>NC_134278.1:90744639-91044639 GCF_949628215.1 Phalacrocorax aristotelis
CACACTAAAGAAGCCCTTTTAGGACATGGCTAGGAACATTTGTTGTGACAACCTGTTTGCTTTCTTACAGCCGTCAATACAAGAATCAGGCTGCTCACACGGCTCCTGCAGCAGCACACAACTGTAACTGCAGATTTCGCTTGCTTTAAACCATATGAAAAGACTACGCGCTGGGGGAAAAGCCGCTTCCATTTTGGTTTCTGAGACGATGTACACATACATGCATATGTACATATAAATGTGTATAGGCTAATAGGGTATATGTGTCTGCGTATGTACACACATATGCAGGTTCTCGTGGCACACAGAAGGACAGTAAAGCAGCTCTAATAGCCTTAAATCAATCCAATAATCACGTGCGGCTCTCAAGTGCTTCTGGGGTGTTAAGCCATCTACCTGATTTCTGACTTTCTATGGATCACAGCTTTTATTTCCCAAGCCCTGGCATGTACAGGGAAAACCGCTTTCATTTTGCTACAATCAGTAGTAGGTAGAGCTACTAAGAAAGTCTTATCACCTGGAAAAATACCCACCCTAAAGTTAGGATTTTTTTCAGTCTGTCACTCAAATGGCAGATGTCCAAAGCCATATCTGGGCCTTACACTGCAAAGCCACAATATTGTACGATGACTTTAATCTGAGGGAAAGGAAATAACTTTCCAACATCCTTTAAACAGCTGGTCGGGGGGAGCATCTCTCACCTGAGAATTTCTGGGCGCCGTCTCACGCACAGACACCCCCAGCCAGCAGCTGCAGACTTACCATGAACCCCATTTTTGCTATATTTTCCATGATGCATCTGCAGATACCATCATCCCCCACTGGGGTGGATAAACCTTCAGCTGCACAGTCTTTCTTAAATCCTTTGCAGAACTGATGGTGATGTGCACGGCTTGTACCCCAGTTGACTAGGTTTGTCGCTGTGACAATGTGATTGCGAAAGCTCACACATCTAAGTCCCAGAACAACCCACCTAAGCAGCATTAACCATGAAAGAGGCTGCCATTTCTCAAAAACCATTTCTTTTGTCTGAACTGGCTATAACACTTGTTTTGCCCTGATCTGAGACTCCCCTGACTAAGAGGATTGTCTTACCCACCATTTCCCACAAAGGATACCACATATTGAGTCATCAGCTTAAGCGGTATCTCAGTTGAAATTCATTCATACATATATTTCCATGCTGCAGCCACTCAGTGTCACAGTGCTGGCAGGCAAGACAACTTGGCACTATGCTCTGACGGAAACGCTCATGCCACGCGTAGTGGCATCCAACACTGAGAGGCCCGTCACTCTGGCCCCAGCCCACCTTGCAGCAGGCTACAAGCAGCAGCACACCCACTCCCTAGGAGCAGAGCTGTGCACCGCTCTGTGCAACGGGAAGAACAACACAGTGATGGCCAGCAAAGTACTGCAACGTTTTCCAGGATTGCTTCTTGCCTGCAAGACACTGGAGTGAAATAGTGCAGTATCAAGTGCTGTCCCTGCACTTTATTGCTCAGTGGGCAACGGCACTGAGCTAAGAGAGTGCTGCAAACAGCATCATGCTTTCTGCACTGCCTTTTAGCCTCCTTGCTGCCCTGACAGCACCACTACAGTCACCTAGCTCTAGCTGACATGGAGGGGAGAGGGGAGCCTGCAACCCCACGACTGCATGCTGTGCTGCCCATGACGAGGAGTGCAGGCAGTGCCAGCTGGCACAACCCAGGCAGAGGCAGAAAAGGCAGTGACGGTAGGTCAGACGTGTGTGCACATCTGCCCCATGGGTTGGAGGACCACTGCTTAGGGAGCTAACACCGTCCTGCCACAGCACTGCAATTGGCTGGGCAAGGTAGAACAGCTTAAGTATACTTGGTCTGCCAGGACAGTATGCAACCGCATCACATACGTACGTATGTATATGGAGCCAGTATATACATTTCTTACACAGATCCACACAATAACCATACATGCATGCCTGGAGTATAGCATCCCAGTCTGCTATTTATAGCCATTACAGATGGTTGGATACCTTGTGGCATGGTCTTCTGGCCTCAAAAGTCAAATTTTGCTTGCACTTGAGCATGTAATATTTTTCCTTCTATAAGAATAAAGCTCAAACTTTCCTGTGTGCATTTGATTGTCCATGTGCTATCTAAATGGTAAGGTTACAACATAGAAAAAAGGAAGAAGTGTCAGTAATACCTGTGACAGGAACACTGACAGCTGAGCAGAACTGGATTCCTAAAACTCAGGATGCATCTGAGTTTAGTAAATCTTTTAAGCTAATTTAGTCTTTTTGTGTAAGCCTTTCTTATTTGCAACTTCACCACTCTTTCATAGCTGCCAAAGTATAGAAACCACAGAACTACCTATCTTCTGACTCCATAAACATGACCTCTTAATATATAACTATGTGTGTGTATATATAGATATAAAAATCATTCTTGATGCTAGGTTTGCATATAGTCACCCAGTGAATCAGAGCTGTAAATGAAACAGCGCTGACAGAGACAGCTTGTCCTCAGAGTGTAAAACACTTCAATTTGCTGAGCTTCCGTGCCTTTAAAAGCATCCTGTTACACAGCAAAGAGACGAAAACACAAAATAATATAAGTTCACCACTCCAGTGCAGCTGCTAGAGGAATAAGTAGCATGCTGTCCCTGTAGATAGCTTTATTTAGAGACCCCAAGGGAAGAGAGGGGGCCTGACTGCATAAGAACTTCCAGCAAAGCCATTAGAAACAGCTGGAAAAGTAGAGATAATTCAGTTGTAATGCCCTTTATTGAAAGAATCTGTATTTTTAAAAGACTAAGTTTAATTTATCTTAAAACTTTTAACTCACAGCTACATCTCCAGTTTCAATCTTTAACAGCGTAAGCAGTAATATTTCCAGGAAACATTAATGCTACTTCTTTTCTATTTAATACGGGGTTGTTCCTGCAAGATTGTTTTTGTACACCACAAGCAATCTAGGAAAGAAAACCAGACTGCTCACATGCACGAGCAAATGTAAGAAAAAGAAGCTGCACAGAAGTGATGAAGTCTTGCTTCAGCATTTCCGGCTTTTCTTCAGATAACACCCTTTAAAAAATGACCCATGTTGAGGGCAAAGGCTGCCAGCAGGGAATGTACTCAATTCACAGTGTCAAGCTCAGCTGACAGCGTGTTTTTGTTCCAGTCCCTGGCCTTTGACTTACTATGCGGTTTACTATTACTATACATGAGACTCTTGCCTTGCACTTTGCTATAAATTTCACATCCAACAGTAACTGCGTAAATGCAGATATAATCCTGGGAGCAAGGATCAGGACTCTCCTCCACGTAGACTGCTCTATTCTTTGTGTGACAGAGAAGCTGCTCCCATGTGCTCTGCCGCTGCCCATGTCCGACAGATACCCTCTACTACCACGAGGTCTAAAGCCAGTGGAGGAAGCTGATGATGCTCTGTAGGTTGCAGTGGTTGAGAACTCTTGTGAGAGGTGTGGATTTGAACTCCTTTGGTCTAAGGAGGGCACTGAACTCAGATCTTTTCCCCGAGCTCTACTTGCTCAGCTGCCACACAAAACAGGGTGGGTGGTAGCACCAGTGCTGGCCATAGTTCAAAGCAGTGAAACGTGCTGGTTGCTGGCACTCACAGAGGTGGTCTGGCTCTGGTACAGAGGTTCAGAGTGAATGTGAGGCACGTGCATGGGCGCAAGCAGGGTACAAGTAGGTGGCCAAATCTGGGAGACGGGCACGCCTCTCTGGCCTCTCCTGTGGACTGGGAGAGGTGTGTTCCTGCCTGGCATGCTCTCTGCTGTGAATCTTGGATTGTAGTACCTAACCACCCCCTCTTATTTTATATGCAGTTTAGTCATCAAGCTCAGACTTGCAAGTTGTGCTCCCAGAATGACAGTGAGAACCTGAGCACAGCAATGCCTGGCATCAGCATCCCCTCCCCTATCCCACTGCGCTGGCCAAAGAAGCTATCGCTTATCACTCTTGGGTGGACATCTACCTGACTGCTTCCCTGTGCCCTCTCATCAGACAGATCTGTTAATCATGTTGCAGCTGATTGCACAGCGCAGTAACAGCTGATAAATTGGCAGCTGGCAAACATGCAGTCAGAGAAGACGTGGAGCAAAACTTTCAGTGTGGGTGACCATCAACTGTTCAAACCTGCTGGGTGAGGGGACTTCCAGCTCAATACCAGGCAGAAGACTTTGGGGAAGAACTTCAGCGCAGATCCTGCTTCCCTGCATTTAGATCTAAACTTGATTTTACTTGATCCCCTCAATTCATACTGCTGGTTGTGTGATCTAAACTAATTATGCATCTTGATTTTTGCTCATCTAGTTCACCTACTTTTCTTACTTTGGAAGAAAGTTTGTTATCAAATAACCAAAATTTATCTCATTAAGCAGTTTTCCAATCTCATCTAAATACTATAGCTTTGGTAGTAATCTGAACTGCATTCATGCAAAGTATAAGCACTGCAGATCTCAAAATAAATATGGAATGTGGCTTGTGTATGCTGTGAAACAACAGTCAGTCAAGCTCATCTCTAAAAACAGTCACTACAAACTAATTACTGAGATTGGCTGAGAGCCATCATGTAGACTCTGCATATCACTGTATCCTGAGCCAGCATTTTTCTTCATTGTTTTTAATTCATGGATTTGCAGAGCAGCCACGAGCAGATGTTGGAACAGACAAAGAGCATTACAAGGTGGGGTTTTTTTCCTGCTTTATATACCTTACAGAGATTCTTCGTACGGAAATTAGCCTGACCTAATTATTTTTTGTGATTCTATATGCAGTTTGAGCTCTTCTAACACCACTTTAGAACAGCTGCCAGCAATTTTCCCTTCTCATCCTGAAATGACCTTTGTTGGGGGAACACATGTTCACGGAGAAGAGAACAGTCTGGACAACTTATCTTTCTGTTCAAACCAAAAGGCTCTTTCGATCAGAGATGGAAGGATGCTACTTTGCTACTCCAACCTCATTAGAAACATTGAGACTGGAGGTTCAAGAAATACCAATAGATGTATAACATGATACTCAACTTGTATATGACAGTTTTGGAAAAACCTCTGTGATGTGTAAATCCACCTACGGACAAGTCTTTAATAAGGAAGCATGTGGTGTCACCTCAGGAGTTTTCTCATATGCCTGGCAGTACTACCTGGTCTGCTTGAATAGAAATGAATAGGCTGGTCAGAAGTACTTTTAGAAGCTGGAAAACACCATCTTTGGCAGGGATGACTTAACAGGACACAGAAAGGGAGTGAACTCCGTCATAGACTAGGTCAACATCCCAGCCGTCCCGTTACGTTGGTGGCAGAAGTTTAACAAAGGGCTTTCAGAGGCCTCTTCAACACATCTCCTAAATCTGGTTCCAATGCACAAGGAGGAGAGAGGCTGGCTGGTGCACAGCAACAAACCCCGCAGGCATGCATTCACAGCAGCAAATGCTGCAGGTATGTGTCCACAGCATATATGCAAACGCACGAAATCACATGCTCAACCTGATTCAGCTGAAAGCTTTTGCACAATCACCCTTAATATAAGGCACATGGTTTTCATTCTAATGTGCATTTTAAACATTTTAAATCAGTTTTACATGTTTTCAACAGGGAAGAGAAAACCACCAGAATGAGAAACATATCCGAGAGGTAACTAACTAAGCAGCCCTGCAATCCCAGGATCAAAAGCAAAATTTGTCATAAAGCTAGTCAAACATTTACTGTAACGCACACCTTGAAATTATTACAAAAAACTAATAGAGATCAAGTGCCATCTACTGAAACGAACAGTAAAACCCTACCCAGTATATCGATTGGTTGCCTAAACTATATTTCTATAGTTATAAAGAAAGACAAGGTGGGTCTCAAAGCAATGAATGTCAAGTTACGACTGCTGTCATTTGCTTGTTTTTCCCCCCAGTAGCACTCTTAGCATTAAGGAACACTAAGGACAGACATGAAGCCTGTGCTTTTTCAGCCTATTAATCCTTGAGGGTTTGCGGTCACACCGTATTCTGCCAACTTGAGCAAACACTCACAGCCTGCCAGGTGCCCAGACTTCGAAAGCCAACAACTTCCTATTACTTAGAGAATTTCAGAAGGGAGGAACAGACGACCTGTAATGAAATGCCTCAACATGGAAGCAAGACAAGGCTTGTAATCCAAATAAAATACAAAACAAACTCTGCAGAATTTTCATTTCCTTTAAACACAACTTACATAACAGTACACCTAAGATACGGTATTATAAGGTACCTCTACTGTTTTGTTACAACACATTAAAAGTAATACATTTCAAGCTCCTTGGGGAAGCGATGTCCACCTTGCAGTGGCTGGAGCAGGATTTATGAAAGGATGCCAGGGCCCCAGCTCCACGGGGGGAATTTTGGAAGTAGGCTCTTCCTATCTGCCACCTCACTTGAGAAATCCCGCTCTCAATCAGCAGAGTGTCTCAGCTATGTGAAACTCTTGTTTCTGGGCATGCCTAGAAGCAGGTCAGCTTTAAAAGAGCTCGGTGCCTGGCTCCTCTCCAAAGACCAGGGTGGGTGTTTCACACTACACAAAAGACATCAGGGTCCACACAAAAGCAGCCCAAGGAAAGCTCTCTTCTGCTCTCTGCTTTACTGGAGAAAGGATCCACCTGGGATTTGCAGGGCCAGATTTAGCTTTGAACTGGGAGGAGGCTGCACATCATCTCCCCATCACACCACCTGGGACACGCACTGCGTCCAGCTGTAAGAACCAGGGGAGGAGATGGGGTTCCTGTCCTCTCAGCTTATCAGGGCCTTCTCCAGCTCCTCCACAGATTCACCCAGTTTAGGGTGCCTGCACGTCTTTGTCACCCGTTGCTACATACATAGTGGAATCCAAACAGGCCTGAATTTCCCACCGCTCCCCTGCCTCCATCAGGAGACCCTGCCTAACCCCTGCACCCAACACACCTGAGAAAAGTAAGTTCTACAATCTAGAGTTTTGGGCAAAGTTGGGCAACCTCTGTCTAGTTGCTCTATCAGATGCTGGGTTTTATTTTCTTTTCATAATTGTGGTTTATTTATTGGAACAGGGACTGGGCATGCATTTCCCCCTTCTTCCAGGCTCTTCCTAATCTCGGAATCATAACGACAGGTGAGGACCAAGAGAGATTGAAGGCATCTAAAACACAGCTTCCCCAGGATTTATATAGCTAGGTACGTAAAAGCAAGCAAATGTTCAAAATGCCACCGCTATCTGCAAAGTCCTGCTTAGTTGTTTATGGCTGAGTTTCCACTGTTGAGCCCATTAACCACCAACTTCCCCAATGTCCATATACCACAGTGAAACCAAATCAGTCAGATTTGCATGGCTAAGATAAAGACGTTCCCTTAGCTTTCTATGCCTGCATACAAATACAGATATATAAACAGAAGGAATATAGAGACATATCCACTCAACACTGCTCAAAAAGGATTAAAAGATGTCACTCTAAAGCACAAAAAAAAAAATTCTGAGTGATTTGGTCACCAAAAAACAAAGTTCAGAGAACACTGAAACTATTTCTGATTTTAATTCAAACATGGCCAGATAGTGGAAAAACAGAATTTTCTACTTTCTGTCTGAAATGATGCTTAAATTTTGAGAACTGTCAAATTCCTTTCTTCTTTTAAAAACGGGGTACAAATATTTTCATATTTTTATTGCTTTAATTTAACTAATTCCTAATTAAAACTAAATCCTTTCCGTTTTTTAATTTTTAAAATTTTACATTTAAAATATAAAATTAAATAAATTAATTTAAATAAATTTAAAATATAAAATTTAAAATTTAAAAATAAATTTAAAATGTATTTAATTAAGTACATTAATTAAAGCCTTAAAATATCTCTAAGCATTCTAAATAGTTTAGATTGAAGATTGTCTTTGTTCAGTCTGAGAGAAAGGCTTTCTTTAATGTTTTGATTTGGTCAACAACAATGATGACAGGATTACAGGGCACTGTTTATGAAGGAAGATTAAGGGAATACAACTTGTGTATTCTAATCAGTCTGGCAACACTCTATCATGGGGAGGAGGAATACAGCTGGAAAACTGTAAAGAAAACCATTTAACAGCAACACAGGATTCTGGCTATGATGCATGTTATGTCATGAAAAATTACTTTAAATAAAAACGGATGTTTGGTGGAAGTGCTCATAGTAGAATGTAGCTGGAGTATGTTCAGAATATTTTAACCAGGGCATCAGAAAACTATTTTCAACATTGGCATAAATAATACAGATTGTAAATTACAAGCAGAGCACCAAGAAAAAAAAAAATCTCCTAAGAGAAGATTTATAATGGCCTTTCCATAGGCACAGTATTTCCTTCCGTACAGGTGAAGTGGGCTGAAAACCATGGAAAACAGCCAGAAAGAGCAGAACACTTGCTGCAGTAGATACACAAATTGCAAAGCCTGCTCCAGCTTGACCTCACACATATTTTAAAACAAATACTTAAGAGCGTGCAGTGTGTGTAGCATCGGTTTCTCTTATTTGACTCATATTCCATAACGAATGAGCAGAAGAGAGAAAAAAAGCTTCTTAAATATAAAAAAGACTTTTTTTTTTTTTTTTACTAAAGATCACAGCTCTTGCCATCTTCCATACCTGCCTCAACTCTGACCTCTAAACCTCAGTGCCCTTCTTACGCCAGGAGCTCAGCCATCTTTTCCAGATGGAGGAGGAGCATGTCCCCACAGTCCCCAGGAGACCTGCATCTCTATCAAAAGGCATTTGGCACTAAAAGGTGAATTGGCTGGCACAGGTCTCACCTTGTCCAACAGCCCAGCGGCTGAGGCGCTCCCTGCAAAAGTCCCATATCTGCATCCCCTACTTACTCAGATTTGCAGTTGGAGCCGTGGTTTTCTCACGGACCACGTGCAAGGCTGAGCTTGAGGTTGCAGGCGTCCTGAGGCGAGAATCTCCCTTTAACAGTTGGCGTCCCACTTTCAGGAGATCTGGAGTGGTATCAGGACAATTAATGGGCCAGAGAGAGAGAGAGAGAGAGAGAAGAGTTATGGTGTGCCTGCTGGGTACTTGGCTTCAAACCCCCAGTACAAGAGTAACTAGATTATACAAAGTGGAAGAGCTTCCCTGGGAGCAGACTCCCTGCATCCCCTCAGCCTGCTCAGCGGCCTGCTACTAGGGCACTCGTCTCCTTTGTGCTCAAGTCCAGCCTCCAAAAGAGGCAAACAGATCTAAGTAGAAGTTTCTTTTCCCTTTACTGAACTAAGTAACAGGCACCTCCTTTTAATGTTCTTTTCCTTTGTGAGGAAGGACATAAGCACCTAAGTGCGCAAGATTTGTGCCCGAGACCCTGAATTGTAGGTGGCCTGTGCCACCAGCCCAGAGCTGAGCAGATCATTGCTTAGGACAGATGGGATTCAGGCTTTCGCCTTTTACTTGCCCATTCCTCCTTTGTAACTTGCTGACTTCTTTTCGGGATCCTCTATTATCTCTGTGATGTCTGGGTGCCTGCTGCAGCCCGAGAGTCTTCTGAACAAAAGGAGATATATGTCTTGAGGGGCCTCAGCCCAACCAAGCAACATCAACAATAATTTTTTAGAAAGGGTGGATCATACAATCTGTGACATTTTTCTAGAACACTTTTATTTAACAGGAACTTGCAGATTTGGGTTCAAAAATACAAAACACTTGAAAGCCAAAACAGTCTTTGTAGGTGCTACTTTGTTTATTTGTCTTTGAAAGAAATACGTGGCCCTTTGAATATGTTATCCACACCAATTCAACTCAATTTGTTGAAATTCAAACTCTAAATCTAAAACATATAAAAATCCTAAATAAAAAACCATAGCGCTATGCTCATAATTTTTCAAAGATGCTTTTTCAGCATCTTTTGCTCAAAATATTTGTCTTCCAATTATATTCCGTTCTTATCTCTTGGAAGTTATACAGCACTTTTTTCACTTCAGTGCAATTCAGTTAGCTTATACCCTAAAAATTCTTCACTCCTGCTAACAAAATTCACGGTGCAACGGGAGATACAGGCTGTCCATGTGCAATGCTAGGTGCCTTGGGCAGCGGTCCTCAGAAACAGGACAAACGGACAGTGCCCAAGCCTATGAGGGATGAGCAGGAGAGGAAGAGGCATCTAATTAGACTTACTTGAAGATCCAAGTGTGATCTTCAAACACAAACTTTCTTCCGCAAATGAATGTCTAAGACTGGGTTTCCTTTCTGTTAAACAAAACAAAAAAGAAAAAAAGAAAAAGAAAAAGAAAAGAGACAGAAACCGTACTTGGCTTCAGTAAAGGCTAACAGCAGAGCTGTCATAGACCTGATGAGGAACACAGGAGATTGGGGTGGGATTCATCTGACTAAGCATGGATGTCTCTAATGTAGACACCCATGTCTGAGCCAGCCTCGGTCCCATATTTAGGCAACCGAGAGTTCGTCAATATAACCAGTGAGTTCAAGGTACTCCCTCACCCCCGAAACAGCTCCCACAACGGCCAGGAGAGAAATGGCAGATTCACCTGTTCAAGCTGTTCCACTTCTGATCAGCGATGGGACCAGTCACTGGAGCAGACAAGGGGGGCGCCCCCCCATCTGCAGCCCACAGCTCCTGAAGGTTGTCTAAGGAGACCCGTAGATTCGGTTTTCACCTCTTCTGAATCACAAATACCGAGGGATTTACCCCAGGCAGAGGAGCCCCAGCGGGATCCGCCGCCTGCGCTGGGTCCGTTGACCCAACTGGCAGGGACCGGTCAAAAACTGCCACAGGGGGGACCCAGGCGTTCCGATGCACGCGGAGGGGGCTGGGCTATGCAAATGAGGGAACCCCCCAGCAGCCGCTTCCCCCCTGCTGCCAGCCGCCAGACCTCACAGCACCAGCTGCTACAACACACCAAGCCTTCACAGGGTGACGCCTCTCTGTGCTCAACTCCGGGATGCAAGCTTCGAGGTTAGCGCGGGCTTCAGCCTGGGCACGGCATCCTCGCTCACGGAGGGCGACATGCGCGTGCTCATTTCCCTCTGAAAGAGTTAAAAATAACATTAGAAACCCTCAAGCTGACACAACAACATCTTCAACTCGTTTAAACTAGACACAGGAGATGTTTCTGTGATCCTAGTTTTTAAGAACAAAAATACATGCTTTTTTGAGCCTTCAGCCGTTTTAAAAACCATTAGGTGCTGCCACCTCCTGCACATCAGCCCTCCTGCATTGCTTTGCCCTCTCCTGCTGCGTTGCTTTGCCCTCTCCTTCCCCTGCTTGCCAGGCACTCACCACAGCAGCAACGTTCTCCGGGTAGACGGTCATCATCACGGCGTTGGCAGGACCAAAGCTGATATAGGTGGAGTAGGCTTCCAACACGGCCATACTGAGGTAGAACAGAGATGCTGTCTCCTGGCAGATGACAGCCTAAGAACCAAGGATGACACAGTCATTCCCAGGAGGGAGCACACTGCAAAGGGGGGAAAAAAGGAACCCACACAAGCAAGCCCCAGCCGGCAATTTGGTGTGCAGTAGCAGCAAAGGAGACCATTGTATACCAGTGGTACCAGGGAGGGGAGAGGCCCTGAGGTTTGTCCCATCCACTTACCAAGGTGACCCAGGAGCTACTGCCCCCATGTGCACCGCAGATGTAGAGGCACAGGAGGGTGATGGACATGACAAAGCAGAACACAGAGACAAACATCACCCAGCCTTGCAGCATGGGTAACTGGACCTTCGAGGATGCCACCAGGATCCAGACAAGGCCCCCAAAGATCTGCAAGTGAAAGTGGGAGAGAAAGCAAGCATGGGGCAAATCGGCTTATCCAGGGCAGAGCCAAAGGCCACGCACACCTCTGGCGCTAGCACTGCACATGGCAATAGCCCAGGGATACCTCTGAGTTCTTCCCAGCCTCCACTTGAAACTGGGTATTTAGCTGGGAGCACCTGCCTCTGATCTTGACCCAAAAAAAGCCTGCCTGTGGCCCTGCCTCCTGGTGTCACTGCCATTCATGCCCTCCCCACATCAGTGTGCTCAGGAGGCTGGTTCAGACATTTCTGAAGGCTGGTGTCGATGAACAGGGAAGCTTATCCCAGTAGGGCATGTTTGCTTCACACCCAGTGTGGCAGATACCTGAAAGGAGTGCTGTCAAAGGCAGCTCAGCTGCACAAACAGCACAGACATGGCCTTAATGAAGGCCACGTGAAAATGTTACCCTGAAAGGAGAGAGAACAAGCTGAAGAGAGGTAATACCGCCAGTTTTACTCTCTGGTAGGGGAAATAAGGTTGGGGCTCCCAGCTTCTCCTGGGAAGGAGGACTTGTATTGCTGCTCCAGCTATTTGGGTCTTCCTTCGCTGGCTACACCAGAGCTGCACAATGCACCAGCTGCTGCTCCAGTCGCAGGTGGGACCCCATTCTTCTCACCCAGGCTTGGGAGTTTGCCTTGGGTTTTTTGGTGGGATGGGGAACGCAAGGACAGCTACATCTAGGCTCTACCTTTTCTCCACCAGCAGATTCCTACACCAGAGGATGAGAGCACAATGTCCAATGCTGCAGAGTGTTGAGCTGCAAACGGTGTCTTTGCACTACAACACACTCAGCAGCTTTTCTCTGCCTCAAATCAGCCCAGTTGTTTCTTGAACCTGTGCAAAGTTTAGTCTATGCAGCATCCTATGATGAGGAGTTTCTCGGCTGAACGCACACTGCGTGGAGACTGGTGCTGCTGTGGGGACCTATCCCTCATCACTGGCTGGTCTTGGGCTCGCAGGCAAATCTCCAGAGGTAAGACAGCCTCACTGACTCTAAGAGCATTCTGATCGCCAGTGTATCCCAGGCCAGCCTTTGCCACCATCCAAGTGCCAACTCATACAGATCACGGCATTTCCATTTCCTTGGAGGCTTTTTGCAAGTGGAGAAAAACGTTTCTGATTTACAATACTCAGAAAATGTTACATCATTTGTGTCACCCACATTTGTAGGAAAGTTCATTGGTTACATTACACAAATTGATACATTAAATCAAGGATGCGGTTGAGACCTTGCAAATATCTGAGTGCAAATAGGTTGGCCAAAGTGCTGCTGTTTTGCTGCCTCTAATAACAACCAAAGACTGACACTTGAAAACTAATCCAGTCCCTGTAATAAATCGTGCAATGACACCATGAGTGCGTTGCAGCTAAAGGTCCTGGAGAAAACCTCACCGCTGCTCCATTCAAATCCAACACAAGTGGGGTGAGATAAGAGGTTGGGGGAAGAAGTATCACTTCTCATTTCTTACCACTCCCCAACTCTCCTTTCTGCAGGATGCGATTTCTCACTCAGACAAGTATGTTTGCGTGGTTTGATTACTGGCTTTGGTTCAGAAGAGTCATAGAAATGAGGAAAGGGTCAAGAGGCTTCCAATAAACACACAGCAGGTTGGGGACAACAGTCTAAGGAAAAAAAAGTCTTTTAAATAGCCTTTACAAAGCAAACATATCTGCTTTCAGCTCGTTTCAGCTTTTCCACGTAGGCCTGGCTATCCAGATATGCAGAAGACTCTTCAAATGAAATAGATTACAAGAATGAAACCCAGCCTCACAGAATAAAAATGGTAGCTCTTAATCAGCACACCCCGATGTGGCAATCGTATGAGCTGCGGGCAGGACCTTCTGGCTTTTTCGCATCTGTCTTAGCAATTGAAATGACAAATATTTTTGTGGTTACCATATTAGTCCACTGAAGGCAACCTTGGATTCCGCTACGGACTGAGAAACTCTTTGTCCTTCTGAATGCTGTGATATGAGGCAGCTGCCCCTTTTGTACACAGAGATAATACAGCTGGACGACCTAGAGTCATAACGCCTCCAGAGATGGAGAAATCCAGTTATGCAACATTCTTCTTTCCCAGGTGGTTCCTTAGCCTTTAGGATGCACATTTCCAGATCTTACCCAAACCAAAGGATAGGGTGCTTATTTTCGTCTCATTAAGCAAGCTGCCTTGCCAAATCCCCTGGAGAAAGGGATTACAAACAGTTCAAGGCACAGCCACTACCGTAATATGCTGATGCCAACAGCATGTTCAGCACCAGGACCACCGTAACCCAGTGGTAGAGGTGGCTGGCAAGTGTCTGCCCCACCAGAACCTCCACAGGGACTTTGTACCCACCTTCATGCAGCTGCAGGAAACCTAGACCATGCTCTCAGGCCCTGGGCAGAGACCAAGTCCCCAGAGCGTATTTGGAGGAGCTGAGGCAAACTTCTCCTTATACATCAGTAACGCCTGCTTTACTCCAATTCTTCTTTGCTCGACAGCTAGGAGAATGAAGTAAGTGCTGTAAATCCCAGGAGTGTGGACTGACTTGGGTGGCAAGGAAGGATTTGGTCACAAAGGGCAAAGTTGAAGTTTTAGCATTAAGTGATCTGAGTGCCATTCTACAACCCTCAGCCAAGCCCCTCAGTGCTGGATGAAAGTACTCAGGCTTTGGAACAAGCCTCTCAAACTGTTGTGAGAAGAGCAGGCTTCATGGGCAGAAGACACAGGAAAAAGACTTTAGTTGAAACTTTCCATCTTCTAGTCAGTGCTCGCAGCAACTGCTTTTAATCACCTGTGCCAAACCTATTAAGGTTATGATCTTCTCCTGCTTAAGGAAACTACAATATGGGAAGAAGTTATAAGGTGTTTGTTCACTCTTTGCTCACCCACTGTTGCCCACACACCCAGGTCCAGCGCTCTGTGTCTTCAGCTCGGGAACACTGCAGCTGAGCAGAACGGCTTCAGCAGCCTTGAGTCTTTGCTGCTGTGAACAATTACTTCAGCTTGCCTTTAGCCCCTGCTTTAAGCAAACCGTTTATCTTCTGCCTGTTTCAGCTGCTAAAATCATCTTCCAATTAATTAATCGGCTCAAATTGGCAACCTACTTTAAACCTACCAGCAACCCCTTCCATTTTGTTAGGCAGGAGATTACAAAATGTTTACAGATACACCACAAAAATCCCTTGCAGACTAAAGGAGAGCTTCAGAGCTCCCAGCTCAGGGCTTGTGCTTTTCTCTGAGAGTGAGCTAGGCATCAGGGGCTGCCCTCAGACCCCTACGTCTCAGAGACCTGGCACGGGTCCTGAACCACATGCTTTGTATGAGGTCTCATCCCTCAGGCACCTGCAGCATGAAGCGTGCTGGATGCCCTGCAAACAGGATCTGCCCTCCCCAGGAAGAAGCCAGAACTCACGATTTCAGGAATGAAGAGCACATCTGGAAAAGTTGTCAGAACAGCCAGGCCGCTGGGCAAAGAAGTGGTGGAAGTTGCTGAGGACATTGTGAGCCTCTCCCACGGTGACTGTCAGCTGCTCTGGCTCTAGCTGCTGGAGGTAGCTGCCAAATGCAACCTTCTTCCTTCCCTCCCTCTTTTCCTTCCTTCTGTCCCTCCCCTTCTTCCTGCTCTTCCTCCTGCCCTCACTCCTTCCTGTTGGCAGATGAAGAAAGCTGTGAATGGCACGGGTGTGGCCAAACCCTGTGACCAGGGGCTACTTGGTGGCTGATGGGAGCCACATGGGAGGTTTTCAGGAGATGTGAGGAGCCCTGAGGCATTTTGAGCACAGCTGTCTGTACACAAGCTGAGCGTGCAGGGCAAGTCCCTGGGTGGTGGTGGGTGGCACTGCCTTATACCTGAGGGCAGTAGGGAAGACCTGTACACATCCAGACAGGCAACCTCTCATCCCCTTTATTTGCACAGTAAATCAGCTTGTCCGCCACCCACATGAGCTGTCCACAGCAGCTGCCACAAGGGCAGCTGGTGGACAGGGCAAGACAGGACATGACAGCTACTGGCAAAGAGCAGGGCTGAGAAACCTCTCACAGATGGACATGCGTCCCAAGTGAAGGGCAGCTGAATTGCAGGATGAACCACTTCTATCATCTCAGAGGGAGATTGGATATGCCAAGGTAAGAAAAATGACATAAAATAATGAGATTTCCCAAGCCATTTGGCTTTTTCCATGACATCAATCCCTTGGCAGCCCTTTCACAGCCACACCAACACTGGAGCTCTGTACTAGCCTAGCCTCCCAGTGGACCCAACGCTCTCTCTCACTCTCACTACAGCCCAGCTTTGCAATTAAAATCTTCCAGCAATTCCTCCCACACAAAAGGTGCCCTGAATACCAACTACCGCTGGTCCTCACCTTCCCTTGGCAGCCCTTTCACAACCACACCAACGCTGGGCCTCTGTGCTTGCTTTGCCATGTAAGTGGCAACCTTGCCAGAGCCCAGCAACAAAGTGGACACTCACCTGCTAGGGCTCCAACAAATAAATGACCGGGACTGAAACCTGTTGACAGTTCATCACTGCGCAACCCTGGAAGCGTGCATTTTAAATCAGCTTCAGTAAAATGTCTCTTAGATTTGTAAATCGTTAGGAAGAACAAACATTGCATAATGCAGGTGAAGTGCTTGGAAATGTTCTGACTTAAATGTTGTTGACATGTAAAATTGTCTGAAACCTCAAAATTGAATGTTACGGTTAAAAAAGGAGGAGAGAATTGTTGGGGTTTTCCTTGCTGAAGAGTAGTAGTGCTGTGTTAATTTTTAAGGAGAATTTCATACTGAAGGGGCTAAGATTGTAAACCTTTGAAAAGCCCACTCGTGATTTGCATTTTGGATTTGTTTTGAAATCTAAAAATTATTAATATTTTAGCGCTCTGTGTTTGTTTTTTTCTCTTGAGCTGTGGAGTTGTTTAGGACACTTGATGTAGTATATGTACATAGATCTGTCTTGTTCTTTTGTGTAATTCTTTTTGTAAGGTATTACGCTTACTTGTTACAAGTACAGTAATCAAGTACTCCATACAAAGTCTCAGATGATTTTTTTAGCAAGGTTGATAGGCAATACCTTCTGGGTTTACAGTTTCTCTTGCAGTATATATCTGTGGTGTAATTAACTTCTGACATTTAACATTTTGGCATAGTACACATATGGCTGTAGTTCATCATAGGTGCCTCTTTATTGAGAAACGAAACCTTTTCTGAGCCTGAAAGGTCGTAGCTTTATGTTGAATACGCATAGGAAGTTTGGAATAGAGATCAATGTTTGGAATAATGACCAAGTAAAAGAGCAGTGAAAAGGTAATCACTTTGTGGTTGTATTTATTGCTTGTATTTATTTTTCAGTGACTTCAGTTCCTCTGTCTGAGGTAATGTGAAGGTCTCCTCTCATTTGGATGCTACTGGAGTCCAATAAAATTACTCAGCCAGCGGAGTGCATGGAAACCACCTCTCTGTGCAGAGGAGTTGTGTGTTGTGCAGTTTATAGGGTGGGGCAGAAACATGATCTGCTGTGACTGTCCTCACTTCAGAATTGCAAATGAATAGCAGCACTGCTTAACGCCTCATGTGGCTTTTTGGAATACCGCTGCCTTTACATGCAGGCTAGCGCGCATATACCGTCTTCCTTTCTGCATCAGTTCAGAGGTGCAGGGAACTTACAAAAATCTGCTACTGTAAAGTGGCAAACATTATTACTCTGCATATGCTAGACTGACAGCACTGTCACCTATCTGGCCTTCTGGTGGAATGTACAACAGTGGGACATCACCTCAAAAACACCGTTGGGAATTCCGTTAACCTGGGAGGTAGATCCTGATGCAAATTACTAATTTCACTCTTCCATGACAGACAGCAGAGCAGCTTAACAGAGCATAGGGAAACTTCTGGCCATTAATAATCAATGAAGGGAAACCGTGAAGGTACTGAATAAGTGCAGTCCTTCTCCTGTCCTGCCCAGTCCAAAGATAACATGAAGCCTTTGTACCTCAAATACTTCTAAGTTTTGTGTGCCCAGTTTGTCCATAGTTGGCATCTACCAGACACGGCTGCATCCAATGATGACAGCTTTTAATTCTCTGCATTTTACACACTTATGTGGATGCGCACGGGTAGTTTAGGCATGTTGAAAGTTAACTCCTTACGGCCTTGTCAATGAGAATTCTTGATTCTCTTTTAATAAGCACATCTTTATTCTTACCGAATCTGTGTTAAATTTCACCTTTTCAAACTAATGAAGCTTCATTTTTATTTTTAAGTCCTCTTGCAAGCAGCTTGACAGATTTTTCTAATCTAATAAACTGAATGCGAAGCCGGAGCGACCTCCTAACATCATTCTGTTACTACTTATGCAATCGAGGAGAGAGCTGCAACGTGCCACTTGGAGTATGGATCCAGTTGTTGCCCCGGCGCCACTCAGTGATGTGTTCTAGCTGAAGTGGGGAATAAAACAAGTGGATTTGGGGGTTACTTTTTTCCTTTGCTCTAGTCAGCCATGTATTTGTTGAAATTAGAAACCTATTTCTGTCGACAGATTCTCTGAGCTAGCAGATAATGATGTCTGGGGTTTTATAGCAGTGATAAGAAATAATGCTAAAAGGATACACAACTGTAGGCTTTAATTTTTTTTTCCTTAAAGGCTATTGTTTCTATCTGTACTGAGCAATAGAATACAACACGGATGCCGAATACATGAAAAGGAACATTAGAAGTTGTCACCTCATCTGATCATGAAGAAAATGTTTGTAGTACTTGCATTACAAAGAGGATAGCTTCTGATGCCTCTGCTGAGGGGAAGAAGGGACACAAGCCAATGTCCTAGGCAAGTCAAATTGTTTTGGTCTGATTTTGAAAAAGACAGCTAGTATTGTTACTTGAAGCATTAGATTTGTCTAAATAGCTCTGGGCCTTACAACTGTCCTACGTTCTCCCTGACACACTGAATCCTTGAGAACTGAGTGGCTTTTAGATCGTAAAATATTTGGGCAAATTCTTAATTATAACCCATTTCTGACAGGAACGTAAAGTATGCTGAAAATTGGACTCGTGTTCTTTAGCAGTTCACATTTTCTTTAATTGCAGACAACAACAGGTAGCAGAAAGGGAAAAAAAAAGAAGAGAAGCAGCGCAGCAACGAAAGAAAATGGGGGAAGAAGCCCAAAGGCTAATGAAAGAAGAAGAAAACAAAACTGATGTAGAAGTGTCCGGACACAAGCCAGGCATCAGTGGCACAGTGCCAATGAAAAAGAGAATTTCAGCTCTACAACATACATATTGGTATTGATTTAAGTATTTCTAGGGCTGCAGCATTTCTAGGACTCCAACTGTTTGGTTTCAGTACATTCTTCAAGGCATCTTGGAAGGCAGGGTTCTCTCCGAATATCTTCAACGACTAGTAGGTGGTTATTAAAGGAGAAAAAAAGCCTACAGAAAATCATGCCTTGATGGAATGAAGTTTCCTGCAATAGTCCTATTCCAGCACCCTTCTTTGCAGCAAAAGTGATTGAGCAAGGATGTTGACTGAAAGACATCCTTAATGAATAGTTCAAGCCTGGAGAAAAGAATGGAAATACCTAAGAGTGTGGTAAATCTCCTGTATTGTCTGTGCTTACCCGAAACATGTAATTAAACAGTTTTAAAGAACCCTTTGCTTCCTGCCTGATCGAGAATGTCTGCTTTTGCCTTTCCATAAAGGTATTTATAAATGTTTCACATTTTTCCATGGGAGATAATATTGACGCGTGAGAAGAAAATTACTTGTTAAAGGTGACCTACGGCTCTCAACGTACTCCTGGTAGAGTAGGCTCTGGTAGAGCACAAGTTACAGCTGAACACAAAAGTGGATTTCTTGTCACTTTGTCACTTGCAGCCCCTGTGCTACCATGCCCCTTTACAACACTACAGTGGTTAACAGCAGGGGCATCGCTACACAGCAGTGGTGCGTGCTGCTCCTTTCTTATGAAGGCTAATGTTGTGAACGTAGGGGAGCAATTCAATTGCTTACTTGTATTGGTAAATTTGTATTTCTAGCAGAAATTCTTCTACTTCCTACATTAAGGGGAAAAAAAAGTCTCACGCTGTATACTTGTTGCATAGGTAGTACAACTGAAAAAAAGGTGTCCTCCTGTGAATACATCTAAGTGTGAAAATTCTCAGTTCAGTTAACAGCACTTCTCAGGTTCCATTTTTGTACGCTTACTGTATGTATTTACAGTGGGATTCCTCTCAGAAAAGCGTGCAAGGTAAATAGGCAGTAGAAGACAACAGTACTTTAATGAAGAAGAAAAGTTAATGTCTGCTGGAGGGCAAGGTGTGTGGGAGGAGGAGGGTCCATGTGGTTATTAGGTGCAGCTCAGAACTTCAGTGAATACCTCCTGCATCTTCTGCTGTGCGGATGCTATTATCCCTGAATTCATGGGCTGTCTTGTGGCAGATGAGTGAGGACAGCAAATCCTGTGCCTGAGACAGGTTCCCTGTGTATCCAGGGTCCTGTGAAGTTGTAACAGAATGGGAAGGGGCAGGGGGACTAGACCACCTCTGCCTCGAAAAATAGAATTTTTAACTAAGTTAACAATGTGAAATAGGTGCAAATAGATGTTATTTATTAAAAATAACAAAACATTGGCTAGTGAAGAAGTTAGAAACAAAGCCCCTGACTGCGTCATGGGAATGCTCGTGTTTTTTGAGCCTTCAGCCGTTTTAAAAACGATTAGGTGCTGCCACCTCCTGCACATCAGCCCTCCTGCGTTGCTTTGCCCTCTCCTGTTGCGTACTCACACTGTTTTGCTGTTCTTCCCTCCATTTCCCTGCCTGTACTTGAGCACAACTGCTCTAGGAATTGCTCCCATCTACTCTACCAAGTCCTGACATAATGCCAGAAAGGGTACAGTGCTCTTGTAGGTAGCAGTCTGTATGTCAAAACAGCATGCATTGGTTTCATATGTTTTCCTGCGCTATAGTTGCTTGTGTTTGCAATGCCCCTTGTTCATTTGTCTGAAGGGTTTTGGAGGAAAATGCTCCCCTGTTCTGCTCATGTAGGACATAAATAAAACAGTGGTTCAATTTTAGCGCATTTCTAGCGGTTGGGATTTAGGTGAGGTAGTTGATTTGGGGGGGGAAAGAAGGCAAAATGAGGAAGTGATCAGAAGTGAAGAGCCTTGTGAGTGGGTGGACCTAAGTAAGCATGCAGGTGAATCTCTGGTGAGGCGGTGGGCAGTGCCTGTGCCTCGGTGTTTTCAGCAGCTGAGAGGCATGTTGGGTACCTCTTCAGCTGAATATTAAAGAAAGGCTTCTTTGAGCCTGGATTAGAAAGAGAAATGCATAATGGGATTATCAATAGGTGTTGCTTCAACCAGGGAAGGAGCCGCCTTGGTTCCTATGCTACCCTGTAAGCATGAATTCAAGCAGCCACCTGCTACCTGACCCTTAACCTATGCCCTGCTTGTCCTCCCCACCTGCACACTTTGAGGCAAGACTTCAATTTTTGCCTCAGTATGGTATGAACAATTTCTCAACTCAGAAAAAGGAGGAGGTTTTATTGAACTCTTTGGAGGCTAATGGTCCTCCCCTAGCTGCTCCATACAGCAGCAGCAGGATCCAGGTGAATCATGACTAAGAGTAAAGCCAAATATTAGATGGGGAAAAATCGAGATGGTACATTTGTCACAACAACTGGGATAGCCTCTGTGGATCGGGGAGCAAAGGCCAGTCCCACAAAGTCTGGGACGGGAGCATTTATCGTGGTACTTCAGGCCTCTTCTTTCAAAGGGTACCTTGAGCTGTCTACATGCTTGCAGGATGGAGGAAGAAAGGTGGCAGCTTGGAAGCGAGCTGTATTTCAGGTAGAGATCAGAGCACGGACTTCTATCAGGAATGTGACGGGAACTCTCTTGCTGAGCATAGTTAAATAACTTACGAGAGTTGAGCGGACAGAAGATTTTTAAGGGCAAGAAGCAATTTTGACGTTATTGTGGTGTTAGCGCCTTGTGTCTTAAACATGGACCATGTCCAAAACATGGTTTGAAATGAGTTCAGCCTATTGACATTTTAAATGTAAGTGTGGGTTCATACTGCTTTGTTGCCTGCCTGCTGCAAAAGACACCCACGTAGTCACAGGTGAATCTCTCTCCTAGAACTGAAGATCTAAACTAGTCCTTTAAACTATGCTCCATTTCACCGCCACTCAAAGCAAAGATCACTTAAACAATAGTGGCTGTTAAAGAGAAACCCAAAATTGTGATAAAGATGGTAAAATCACATATAAAATATTGCGCTCTCAGCCTTGAACAGACATGCTTTGAAGTAGCAATAAGGCATGTTGTGTCATGTGTTCCAGTCCCATCCCCTCCACCCGCCAACCTATTAATTTTGGCCCTTGTGCCCAGGTACTTAAAAGAAAAGCTTTTGAAAGTGACTTTGCAGCAACTATGTATTGCAGTAGTGTCATAAGGCAAGTCAAGTGGCCTGCAGGAACCCAACAAGGTAGGTGAGCATGGAAGAGGAAGTTGCTGGCAGAGGAAGCAAGGCGCTCTCGTGTTCTCATCTTTGTGAACTCTTGGAGCCTGTGTTACATCAACATGCCTGTTTGATTCCTCTTCCTTAGTGAAATGCTTAATGAACACTAGGGAATCTGTTGCAAACACAAGTAATTCAGAACCCAGGCATTACAAGGATGCAAAAGGTCTCTCTCTGAATTGCCTCTGTAAGCATTGGTGCATGTCACCCTCTTGAGTGTTGCAAATGCTCCCCACATGCTGGCCAACTATTCCTCCTTCCTTGTGGCTAATAACTCCATTCTTCCCCAAAGCGGCAGGGCAGCGCATGGCGTTGTCTGGCTTCACTAGGCTTCTTCTGCTCTGGGTTGCACAGAGAAATATTACACTTGCTTTGCTGGAGGGGAGAACAGGAAGCCAGTGAGGTTTAACCGGCCAGAGGTGTTGTTGAAAGGTTGGGTGGAGGCAGGCAAACACCGCTATGTCGCCTGTTGGTTAGCATTGCCATCCTCTGAACTATGCACGGATTTCAAGTTTTGGACAGGAAGAATTTGTGGTTTGATGGTCACAGTGGCATCTCGGTGGGCACACTGAGACTGCATGGCTCTCAGATTAATTAAACAAGGTATTCTGGACTTCTGTTAAATGCCGGGAAGACTGACACTCTCCTGGCAGCACAGAAATGAGCAGTTACAAGCTTCTGGAAGATTGCATTGAATTAAAGATTAGGCACTTGCATTTGTTAACTCAGCATGGGCGCAGTCATGCAGGTGGCATGTGTGTCCACAGACCAACTGGAGCCTTTTTCTCTGCCTGAGTGCTTATGCTTGGAGCTGTAATGAAGTTTTTCTCAGCAGAATTCTCTTCTTTGGGTCCTGATGGTTCCTTATGCCCTGATACAGTGCCTCCGCCAGCTCTGCCTGTGCCCAATAGCTCAGCTGAGACCGGCTATTTTATATGGCTTTGCTACAATAAAACACTCACACATTTACCATTTCTAACAGGCTTCATTGAACTTGTGATTATAAAGGTAATTTACAATGAAACAATTAAATAAACAATAAGCTAAAGCACAATACATTTCAAAGGGCTCATATGACTACAACATTCCAACACATTAAAACTTTAAAACAACATTAACACTCAAATTGTACCTACACCTATACTTATCTTTCTAACACGTTTCAAGACTCTCAACAAAGTACCTTTTTGGTTACAGTCCCTGTAAACACACAAGACCGGTGAAACACTCAAGCAATTGTACAACTGAGAAGAACACTACACAAGACAGGAACAAACAATGTGCTGGAAACTGCCTGGGGAATAGGGGGTTTACCTCTAAATTGAACTGACTCTTTGGACAACGAATGGATAACACTAGCATGCTCTCTGGAATACATGTGTGACATCCTTAGCGGGAACAAGCCTCCGTGTCACTCAACACTGTAATTTCACAAAAGCTTTAGGTTAGTGCTGCCTAAAGAAATAGCCCACCTTTCTCTGGCCGTTTGCTCCCGTGCACGTCTCACGCTACTCTTGAGCCAGTGCAAAGTGCTGGTATATTTGCCCAGTGAAGCAGCCAGGGAAACTCATTGAGCTTAACAAACAACAAATTAACATTCAGCAAACAAACATGAAAGAGAACTCACTGTATTCTCCTTGATCTCCCTGGTCATGTTCACTGTGCAGATATGTTGGCACCAGAAAGACACCAGCGCGGTGGGGTGGGGGGGTGGGAACATGGTGACTGGGAGCAGGAGGACTATTTCTGTAGGCAGCAGTACTCTCAAAAAACACCAGTTACAAACATCCTGTAGAAAGGCTTTACCTTTTCCATTCTGAAACAAGTAACATGTTTTCAAACCGATTTATAGGGCAAATCAAATAGTCAAGAGCAAAACGGTGGACTAGGACAGAACTGCAAAACAACGCTCTAGTACTGTAAATGAGATCTGTTCCTGCTCCATGAGTACTGAAAGGCCGCATGATAGTTGGTACAACAGGGGCTGCTACAGCCAGATCGCTGGCGAGTCTGCTGCTCCAGTATCTCTTCTTTATTCCTGTCTGAGAAACAGTATTGACGTACCCAAAGACTTCATCATCATGAGGTTCTGTAAAATCAAGTTCTTTCACAAAATGGTTTTCATTAACTCCGTGCTCCACCTTCCTGCATGGAGGTGTCACAGGAGACAAAAGGATGGTCGAGTTTGGCTCACCTGGAGTTAAGTCCACTACGATACCAGAATCACTGAGGCTTTCGAGAGAAATTGACCCAATTCCTTCAGTGAAGAAGGCGGGCTTAGAGGACAGGCATCTTGAGCTCTGAGCTCTGAACATGTTTTGAATAAACTGCTCCCCTTCTAGGCTATATGGCACCACATCAGTCTGGGTGGTCTGCTCCACCATCATGTTTCTGACTTTCTCCTCCTCCTCCTGGGAAAAAGTTAGTTTTTCATCCAGAACATTTTCAAGCATCTCTTGATTCACAGTAGAATTGGAGGGAGCTGGCTCACTCAACTCAGAGGTTGTGGTGGTCAAACTCTCTTCAAATAAATCAGTCCCGTTAGCTGTGTCCTCATGAAGAAACAGCCCACTATCTGCCAGCTCCTCCAGAGCTTGGTCCTCTGTGGTGGGGCTGTCTGGCATCGTGGTACACAACGGCTTGCCCTCAGAGTCACACGTGTACTCCGGGCGCTGCTCATCTCTCACAGAGCTCTTCAGGGCCATCTCCATGCTCGACACCAAAGATTCCAGTTTCTTGTTTTCAATGCTTATTTCTAGGAAGTATTTCTGAAATTTTTTGTCTTTCTCAGCCAAGCTGTTCTTCATGCTCTCAATAACTTGCTTGAGTTCTTTGATTTCCCTCCTTGCTTCCAAGAGGCTCAGCTCCATCTCCACATGATTACACTCGTCTTCGATCCAGTCTTCCTTCATACGTTCCACCTGAGCTTTGAGCTTTTCGATTTCTCTTTCCCTGGAGCAAAATAAAAATATCGTAACACTTCTGGTGACTGCCTAGTTAAAGAGTCAACGTGAGGCTCCACCTCACTGGGGTGGCTATGCTGCAAAGATGCTCCAAGGAAGAAGCAAATTCCTCCATGCATCATTTGCTGCCACCTCTGGGAGAACTGGCAGAGATGACAGCTGGCTGCCAAGACACACTGGCTGATTCCTAGCCGGAGTCACCAACCTTGCCACACAGCCAGCAGCCTTGTGGGCTATGCTGTGGTCCTGGACACTTTGAGGTGAAAGTGGTGGCCTCTGGGTTAGGTCCAACCAGTACAGCGCTTGACATCTCATCTACTGCCTCACCCTGGAGGAAATGACAAACAGCTGCCTGGATGTGTCCCCTGTGCCTGCCAGCAGCTCGTCACGTATAGCCAGAGCCAACAGTGGCCTCAGACAGCAGGATGGCTCAGGGCTGCAGGCACCTGGCTTGCTTTGCACCCGGCTTGCTTTGCACCCCCCCAGCCCAGCATGGATCCAGAGGCTTCTGCCTTCACTTGCAAGCAAGTGGGGAGAAGGGCCCCCTGCGTGAGATCCAGCCCTCACAGGTACAGATGTCGGGCCACCCAAAGCAGGACCAAGGGGTCCCTGGGACTCTACCTTGGGGCTCCATTCAAACAACCCTTTGTGCCCGCTTGGGTTGTGTGTGCTGGAAAGCCAGTTCTCAGAGCACAGCTTTAGTAAAAGAGACAACATCTGTTGCTGTGTAACGTACATTGTTGCTTCTTCGCTTAGCATCCATACAAAGTGCTATTGCAAAAAAGTCCATATCTAAGCAACAAAACCACAAGCGGGCACACTAGTTTGTGTCAGAGCTTTTCTTTCATTAGGGGAAAAGGGGGACATTTGTCGTCATATTTTCTGAGTGAGGTGGAACTTTTTTTATGTATAAAAGGTCTCAGTGCTAAAGTAGGCTGGTGAAGAACTATCCTTTGAAAGTCTTCTATCGGGAAAGTTCAAAAAAAGGGAAAAAGAGACAGCCATATTTGTAACAAAAGTGCACGGTACATATTCACTGAGCACACAATGAAACCTTAAATACCTGAAAACAACCTAATCAGCCCGATCATATTTCAAATCTCTTAATGAAAACTTTACATGGTCAAGAAAAGAGTAAAAATGATCAGGACTCCCATCCCTTAATGCTCCTGAATAAATCTTGTCCAGTCTTATTTCTGAAGTGAAATATACCTTTCTGTAACTTTGCACTCGGATTCCTTCAGCTTTTTTTTCAAATGCCGTATTGTAACTTCTTTCTGCTGCAGAGGAGTCAAATACCGCTCCGGATTTTCTGGCTTAGTGCTGCAATTGTGACCACAAGAAATAGATTTCCCTGATCGCCTGAAAAGAAAAAAAACCATCACACCATCACATAACATCACTCCTACAGTTCTTCAGTCCTGGCAAAAAGGAACACATCCCATAGACTGATATGGCGCTTGACTCATTTTGGGCTCCTCAGTGTCCACACAAGTGACTCCCTCTGGCAAACCAAAGTACTTGAGAAAATGGCTGATTTGTGGCTATAGTACAAAATTTACTATTTATCATACTTGTTTTCAGTGCCATTACCTCAAATGAGACATTTAACTTTAAAACACCTAGCCATCTCCTCACCCAAAACGGTGCCCAAGAGCAGGCAGCTGGGCCATTGGCAAGGGCACCCAGCTGCAGACACAGCCAGGTAAGGAAGCGTACAGACTGAGTTCAGCTCCACATGTGAGTTAAGAAGCCGAGCACCCTGAAACCTACATTAATCCTGTCTAGCTTTAGGTGTGTATCTGACATGCTTGGCTGTTGAGTTGCCTGGGGTGGGAGGAAAGAGAGAGAAAGGGAGGGAGAGAAACAACAATTTCTTCTCTGCAATACCTGTCGCACACTCCCGCAAGTATTAGTTTTCTTCCCTGTAGAGGAAACTGCACACAGAGGTACCTAAGGCCGGGCAGGGTGAACTTTCACCCGAGCATACAATATTTTCTATACAACCCCACCCAACTCTCTCCAAAGGAGAAAGGACCTTTCTGTGAAAGAACCAGGAAAGCCACATGAGAACTGACAGCATAAAACCACGGAAAGGAGCCTGCCTTGGAGTGAAAACCAGCTACAAAGCGCTTTGACTAAAAGTAACCTTGAATTTTACAGTACTGAAACAGTAAAACTTTTACATGGGATAGAGCACACTGTTGATTGTCGAGCCACCAATATGAAGAGTCACACCCATGCTGAGGAGCAACATGACCCCTTTGGCAAGCCAGACAACCAGCTGATGCCACATTTGAGTGCAGAGAAGGTAAGTCAGTGTGCTGAACACCAGGATGCTGAAATAAAGACTTGCCTCGTCACTTGGCTGCTGTCACTTCCTTTGTTTGAGCCTGAGTTGCTTCTGCTGGCTAAAGAAGCCCCATAATTCTGACGGGTGTTCGCAGGACTCGGCTGGTTTTTGCTCAGTGTTGACAAAGGGGCCTTTTCACGGGAAGCAGGTGGGCTGGGTCTGGACTTGTTGGATAAGGATCCATTATTCTGACCATGAAGGCCACAACTGGAGGAGAACCAACATGGTTAAAGCATACTGGATTATCTTTATCACACAACTCATTATGTGTCTTATTTCACGCACAAAGTTGTCTACACACTAAAACAGGTAGATAACTGTGAGTGGCCGGGAAGAAAGTCCTGAAGTCATCAGCCACTGCACACTCTTTCACTGACTGTGGGGCTCTCAGTCTGAATTATGTGATCTAGGGAAACGGTGGCCATTTTCACGTTTCTCTGTGGCTAGCACGGTTCCCACTGACTCCACCAGATCATCCACCTTCCCTGAACCTCTGACTCCATTAAGTAATGAGAGGACTGCAGCCTGGGCTAGTGCCAAAAGAACCACGCTTCAGCCTTCCCTGGCCAGACCTGCAGAGAGATGCCTGCTCGTGGAGGTTTGCTCTAAGACTGCTTTCATGCTCCTTGGCAAGCAGCCTGAGGGATCACAGTGTGTGATGAAAACAGATTTGTTTGAGCCACTGTTCCTTTCTCTCTTTGGCATAGAGGGTGCTTCAGCTGCCACTGTCAACTATTCATAGAATCATAGAAGAGAACCATAGAATCATTAAGGTTGGAAAAGACCCCTAGGATCATCAAGTCCAACTGTCAACCCAACATCACCAAGTCTCCTAAACCATGCCCTGAGGTGCCACATCTACACATCTTTTAAGTACCTCCAGGAATGGCGACTCTGCCACCTCCCTGGGCAGCCTGTTCCAATGCCTGACCATTCATTTGCTTAGATATAGTTCAAAGCCCACTGTGAGCAGGCTGAAATAGTATTAAAATAGACAAAGAAAACCACAGATTTTTTTCTTCCTTCCTTCCATCCTTCCTTCCTTCCTTCCTTCCTTCCTTCCTTCCTTCCTTCCTTCCTTCCTTCCTTCCTTCCTTCCTTCCTTCCTTCCTTCCTTCCTTCCTTCCTTCCTTCCTTCCTTCCTTCCTTCCTTCCTTCCTTCCTTCCTTCCTTCCTTCCTTCCTTCCTTCCTTCCTTCCTTCCTTCCTTCCTTCCTTCCTTCCTTCCTTCCTCCCTTCCTCCCTTCCTTCCTTCCTTCCTTCCTTCCAGTTTCCCTCATACGTATCTACCTTTCTTTTCCCACTCTTTATTAAATAACCTGACTGTCGACTGTGGGCTTGAAAGCAACTGGTATCTGTGCTGCTGGCAACTGCCAAAGGACTGAGGTGCTCTGAGCACAGCTTCCCAAGGCGGGTTCCTCGCTTGCTCACTTGGTTTGTCTTCCTGCACTGCTACACTGCTACCTACATCCTCTCATGGAATTGGTTCTTCTAAACTGTAATGAACGGGCTGGTTTCAGAAAAGAAAAAGGCAAATCCAGCCAACCAAAGAGGCTTGAACATAAAAATTTAAATACCACAGCACTATGAAGCAAGAACTCTTCTCAAGATTCCCTAACTTGGTTTTGTCCCTCCTCTGAAAATGGAACAGTTTATAAGGAAGGTGGCTGCTGCAAACCTTCATCACACTGCTGTGGTTTGGGTGATTTTATAATTATTTTACAATGAAGTGCTGGACTGTGGTTTGTGACAACACTGAGATTTTTCAGAGGAAGTTGAGTCAAACAGTTAAAAGAGAACATATCGCAAAGGAGACCTCTCCTTCCACTTCGTACAGTACAGCATCAACTCTTGGGTGAGGCAGAATTCACATAGACTGTGCGTAACGCAGCAATGCAATTGAAGCAGCATTATTACAGAGGACTTCTGTCTAATTAAGTGGGTCAGGATGCTCTAATTTAAAGTTACATTTAAATGCACAGAAATACATGCAATGATACAGAATCTTACTGCAAGTAAGGTGATTTTAGGGCTTCATATTATACTTAGTATTTTTCACACACACACACACACACACACACCCCCGGCCAGTACCTTTACTGGTTAGATTTAATCTAGAGAGTGCTTAGGTAATGTTTATTTTTCTAACAGTCTCATGACACAGATAGGAAACCGCTCATTAAGCATCATTCTGCCAATCTCTGTGCACTGGGGCACACTCCGACCTCAGAGACATCTGTGTGACTTAAGCATAGAGGTATCCCACTGCCAGTCCCGGCCTGGCCTACCTGCCAGCACTTCCACAAAGGGCAGGAAACCCGTCCTGTCAATCTGAACTCTTTCCACCTACTCCAAAAAATGTAACCAGCAGGGATTTTGTGGGTGGAGCACAATGTGCGCTGCTCCACCCAAATGTCCTCACCCTTGCATTCACAAGCTCTCTGGATTTGCACTTCACAAATGATAGGGAGAAATCTTACAGAAATCTTTCTTGAAAGGTTTGTTTAGATAGATAACTCATTTATATATTTTTTTTTATTTGCATATAGTTTTAGTTACAGAAAGGTTGGGCAAGGGTGTTGAATACAAAAGCATCAAAGGCAATATTGTCTACTTCTTCCTACAAAAAATAAGGTCATGACCTGGAAAGGGACATGCCAAGCTGACAGTTTATTACAAAGAGAAAACAGTGATAAGACCAAAAGGTTAAGGTTAACTTCTTAGAGGTACTGCTGTTAAGCAACATACACCCAGTTGTCTCCTCCTCCACTCCAGCTGAAGTCTTTTCTGTCTTACCTGAGGGTATCTCCCATACTTGTTATGAACAAACAACAAAAAAATACCTGTCGGCTGATCTGGCCTACTGACATGTTTTGGTCTCAAAAAATATAGCTTTTTTTTCCCCTTTCTCTTATTACAGTTCTCATCAGTGTAAGTGCTGCCCAAGAGCATAGTGTTAGCCAAATTGTTTCAAAACTCACACTAGTGGTATTTTATGTATTAGCTGCAAGACCTTACATAGTAGTCTCTCTCTGCACTAGCAACTCTCTCACTCTTCAGGAAAAATTGCTTTGCTTACTTGTGAGAAAAAGACCTTTTGCTTCCAGCAGCCGACACACGGGCTTCAGGCACTGAGGTACAGCCTGTGTTGCTTGAAGAGCTAAAATTGGTTTTAACCCCTGGAAAAGAAAGGGGACGAGTAAAAACACAGTGGAAATCATAACTCAAAGGCTGTTTTAAAAATGACGATGAACAACAGGCATCATCCCTTTGCCCATCCTGTGTGAATTTTAGCAGTTGCATGAATTTTCCAACATCCCTGATGTCAAGCACGTGATTTGTTCTGGATTTGCAACATTTCTTCAGAAGTGGCACTTAAACAAGAGCAGAGAAAAACCATTTGGACACAAACCCCTCACACTAAAGAAGCCCTTTTAGGACACGGCTAGGAACATTTGTTGTGACAACCTGTTTGTTTTCTTACAGCTGTCAATATATTTAATAAATTTAAAATTTATTGAATTAAATTAAGTACATTAATTAAAGCCTTAAAATATCTCTAAGCATTCTAAATATTTTAGATTGAAGATTGTCTTTGTTCAGTCTGAGAGAAAGGCTTTCTTTAATGTTTTGATTTGGTCAACAACAATGATGACAGGATTACAGGGCACTGTTTATGAAGGAAGATTAAGGGAATACAATTTGTGTATTCTAATCAGTCCGGCAACACTCTATCATGGGGAGGAGGAATACAGCTGGAAAACTGTAAAGAAAACCATTTAACAGCAACACAGGATTCTGGCTATGATGCATGTTATGTCATGAAAAATTACTTTAAATAAAAACGGATGTTTGGTGGAAGTGCTCATAGTAGAATGTAGCTGGAGTATGTTCAGAATATTTTAACCAGGGCATCAGAAAACTATTTTCAACATTGGCATAAATAATACAGATTGTAAATTACAAGCAGAGCACCAAGAAAAAAAAAAAAATCTCCTAAGAGAAGATTTATAATGGCCTTTCCATAGGCACAGTATTTCCTTCCGTACAGGTGAAGTGGGCTGAAAAACACGGAAAACAGCCAGAAAGAGCAGAACACTTGCTGCAGTAGATACACAAATTGCAAAGCCTGCTCCAGCTTGACCTCACACATATTTTAAAACAAATACTTAAGAGCGTGCAGTGTGTATAGCATCGGTTTCTCTTATTTGACTCATATTCCATAACGAATGAGCAGAAGAGAGAAAAAAAGCTTCTTAAATATAAAAAAGACTTTTTTTTTTTTTTTTACTAAAGATCACAGCTCTTGCCATCTTCCATACCTGCCTCAACTCTGACCTCTAAACCTCAGTGCCCTTCTTACGCCAGGAGCTCAGCTATCTTTTCCAGATGGAGGAGGAGCATGTCCCCACAGTCCCCAGGAGACCTGCATCTCTATCAAAGAGCATTTGGCACTAAAAGGTGAATTGGCTGGCACAGGTCTCACCTTGTCCAACAGCCCAGCAGCTGAGGCGCTCCCTGCAAAAGTCCCATATCTGCATCCCCTACTTACTCAGATTTGCAGTTGGAGCCATGGTTTTCTCACGGACCACGTGCAAGGCTGAGCTTGAGGTTGCAGGCGTCCTGAGGCGAGAATCTCCCTTTAACAGTTGGCGTCCCACTTTCAGGAGATCTGGAGTGGTATCAGGACAATTAATGGGCCAGAGAGAGAGAGAGAGAGAGAGAAGAGTTATGGTGTGCCTGCTGGGTACTTGGCTTCAAACCCCCAGTACAAGAGTAACTAGATTATACAAAGTGGAAGAGCTTCCCTGGGAGCAGACTCCCTGCATCCCCTCAGCCTGCTCAGCGGCCTGCTACTAGGGCACTCGTCTCCTTTGTGCTCAAGTCCAGCCTCCAAAAGAGGCAAACAGATCTAAGTAGAAGTTTCTTTTCCCTTTACTGAACTAAGTAACAGGCATCTCCTTTTAATGTTCTTTTCCTTTGTGAGGAAGGACATAAGCACCTAAGTGCGCAAGATTTGTGCCCGAGACCCTGAATTGTAGGTGGCCTGTGCCACCAGCCCAGAGCTGAGCAGATCATTGCTTAGGACAGATGGGATTCAGGCTTTCGCCTTTTACTTGCCCATTCCTCCTTTGTAACTTGCTGACTTCTTTTCGGGATCCTCTATTATCTCTGTGATGTCTGGGTGCCTGCTGCAGCCCGAGAGTCTTCTGAACAAAAGGAGATATATGTCTTGAGGGGCCTCAGCCCAACCAAGCAACATCAACAATAATTTTTTAGAAAGGGTGGATCATGCAATCTGTGACATTTTTCTAGAACACTTTTATTTAACAGGAACTTGCAGATTTGGGTTCAAAAATACAAAACACTTGAAAGCCAAAACAGTCTTTGTAGGTGCTACTTTGTTTATTTGTCTTTGAAAGAAATACGTGGCCCTTTGAATATGTTATCCACACCAATTCAACTCAATTTGTTGAAATTCAAACTCTAAATCTAAAACATATAAAAACCCTAAATAAAAAACCATAGCGCTATGCTCATAATTTTTCAAAGATGCTTTTTCAGCATCTTTTGCTCAAAATATTTCTCTTCCAATTATATTCCGTTCTTATCTCTTGGAAGTTATACAGCACTTTTTTCACTTCAGTGCAATTCAGTTAGCTTATACCCTAAAAATTCTTCACTCCTGCTAACAAAATTCACGGTGCAACGGGAGATACAGGCTGTCCATGTGAAATGCTAGGTGCCTTGGGCAGCGGTCCTCAGAAACAGGACAAACGGACAGTGCCCAAGCCTATGAGGGATGAGCAGGAGAGGAAGAGGCATCTAATTAGACTTACTTGAAGATCCAAGTGTGATCTTCAAACACAAACTTTCTTCCGCAAATGAATGTCTAAGACTGGGTTTCCTTTCTGTTAAACAAAACAAAAAAGAAAAAAAGAAAAAGAAAAAGAAAAGAGACAGAAACCGTACTTGGCTTCAGTAAAGGCTAACAGCAGAGCTGTCATAGACCTGATGAGGAACACAGGAGATTGGGGTGGGATTCATCTGACTAAGCATGGATGTCTCTAATGTAGACACCCATGTCTGAGCCAGCCTCGGTCCCATATTTAGGCAACCGAGAGTTCGTCAATATAACCAGTGAGTTCAAGGTACTCCCTCACCCCCGAAACAGCTCCCACAACGGCCAGGAGAGAAATGGCAGATTCACCTGTTCAAGCTGTTCCACTTCTGACCAGCAATGGGACCAGTCACTGGAGCAGACAAGGGGGGCGCCCCCCCATCTGCAGCCCACAGCTCCTGAAGGTTGTCTAAGGAGACCCGTAGATTCGGTTTTCACCTCTTCTGAATCACAAATACCGAGGGATTTACCCCAGGCAGAGGAGCCCCAGCGGGATCCGCCGCCTGCGCTGGGTCCGTTGACCCAACTGGCAGGGACCGGTCAAAAACTGCCACAGGGGGGACCCAGGCGTTCCGATGCACGCGGAGGGGGCTGGGCTATGCAAATGAGGGAACCCCCCAGCAGCCGCTTCCCCCCTGCTGCCAGCCGCCAGACCTCACAGCACCAGCTGCTACAACACACCAAGCCTTCACAGGGTGACGCCTCTCTGTGCTCAACTCCGGGATGCAAGCTTCGAGGTTAGCGCGGGCTTCAGCCTGGGCACGGCATCCTCGCTCACGGAGGGCGACATGCGCGTGCTCATTTCCCTCTGAAAGAGTTAAAAATAACATTAGAAACCCTCAAGCTGACACAACAACATCTTCAACTCGTTTAAACTAGACACAGGAGATGTTTCTGTGATCCTAGTTTTTAAGAACAAAAATACATGCTTTTTTGAGCCTTCAGCCGTTTTCATGCTGACTGTACTCCAGCAGTGCTTATTGAGAATGAAATCCATGTGCAGAAAAAGTAAGGATCTCCCTTAGCTGCCTGTGTCTGGGTACCTATTGGTGCTCAGTTAATATCTGGAAGTGTCTTAGACTGGAATCATTTTTGTGTAGTAATGGAGGGCTGTGTTCCGTTAAGTAACGGGGAAGACTATATCCTGTGACCTTTTCTCTGGTGGCTTGGTATTTATGTGTAGCAGTTGAAATAAGCCCAATATGGCTTCCTGGAAACCAAAGCGTTCTGGAAGACAGTGCTGAGCAGTAGGCTACTAGTGCCTGCAAAGTTCCTGTAGTCTCTTTCTTCCCCACTCCCCAGCAGATTCTGGGCTGAGATGCACCCAAATTTTCCAGGCAGTGATCAACATAGTGGACGATAAAATGGATTTTACTTTAAACTGGATTTTCAGTTTTTGAAGTTAGTTAGAACTTGGTTGCTTCTGCAAATTGTAGATACCTATCTGCACCTTTAGACTTTCTAAATGCCAGCGAATTTATTTTTTTTCCCAACAGGAACAGTCAAGCTAAATGCTCTTTGGCTGAATAAGCAGCACTGTATAAAATGTCTCGTGTGTGAAAATGTTTTTTGTACATTTATAATCGTGTTGAAGTAAAAGAATAGTATGAAGTCGTTCTTCTTACAGTTATTCAGTAGGTCTACAGTAAGTAAAAACAGGCTGGAATAAGAAGGTCTGCTAAGAGTGTGCTAACAGTGATTATAATTAGTGTTCTGTTAACCAGTGAGTTGGGTTTTTCCGGGCATAAATTGTGTTAGGAATGCAAAGCAAGGCTCACATCAGGAATGAATACTTCCCTGGTTTAAACAGCTTGCATCATTCCATCCAAACTCCGCTCAAATTCTTGCTTTGGAACCCAGAAAGAATGAGTCACATGTGGCTGTAGTTCATCATAGGTGCCTCTTTATTGAGAAACGAAACCTTTTCTGAGCCTGAAAGGTCGTAGCTTTATGTTGAATACGCATAGGAAGTTTGGAATAGAGATCAATGTTTGGAATAATGACCAAGTAAAAGAGCAGTGAAAAGGTAACCACTTTGTGGTTGTATTTATTGCTTGTATTTATTTTTCAGTGACTTCAGTTCCTCTGTCTGAGGTAATGTGAAGGTCTCCTCTCATTTGGATGCTACTGGAGTCCAATAAAATTACTCAGCCAGCGGAGTGCATGGAAACCACCTCTCTGTGCAGAGGAGTTGTGTGTTGTGCAGTTTATAGGGTGGGGCAGAAACATGATCTGCTGTGACTGTCCTCACTTCAGAATTGCAAATGAATAGCAGCACTGCTTAACGCCTCATGTGGCTTTTTGGAATACCGCTGCCTTTACATGCAGGCTAGCGCGCATATACCGTCTTCCTTTCTGCATCAGTTCAGAGGTGCAGGGAACTTACAAAAATCTGCTACTGTAAAGTGGCAAACATTATTACTCTGCATATGCTAGACTGACAGCACTGTCACCTATCTGGCCTTCTGGTGGAATGTACAACAGTGGGACATCACCTCAAAAACACCGTTGGGAATTCCGTTAACCTGGGAGGTAGATCCTGATGCAAATTACTAATTTCACTCTTCCATGACAGACAGCAGAGCAGCTTAACAGAGCATAGGGAAACTTCTGGCCATTAATAATCAATGAAGGGAAACCATGAAGGTACTGAATAAGTGCAGTCCCTCTCCTGTCCTGCCCAGTCCAAAGATAACATGAAGCCCTTGTACCTCAAATACTTCTAAGTTTTGTGTGCCCAGTTTGTCCATAGTTGGCATCTACCAGACACGGCTGCATCCAATGATGACAGCTTTTAATTCTCTGCATTTTACACACTTATGTGGATGCGCACGGGTAGTTTAGGCATGTTGAAAGTTAACTCCTTACGGCCTTGTCAATGAGAATTCTTGATTCTCTTTTAATAAGCACATCTTTATTCTTACCGAATCTGTGTTAAATTTCACCTTTTCAAACTAATGAAGCTTCATTTTTATTTTTAAGTCCTCTTGCAAGCAGCTTGACAGATTTTTCTAATCTAATAAACTGAATGCGAAGCCGGAGCGACCTCCTAACATCATTCTGTTACTACTTATGCAATCGAGGAGAGAGCTGCAACGTGTCACTTGGAGTATGGATCCAGTTGTTGCCCCAGCGCCACTCAGTGATGTGTTCTAGCTGAAGTGGGGAATAAAACAAGTGGATTTGGGGGTTACTTTTTTCCTTTGCTCTAGTCAGCCATGTATTTGTTGAAATTAGAAACCTATTTCTGTCGACAGATTCTCTGAGCTAGCAGGTAACGATGTCTGGGGCTTTATAGCAGTGATAAGAAATAATGCTAAAGGATACACAACTGTAGGCTTTAATTTTTTTTTCCTTAAAGGCTATTGTTTCTATCTGTACTGAGCAATAGAATACAACACGGATGCCGAATACATGAAAAGGAACATTAGAAGTTGTCATCTCATCTGATCATGAAGAAAATGTTTGTAGTACTTGCATTACAAAGAGGATAGCTTCTGATGCCTCTGCTGAGGGGAAGGAGGGACACAAGCCAATGTCCTAGGCAAGTCAAATTGTTTTGGTCTGATTTTGAAAAAGACAGCTAGTATTGTTACTTGAAGCATTAGATTTGTCTAAATAGCTCTGGGCCTTACAACTGTCCTACGTTCTCCCTGACACACTGAATCCTTGAGAACTGAGTGGCTTTTAGATCGTAAAATATTTGGGCAAATTCTTAATTATAACCCATTTCTGACAGGAACGTAAAGTATGCTGAAATTTGGACTCGTGTTCTTTAGCAGTTCACATTTTCTTTAATTGCAGACAACAACAGGTAGCAGAAAGGGAAAAAAAAAGAAGAGAAGCAGCGCAGCAACGAAAGAAAATGGGGGAAGAAGCCCAAAGGCTAATGAAAGAAGAAGAAAACAAAACTGATGTAGAAGTGTCCGGACACAAGCCAGGCATCAGTGGCACAGTGCCAATGAAAAAGAGAATTTCAGCTCTACAACATACATATTGGTATTGATTGAAGTATTTCTAGGGCTGCAGCATTTCTAGGACTCCAACTGTTTGGTTTCAGTACATTCTTCAGGGCATCTTGGAAGGCAGGGTTCTCTCCGAATATCTTCAACGACTAGTAGGTGGTTATTAAAGGAGAAAAAAAGCCCACCGAAAATCATGCCTTGATGGAATGAAGTTTCCTGCAATAGTCCTATTCCAGCACCCTTCTTTGCAGCAAAAGTGATTGAGCAAGGATGTTGATTGAAAGACATTCTTAATGAATAGTTCAAGCCTAGAGAAAAGAATGGAAATACCTAAGACTGTGGTAAATCTCCTGTATTGTCTATGCTTACCCGAAACATGTAATTAAACAGTTTTAAAGAACCCTTTGCTTCCTGCCTGATCGAGAATGTCTGCTTTTGCCTTTCCATAAAGGTATTTATAAATGTTTCACATTTTTCCATGGGAGATAATATTGACGCGTGCAGAAGAAAATTACTTGTTAAAGGTGACCTACGGCTCTCAACGTACTCCTGGTAGAGTACGCTCTGGTAGAGCACAAGTTACAGCTGAACACAAAAGTGGATTTCTTGTCACTTTGTCACTTGCAGCCCCTGTGCTACCATGCCCCTTTACAACACTACAGTGGTTAACAGCAGGGGCATCGCTACACAGCAGTGGTGCGTGCTGCTCCTTTCTTATGAAGGCTAATGTTGTGAATGTAGGGGAGCAATTCAATTGCTTACTTGTATTGGTAAATTTGTATTTCTAGCAGAAATTCTTCTACTTCCTACATTAAGGGGAAAAAAAAGTCTCACGCTGTATACTTGTTGCGTAGGTAGTACAACTGAAAAAAAGGTGTCCTCCTGTGAATACATCTAAGTGTGAAAATTCTCAGTTCAGTTAACAGCACTTCTCAGGTTCCATTTTTGTACACTTACTGTATGTATTTACAGTGGGATTCCTCTCAGAAAAGCGTGCAAGGTAAATAGGCAGTAGAAGACAACAGTACTTTAATGAAGAAGAAAAGTTAATGTCTGGTGGAGGGCAAGGTGTGTGGGAGGAGGAGGGTCCATGTGGTTATTAGGTGCAGCTCAGAACTTCAGTGAATACCTCCTGCATCTTCTGCTGTGCGGATGCTATTATCCCTGAATTCATGGGCTGTCTTGTGGCAGATGAGTGAGGACAGCAAATCCTGTGCCTGAGACGGGTTCCCTGTGTATCCAGGGTCCTGTGAAGTTGTAACAGAATGGGAAGGGGCGGGGGGACTAGATCACCTCTGCCTCGAAAAATAGAATTTTTAACTAAGTTAACAATGTGAAATAGGTGCAAATAGATGTTATTTATTAAAAATAACAAAACATTGGCTAGTGAAGAAGTTAGAAACAAAGCCCCTGACTGCGTCATGAGAATGCTCGTGGTTTTTGAGCCTTCAGCCGTTTTAAAAACGATTAGGTGCTGCCACCTCCTGCACATCAGCCCTCCTGCGTTGCTTTGCCCTCTCCTGCTGCGTACTCACACTGTTTTGCTGTTCTTCCCTCCATTTCCCTGCCTGTACTTGAGCACAACTGCTCTAGGAATTGCTCCCATCTACTCTACCAAGTCTTGACATAATGCCAGAAAGGGTACAGTGCTCTCGTAGGTAGCAGTCTGTATGTCAAAACAGCATGCATTGGTTTCATATGTTTTCCTGCGCTATAGTTGCTTGTGTTTGCAATGTCCCATGTTCATTTGTCTGAAGGGTTTTGGAGGAAAATGCTCCCCTGTTCTGCTCATGTAGGACATAAATAAAACAGTGGTTCAATTTTAGCGCATTTCTAGCGGTTGGGATTTAGGTGAGGTAGTTGATTTGGGGGGGGAAAGAAGGCAAAATGAGGAAGTGATCAGAAGTGAAGAGCCTTGTGAGTGGGTGGACCTAAGTAAGCATGCAGGTGAATCTCTGGTGAGGCGGTGGGCAGTGCCTGTGCCTCGGTGTTTTCAGCAGCTGAGAGGCATGTTGGGTACCTCTTCAGCTGAATATTAAAGAAAGGCTTCTTTGAGCCTGGATTAGAAAGAGAAATGCATAATGGGATTATCAATAGGTGTTGCTTCAACCAGGGAAGGAGCCGCCTTGGTTCCTATGCTACCCTGTAAGCATGAATTCAAGCAGCCACCTGCTACCTGACCCTTAACCTATGCCCTGCTTGTCCTCCCCACCTGCACACTTTGAGGCAAGACTTCAATTCTTGCCTCAGTATGGTATGAACAATTTCTCAACTCAGAAAAAGGAGGAGGTTTTATTGAACTCTTTGGAGGCTAATGGTCCTCCCCTAGCTGCTCCATACAGCAGCAGCAGGATCCAGGTGAATCATGACTAAGAGTAAAGCCAAATATTAGATGGGGAAAAATCAAGATGGTACATTTGTCACAACAACTGGGATAGCCTCTGTGGATCGGGGAGCAAAGGCCAGTCCCACAAAGTCTGGGACTGGAGCATTTATCGTGGTACTTCAGGCCTCTTCTTACAAAGGGTACCTTGAGCTGTCTACATGCTTGCAGGATGGAGGAGGAAAGGCGGCAGCTTGGAAGCGAGCTGTATTTCAGGTAGAGATCAGAGCACGGACTTCTATCAGGAATGTGACGGGAACTCTCTTGCTGAGCATAGTTAAATAACTTATGAGAGTTGAGCGGACAGAAGATTTTTAAGGGCAAGAAGCAATTTTGACGTTATTGTGGTGTTAGCGCCTTGTGTCTTAAACATGGACCATGTCCAAAACATGGTTTGAAATGAGTTCAGCCTATTGACATTTTAAATGTAAGTGTGGGTTCATACTGCTTTGTTGCCTGCCTGCTGCAAAAGACACCCACGTAGTCACAGGTGAATCTCTCTCCTAGAACTGAAGATCTAAACTAGTCCTTTAAACTATGCTCCATTTCACCGCCACTCAAAGCAAAGATCACTTAAACAATAGTGGCTGTTAAAGAGAAACCCAAAATTGTGATAAAGATGGTAAAATCACATATAAAATATTGCGCTCTCAGCCTTGAACAGACATGCTTTGAAGTAGCAATAAGGCATGTTGTGTCATGTGTTCCAGTCCCATCCCCTCCACCCGCCAACCTATTAATTTTGGCCCTTGTGCCCAGGTACTTAAAAGAAAAGCTTTTGAAAGTGACTTTGCAGCAACTATGTATTGCAGTAGTGTCATAAGGCAAGTCAAGTGGCCTGCAGGAACCCAACAAGGTAGGTGAGCATGGAAGAGGAAGTTGCTGGCAGAGGAAGCAAGGCGCTCTCGTGTTCTCATCTTTGTGAACTCTTGGAGCCTGTGTTACATCAACATGCCTGTTTGATTCCTCTTCCTTAGTGAAATGCTTAATGAACACTAGGGAATCTGTTGCAAACACAAGTAATTCAGAACCCAGGCATTACAAGGATGCAAAAGGTCTCTCTCTGAATTGCCTCTGTAAGCATTGGTGCATGTCACCCTCTTGAGTGTTGCAAATGCTCCCCACATGCTGGCCAACTATTCCTCCTTCCTTGTGGCTAATAACTCCATTCTTCCCCAAAGCGGCAGGGCAGCGCATGGCGTTGTCTGGCTTCACTAGGCTTCTTCTGCTCTGGGTTGCACAGAGAAATATTACACTTGCTTTGCTGGAGGGGAGAACAGGAAGTCAGTGAGGTTTAACCGGCCAGAGGTGTTGTTGAAAGGTTGGGTGGAGACAGGCAAACACCGCTATGTCGCCTGTTGGTTAGCATTGCCATCCTCTGAACTATGCACGGATTTCAAGTTTTGGACAGGAAGAATTTGTGGTTTGATGGTCACAGTGGCATCTCGGTGGGCACACTGAGACTGCATGGCTCTCAGATTAATTAAACAAGGTATTCTGGACTTCTGTTAAATGCCGGGAAGACTGACACTCTCCTGGCAGCACAGAAATGAGCAGTTACAAGCTTCTGGAAGATTGCATTGAATTAAAGATTAGGCACTTGCATTTGTTAACTCAGCATGGGCGCAGTCATGCAGGTGGCATGTGTGTCCACAGACCAACTGGAGCCTTTTTCTCTGCCTGAGTGCTTATGCTTGGAGCTGTAATGAAGTTTTTCTCAGCAGAATTCTCTTCTTTGGGTCCTGATGGTTCCTTATGCCCTGATACAGTGCCTCCGCCAGCTCTGCCTGTGCCCAATAGCTCAGCTGAGACCGGCTATTTTATATGGCTTTGCTACAATAAAACACTCACACATTTACCATTTCTAACAGGCTTCATTGAACTTGTGATTATAAAGGTAATTTACAATGAAACAATTAAATAAACAATAAGCTAAAGCACAATACATTTCAAAGGGCTCATATGACTACAACATTCCAACACATTAAAACTTTAAAACAACATTAACACTCAAATTGTACCTACACCTATACTTATCTTTCTAACACGTTTCAAGACTCTCAACAAAGTACCTTTTTGGTTACAGTCCCTGTAAACACACAAGACCGGTGAAACACTCAAGCAATTGTACAACTGAGAAGAACACTACACAAGACAGGAACAAACAATGTGCTGGAAACTGCCTGGGGAATAGGGGGTTTACCTCTAAATTGAACTGACTCTTTGGACAACGAATGGATAACACTAGCATGCTCTCTGGAATACATGTGTGACATCCTTAGCGGGAACAAGCCTCCGTGTCACTCAACACTGTAATTTCACAAAAGCTTTAGGTTAGTGCTGCCTAAAGAAATAGCCCACCTTTCTCTGGCCGTTTGCTCCCGTGCACGTCTCACGCTACTCTTGAGCCAGTGCAAAGTGCTGGTATATTTGCCCAGTGAAGCAGCCAGGGAAACTCATTGAGCTTAACAAACAACAAATTAACATTCAGCAAACAAACATGAAAGAGAACTCACTGTATTCTCCTTGATCTCCCTGGTCATGTTCACTGTGCAGATATGTTGGCACCAGAAAGACACCAGCACGGTGGGGTGGGGGGGTGGGGAACATGGTGACTGGGAGCAGGAGGACTATTTCTGTAGGCAGCAGTACTCTCAAAAAACACCAGTTACAAACATCCTGTAGAAAGGCTTTACCTTTTCCATTCTGAAACAAGTAACATGTTTTCAAACCGATTTATAGGGCAAATCAAATAGTCAAGAGCAAAACGGTGGACTAGGACAGAACTGCAAAACAACGCTCTAGTACTGTAAATGAGATCTGTTCCTGCTCCATGAGTACTGAAAGGCCGCATGATAGTTGGTACGACAGGGGCTGCTACAGCCAGATCGCTGGCGAGTCTGCTGCTCCAGTATCTCTTCTTTATTCCTGTCTGAGAAACAGTATTGACGTACCCAAAGACTTCATCATCATGAGGTTCTGTAAAATCAAGTTCTTCCACAAAATGGTCTTCATTAACTCCGTGCTCCACTTTCCTGCATGGAGGTGTCACAGGAGACAAAAGGATGGTCGAGTTTGGCTCACCTGGAGTTAAGTCCACTACGATACCAGAATCACTGAGGCTTTCGAGAGAAATTGACCCAATTCCTTCAGTGAAGAAGGCGGGCTTAGAGGACAGGCATCTTGAGCTCTGAGCTCTGAACATGTTTTGAATGAACTGCTCCCCTTCTAGGCTATATGGCACCACATCAGTCTGGGTGGTCTGCTCCACCATCATGTTTCTGACTTTCTCCTCCTCCTCCTGGGAAAAAGTTAGTTTTTCATCCAGAACATTTTCAAGCATCTCTTGATTCACAGTAGAATTGGAGGGAGCTGGCTCACTCAACTCAGAGGTTGTGGTGGTCAAACTCTCTTCAAATAAATCAGTCCCGTTAGCTGTGTCCTCATGAAGAAACAGCCCACTATCTGCCAGCTCCTCCAGAGCTTGGTCCTCTGTGGTGGGGCTGTCTGGCATCGTGGTACACAACGGCTTGCCCTCAGAGTCACACGTGTACTCCGGGCGCTGCTCATCTCTCACAGAGCTCTTCAGGGCCATCTCCATGCTCGACACCAAAGATTCCAGTTTCTTGTTTTCAATGCTTATTTCTAGGAAGTATTTCTGAAATTTTTTGTCTTTCTCAGCCAAGCTGTTCTTCATGCTCTCAATAACTTGCTTGAGTTCTTTAATTTCCCTCCTTGCTTCCAAGAGGCTCAGCTCCATCTCCACATGATTACACTCATCTTCGATCCAGTCTTCCTTCATACGTTCCACCTGAGCTTTGAGCTTTTCGATTTCTCTTTCCCTGGAGCAAAATAAAAATATCGTAACACTTCTGGTGACTGCCTAGTTAAAGAGTCAACGTGAGGCTCCACCTCACTGGGGTGGCTATGCTGCAAAGATGCTCCAAGGAAGAAGCAAATTCCTCCATGCATCATTTGCTGCCACCTCTGGGAGAACTGGCAGAGATGACAGCTGGCTGCCAAGACACACTGGCTGATTCCTAGCCGGAGTCACCAACCTTGCCACACAGCCAGCAGCCTTGTGGGCTATGCTGTGGTCCTGGACACTTTGAGGTGAAAGTGGTGGCCTCTGGGTTAGGTCCAACCAGTACAGCGCTTGACATCTCATCTACTGCCTCACCCTGGAGGAAATGACAAACAGCTGCCTGGATGTGTCCCCTGTGCCTGCCAGCAGCTCGTCACGTATAGCCAGAGCCAACAGTGGCCTCAGACAGCAGGATGGCTCAGGGCTGCAGGCACCTGGCTTGCTTTGCACCCGGCTTGCTTTGCACCCCCCCAGCCCAGCATGGATCCAGAGGCTTCTGCCTTCACTTGCAAGCAAGTGGGGAGAAGGGCCCCCTGCGTGAGATCCAGCCCTCACAGGTACAGATGTCGGGCCACCCAAAGCAGGACCAAGGGGTCCCTGGGACTCTACCTTGGGGCTCCATTCAAACAACCCTTTGTGCCCGCTTGGGTTGTGTGTGCTGGAAAGCCAGTTCTCAGAGCACAGCTTTAGTAAAAGAGACAACATCTGTTGCTGTGTAACGTACATTGTTGCTTCTTCGCTTAGCATCCATACAAAGTGCTATTGCAAAAAAGTCCATATCTAAGCAACAAAACCACAAGCGGGCACACTAGTTTGTGTCAGAGCTTTTCTTTCATTAGGGGAAAAGGGGGACATTTTTGGTCGTATTTTCTGAGTGAGGTGGAACTTTTTTTATGTATAAAAGGTGTCAGTGCTAAAGTAGGCTGGTGAAGAACTATCCTTTGAAAGTCTTCTATCGGGAAAGTTCAAAAAAAGGGAAAAAGAGACAGCCATATTTGTAACGAAAGTGCACGGTACATATTCACTGAGCACACAATGAAACCTTAAATACCTGAAAACAACCTAATCAGCCCGATCATATTTCAAATCTCTTAATGAAAACTTTACATGGTCAAGAAAAGAGTACAAATGATCAGGACTCCCATCCCTTAATGCTCCTGAATAAATCTTGTCCAGTCTTATTTCTGAAGTGAAATATACCTTTCTGTAACTTTGCACTCGGATTCCTTCAGCTTTTTTTTCAAATGCCGTATTGTAACTTCTTTCTGCTGCAGAGGAGTCAAATACCGCTCCGGATTTTCTGGCTTAGTGCTGCAATTGTGACCACAAGAAATAGATTTCCCTGATCGCCTGAAAAGAAAAAAAACCATCACACCATCACATAACATCACTCCTACAGTTCTTCAGTCCTGGCAAAAAGGAACACATCCCATAGACTGATATGGCGCTTGACTCATTTTGGGCTCCTCAGTGTCCACACAAGTGACTCCCTCTGGCAAACCAAAGTACTTGAGAAAATGGCTGATTTGTGGCTATAGTACAAAATTTACTATTTATCATACTTGTTTTCAGTGCCATTACCTCAAATGAGACATTTAACTTTAAAACACCTAGCCATCTCCTCACCCAAAACGGTGCCCAAGAGCAGGCAGCTGGGCCATTGGCAAGGGCACCCAGCTGCAGACACAGCCAGGTAAGGAAGCGTACAGACTGAGTTCAGCTCCACATGTGAGTTAAGAAGCCGAGCACCCTGAAACCTACATTAATCCTGTCTAGCTTTAGGTGTGTATCTGACATGCTTGGCTGTTGAGTTGCCTGGGGTGGGAGGAAAGAGAGAGAAAGGGAGGGAGAGAAACAACAATTTCTTCTCTGCAATACCTGTCGCACGCTCCCGCAGGTATTAGTTTTCTTCCCTGTAGAGGAAACTGCACACAGAGGTACCTAAGGCCAGGCAGGGTGAATTTTCACCCGAGCATACAATATTTTCTATACAACCCCACCCAACTCTCTCCAAAGGAGAAAGGACCTTTCTGTGAAAGAACCAGGAAAGCCACATGAGAACTGACAGCATAAAACCACGGAAAGGAGCCTGCCTTGGAGTGAAAACCAGCTACAAAGCGCTTTGACTAAAAGTAACCTTGAATTTTACAGTACTGAAACAGTAAAACTTTTACATGGGATAGAGCACACTGTTGATTGTCGAGCCACCAATATGAAGAGTCACACCCATGCTGAGGAGCAACACGACCCCTTTGGCAAGCCAGACAACCAGCTGATGCCACATTTGAGTGCAGAGAAGGTAAGTCAGTGTGCTGAACACCAGGATGCTGAAATAAAGACTTGCCTCGTCACTTGGCTGCTGTCACTTCCTTTGTTTGAGCCTGAGTTGCTTCTGCTGGCTAAAGAAGCCCCATAATTCTGACGGGTGTTCGCAGGACTCGGCTGGTTTTTGCTCAGTGTTGACAAAGGGGCCTTTTCACGGGAAGCAGGTGGGCTGGGTCTGGACTTGTTGGATAAGGATCCATTATTCTGACCGTGAAGGCCACAACTGGAGGAGAACCAACATGGTTAAAGCATACTGGATTATCTTTATCACACAACTCATTATGTGTCTTATTTCACGCACAAAGTTGTCTACACACTAAAACAGGTAGATAACTGTGAGTGGCCGGGAAGAAAGTCCTGAAGTCATCAGCCACTGCACACTCTTTCACTGACTGTGGGGCTCTCAGTCTGAATTATGTGATCTAGGGAAACGGTGGCCATTTTCACGTTTCTCTGTGGCTAGCACGGTTCCCACTGACTCCACCAGATCATCCACCTTCCCTGAACCTCTGACTCCATTAAGTAATGAGAGGACTGCAGCCTGGGCTAGTGCCAAAAGAACCACGCTTCAGCCTTCCCTGGCCAGACCTGCAGAGAGATGCCTGCTCGTGGAGGTTTGCTCTAAGACTGCTTTCATGCTCCTTGGCAAGCAGCCTGAGGGATCACAGTGTGTGATGAAAACAGATTTGTTTGAGCCACTGTTCCTTTCTCTCTTTGGCATAGAGGGTGCTTCAGCTGCCACTGTCAACTATTCATAGAATCATAGAAGAGAACCATAGAATCATTAAGGTTGGAAAAGACCCCTAGGATCATCAAGTCCAACTGTCAACCCAACATCACCAAGTCTCCTAAACCATGCCCTGAGGTGCCACATCTACACATCTTTTAAGTACCTCCAGGAATGGCGACTCTGCCACCTCCCTGGGCAGCCTGTTCCAATGCCTGACCATTCATTTGCTTAGATATAGTTCAAAGCCTACTGTGAGCAGGCTGAAATAGTATTAAAATAGACAAAGAAAACCACAGATTTTTTTCTTCCTTCCTTCCTTCCTTCCTTCCTTCCTTCCTTCCTTCCTTCCTTCCTTCCTTCCTTCCTTCCTTCCTTCCTTCCTTCCTTCCTTCCTTCCTTCCTTCCTTCCTTCCTTCCTTCCTTCCTTCCTTCCTTCCTTCCAGTTTCCCTCCTACGTATCTACCTTTCTTTTCCCACTCTTTATTAAATAACCTGACTGTCGACTGTGGGCTTGAAAGCAACTGGTATCTGTGCTGCTGGCAACTGCCAAAGGACTGAGGTGCTCTGAGCACAGCTTCCCAAGGCGGGTTCCTCGCTTGCTCACTTGGTTTGTCTTCCTGCACTGCTACACTGCTACCTACATCCTCTCATGGAATTGGTTCTTCTAAACTGTAATGAACGGGCTGGTTTCAGAAAAGAAAAAGGCAAATCCAGCCAACCAAAGAGGCTTGAACATAAAAATTTAAATACCACAGCACTATGAAGCAAGAACTCTTCTCAAGATTCCCTAACTTGGTTTTGTCCCTCCTCTGAAAATGGAACAGTTTATAAGGAAGGTGGCTGCTGCAAACCTTCATCACACTGCTGTGGTTTGGGTGATTTTATAATTATTTTACAATGAAGTGCTGGACTGTGGTTTGTGACAACACTGAGATTTTTCAGAGGAAGTTGAGTCAAACAGTTAAAAGAGAACATATCGCAAAGGAGACCTCTCCTTCCACTTCGTACAGTACAGCATCAACTCTTGGGTGAGGCAGAATTCACATAGACTGTGCGTAACGCAGCAATGCAATTGAAGGAGCATTATTACAGAGGACTTCTGTCTAATTAAGTGGGTCAGGATGCTCTAATTTAAAGTTACATTTAAATGCACAGAAATACATGCAATGATACAGAATCTTACTGCAAGTAAGGTGATTTTAGGGCTTCATATTATACTTAGTATTTTTCACACACACACACACACACCCCCCGGCCAGTACCTTTACTGGTTAGATTTAATCTAGAGAGTGCTTAGGTAATGTTTATTTTTCTAACAGTCTCATGACACAGATAGGAAACTGCTCATTAAGCATCATTCTGCCAATCTCTGTGCACTGGGGCACACTCCGACCTCAGAGACATCTGTGTGACTTAAGCATAGAGGTATCCCACTGCCAGTCCCGGCCTGGCCTACCTGCCAGCACTTCCACAAAGGGCAGGAAACCCGTCCTGTCAATCTGAACTCTTTCCACCTACTCCAAAAAATGTAACCAGCAGGGATTTTGTGGGTGGAGCACAATGTGCGCTGCTCCACCCAAATGTCCTCACCCTCGCATTCACAAGCTCTCTGGATTTGCACTTCACAAATGATAGGGAGAAATCTTACAGAAATCTTTCTTGAAAGATTTGTTTAGATAGATAACTCATTTATATATTTTTTTTTATTTGCATATAGTTTTAGTTACAGAAAGGTTGGGCAAGGGTGTTGAATACAAAAGCATCAAAGGCAATATTGTCTACTTCTTCCTACAAAAAATAAGGTCATGACCTGGAAAGGGACATGCCAAGCTGACAGTTTATTACAAAGAGAAAACAGTGATAAGACCAAAAGGTTAAGGTTAACTTCTTAGAGGTACTGCTGTTAAGCAACATACACCCAGTTGTCTCCTCCTCCACTCCAGCTGAAGTCTTTTCTGTCTTACCTGAGGGTATCTCCCATACTTGTTATGAACAAACAACAAAAAAATACCTGTCGGCTGATCTGGCCTACTGACATGTTTTGGTCTCAAAAAATATAGCTTTTTTTTCCCCTTTCTCTTATTACAGTTCTCATCAGTGTAAGTGCTGCCCAAGAGCATAGTGTTAGCCAAATTGTTTCAAAACTCACACTAGTGGTATTTTATGTATTAGCTGCAAGACCTTACATAGTAGTCTCTCTCTGCACTAGCAACTCTCTCACTCTTCAGGAAAAATTGCTTTGCTTACTTGTGAGAAAAAGACCTTTTGCTTCCAGCAGCCGACACACGGGCTTCAGGCACTGAGGTACAGCCTGTGTTGCTTGAAGAGCTAAAATTGGTTTTAACCCCTGGAAAAGAAAGGGGACGAGTAAAAACACAGTGGAAATCATAACTCAAAGGCTGTTTTAAAAATGACGATGAACAACAGGCATCATCCCTTTGCCCATCCTGTGTGAATTTTAGCAGTTGCATGAATTTTCCAACATCCCTGATGTCAAGCACGTGATTTGTTCTGGATTTGCAACATTTCTTCAGAAGTGGCACTTAAACAAGAGCAGAGAAAAACCATTTGGACACAAACCCCTCACACTAAAGAAGCCCTTTTAGGACACGGCTAGGAACATTTGTTGTGACAACCTGTTTGCTTTCTTACAGCCGTCAATACAAGAATCAGGCTGCTCACACGGCTCCTGCAGCAGCACACAACTGTAACTGCAGATTTCGCTTGCTTTAAACCATATGAAAAGACTACGCGCTGGGGGAAAAGCCGCTTCCATTTTGGTTTCTGAGACGATGTACACATACATGCATATGTACATATAAATGTGTATAGGCTAATAGGGTATATGTGTCTGCGTATGTACACACATATGCAGGTTCTCGTGGCACACAGAAGGACAGTAAAGCAGCTCTAATAGCCTTAAATCAATCCAATAATCACGCGCGGCTCTCAAGTGCTTCTGGGGTGTTAAGCCATCTACCTGATTTCTGACTTTCTATGGATCACAGCTTTTATTTCCCAAGCCCTGGCATGTACAGGGAAAACCGCTTTCATTTTGCTACAAACAGTAGTAGGTAGAGCTACTAAGAAAGTCTTATCACCTGGAAAAATACCCACCCTAAAGTTAGGATTTTTTTCAGTCTGTCACTCAAATGGCAGATGTCCAAAGCCATATCTGGGCCTTACACTGCAAAGCCACAATATTGTACGATGACTTTAATCTGAGGGAAAGGAAATAACTTTCCAACATCCTTTAAACAGCTGGTCGGGGGGAGCATCTCTCACCTGAGAATTTCTGGGCGCCGTCTCACGCACAGACACCCCCAGCCAGCAGCTGCAGACTTTCCATGAACCCCATTTTTGCTATATTTTCCATGATGCATCTGCAGATACCATCATCCCCCACTGGGGTGGATAAACCTTCAGCTGCACAGTCTTTCTTAAATCCTTTGCAGAACTGATGGTGATGTGCACGGCTTGTACCCCAGTTGACTAGGTTTGTCGCTGTGACAATGTGATTGCGAAAGCTCACACATCTAAGTCCCAGAACAACCCACCTAAGCAGCATTAACCATGAAAGAGGCTGCCATTTCTCAAAAACCATTTCTTTTGTCTGAACTGGCTATAACACTTGTTTTGCCCTGATCTGAGACTCCCCTGACTAAGAGGATTGTCTTACCCACCATTTCCCACAAAGGATACCACATATTGAGTCATCAGCTTAAGCGGTATCTCAGTTGAAATTCATTCATACCTATATTTCCATGCTGCAGCCACTCAGTGTCACAGTGCTGGCAGGCAAGACAACTTGGCACTATGCTCTGATGGAAACGCTCATGCCACGCGTAGTGGCATCCAACACTGAGAGGCCCGTCACTCTGGCCCCAGCCCACCTTGCAGCAGGCTACAAGCAGCAGCACACCCACTCCCTAGGAGCAGAGCTGTGCACCGCTCTGTGCAACGGGAAGAACAACACAGTGATGGCCAGCAAAGTACTGCAACGTTTTCCAGGATTGCTTCTTGCCTGCAAGACACTGGAGTGAAATAGTGCAGTGTCAAGTGCTGTCCCTGCACTTTATTGCTCAGTGGGCAACGGCACTGAGCTAAGAGAGTGCTGCAAACAGCATCATGCTTTCTGCACTGCCTTTTAGCCTCCTTGCTGCCCTGACAGCACCACTACAGTCACCTAGCTCTAGCTGACATGGAGGGGAGAGGGGAGCCTGCAACCCCACGACTGCATGCTGTGCTGCCCATGACGAGGAGTGCAGGCAGTGCCAGCTGGCACAACCCAGGCAGAGGCAGAAAAGGCAGTGACGGTAGGTCAGACGTGTGTGCACATCTGCCCCATGGGTTGGAGGACCACTGCTTAGGAGCTAACACCGTCCTGCCACAGCACTGCAATTGGCTGGGCAAGGTAGAACAGCTTAGGTATACTTGGTCTGCCAGGACAGTATGCAACCGCATCACATACGTACGTATGTATATGGAGCCAGTATATACATTTCTTACACAGATCCACACAATAACCATACATGCATGCCTGGAGTATAGCATCCCAGTCTGCTATTTATAGCCATTACAGATGGTTGGATACCTTGTGGCATGGTCTTCTGGCCTCAAAAGTCAAATTTTGCTTGCACTTGAGCATGTAATATTTTTCCTTCTATAAGAATAAAGCTCAAACTTTCCTGTGTGCATTTGATTGTCCATGTGCTATCTAAATGGTAAGGTTACAACATAGAAAAAAGGAAGAAGTGTCAGTAATACCTGTGACAGGAACACTGACAGCTGAGCAGAACTGGATTCCTAAAACTCAGGATGCATCTGAGTTTAGTAAATCTTTTAAGCTAATTTAGTCTTTTTGTGTAAGTCTTTCTTATTTGCAACTTCACCACTCTTTCATAGCTGCCAAAGTATAGAAACCACAGAACTACCTATCTTCTGACTCCATAAACATGACCTCTTAATATATATCTATGTGTGTGTATATATAGATATAAAAATCATTCTTGATGCTAGGTTTGCATATAGTCACCCAGTGAATCAGAGCTGTAAATGAAACAGCGCTGACAGAGACAGCTTGTCCTCAGAATGTAAAACACTTCAATTTGCTGAGCTTCCGTGCCTTCAAAAGCATCCTGTTACACAGCAAAGAGACGAAAACACAAAATAATATAAGTTCACCACTCCAGTGCAGCTGCTAGAGGAATAAGTAGCATGCTGTCCCTGTAGATAGCTTTATTTAGAGACCCCAAGGGAAGAGAGGGGGCCTGACTGCATAAGAACTTCCAGCAAAGCCATTAGAAACAGCTGGAAAAGTAGAGATAATTCAGTTGTAATGCCCTTTATTGAAAGAATCTGTATTTTTAAAAGACTAAGTTTAATTTATCTTAAAACTTTTAACTCACAGCTACATCTCCAGTTTCAATCTTTAACAGCGTAAGCAGTAATATTTCCAGGAAACATTAATGCTACTTCTTTTCTATTTAATACGGGGTTGTTCCTGCAAGATTGTTTTTGTACACCACAAGCAATCTAGGAAAGAAAACCAGACTGCTCACATGCACGAGCAAATGTAAGAAAAAGAAGCTGCACAGAAGTGATGAAGTCTTGCTTCAGCATTTCCGGCTTTTCTTCAGATAACACCCTTTAAAAAATGACCCATGTTGAGGGCAAAGGCTGCCAGCAGGGAATGTACTCAATTCACAGTGTCAAGCTCAGCTGACAGCGTGTTTTTGTTCCAGTCCCTGGCCTTTGACTTACTATGTGATTTACTATTACTATACATGAGACTCTCGCCTTGCACTTTGCTATAAATTTCACATCCAACAGTAACTGTGTAAATGCAGAGATAATCCTGGGAGCAAGGATCAGGACTCTCCTCCACGTAGACTGCTCTATTCTTTGTGTGACAGAGAAGCTGCTCCCATGTGCTCTGCTGCTGCCCATGTCCGACAGATACCCTCTACTACCACGAGGTCTAAAGCCAGTGGAGGAAGCTGATGATGCTCTGTAGGTTGCAGTGGTTGAGAACTCTTGTGAGAGGTGTGGATTTGAACTCCTTTGGTCTAAGGAGGGCACTGAACTCAGATCTTTTCCCCGAGCTCTACTTGCTCAGCTGCCACACAAAACAGGGTGGGTGGTAGCACCAGTGCTGGCCGTAGTTCAAAGCAATGAAACGTGCTGGTTGCTGGCACTCACAGAGGTGGTCTGGCTCTGGTACAGAGGTTCAGAGTGAATGTGAGGCACGTGAATGGGCGCAAGCAGGGTACAAGTAGGTGGCCAAATCTGGGAGACGGGCATGCCTCTCTGGCCTCTCCTGTGGACTGGGAGAGGTGTGTTCCTGCCTGGCATGCTCTCTGCTGTGAATCTTGGATTGTAGTACCTAACCACCCCCTCTTATTTTGTATGCAGTTTAGTCATCAAGCTCAGACTTGCAAGTTGTGCTCCCAGAATGACAGTGAGAACCTGAGCACAGCAATGCCTGGCATCAGCATCCCCTCCCCTATCCCACTGCGCTGGCCAAAGAAGCTATCACTTATCACTCTTGGGTGGACATCTACCTGACTGCTTGCCTGTGCCCTCTCATCAGACAGATCTGTTAATCATGTTGCAGCTGATTGCACAGCGCAGTAACAGCTGATAAATTGGCAGCTGGCAAACATGCAGTCAGAGAAGACGTGGAGCAAAACTTTCAGTGTGGGTGACCATCAACTGTTCAAACCTGCTGGGTGAGGGGACTTCCAGCTCAATACCAGGCAGAAGACTTTGGGGAAGAACTTCAACGCAGATCCTGCTTCCCTGCATTTAGATCTAAACTTGATTTTACTTGATCCCCTCAATTCATACTGCTGGTTGTGTGATCTAAACTAATTATGCATCTTGATTTTTGCTCATCTAGTTCACCTACTTTTCTTACTTTGGAAGAAAGTTTGTTATCAAATAACCAAAATTTATCTCATTAAGCAGTTTTCCAATCTCATCTAAATACTATAGCTTTGGTAGTAATCTGAACTGCATTCATGCAAAGTATAAGCACTGCAGATCTCAAAATAAATATGGAATGTGGCTTGTGTATGCTGTGAAACCACAGTCGGTCAAGCTCATCTCTAAAAACAGTCACTACAAACTAATTACTGAGATTGGCTGAGAGCCATCATGTAGACTCTGCATATCACTGTATCCTGAGCCAGCATTTTTCTTCATTGTTTTTAATTCATGGATTTGCAGAGCAGCCACGAGCAGATGTTGGAACAGACAAAGAGCATTACAAGGTGTTTTTTTTTCCTGCTTTATATACCTTACAGAGATTCTTCGTACGGAAATTAGCCTGACCTAATTATTTTTTGTGATTCTATATGCAGTTTGAGCTCTTCTAACACCACTTTAGAACAGCTGCCAGCAATTTTCCCTTCTCATCCTGAAATGACCTTTGTTGTGGGAACACATGTTCACGGAGAAGAGAACAGTCTGGACAACTTATCTTTCTGTTCAAACCAAAAGGCTCTTTCGATCAGAGATGGAAGGATGCTACTTTGCTACTCCAACCTCATTAGAAACATTGAGACTGGAGGTTCAAGAAATACCAATAGATGTATAACATGATACTCAACTTGTATATGACAGTTTTGGAAAAACCGCCGTGATGTGTAAATCCACCTACGGACAAGTCTTTAATAAGGAAGCATGTGGTGTCACCTCAGGAGTTTTCTCATATGCCTGGCAGTACTACCTGGTCTGCTTGAATAGAAATGAATAGGCTGGTCAGAAGTACTTTTAGAAGCTGGAAAACACCATCTTTGGCAGGGATGACTTAACAGGACACAGGAAGGGAGTGAACTCGGTCATAGACTAGGTCAACATCCCAGCCGTCCCGTTATGTTGGTGGCAGAAGTTTAACAAAGGGCTTTCAGAGGCCTCTTCAACACATCTCCTAAATCTGGTTCCAATGCACAAGGAGGAGAGAGGCTGGCTGGTGCACAGCAACAAACCCCGCAGGCATGCATTCACAGCAGCAAATGCTGCAGGTATGTGTCCACAGCATATATGCGAACGCATGAATTCACATGCTAAACCTGATTCAGCTGAAAGCTTTTGCACAATCACCCTTAATATAAGGCACATGGTTTTCATTCTAATGTGCATAAAACATTTTAAATCAGTTTTACATGTTTTCAACAGGGAAGAGAAAACCACCAGAATGAGAAACATATCCGAGAGGTAACTAACTAAGCAGCCCTGCAATCCCAGGATCAAAAGCAAAATTTGTCATAAAGCTAGTCAAACATTTACTGTAACGCACACCTTGAAATTATTACAGAAAACTAATAGAGATCAAGTGCCATCTACTGAAACGAACAGTAAAACCCTACCCAGTATATCGATTGGTTGCCTAAACTATATTTCTATAGTTATAAAGAAAGACAAGGTGGGTCTCAAAGCAATGAATGTCAAGTTACGACTGCTGTCATTTGCTTGTTTTTCCCCCCAGTAGCACTCTTAGCATTAAGGAACACTAAGGACAGACATGAAGCCTGTGCTTTTTCAGCCTATTAATCCTTGAGGGTTTGCGGTCACACCGTATTCTGCCAACTTTAGCAAAGACTCACAGCCTGCCAGGTGCCCAGACTTCGAAAGCCAACAACTTCCTATTACTTAGAGAATTTCAGAAGGGAGGAACAGACGACCTGTAATGAAATGCCTCAACATGGAAGCAAGAGAAGGCTTGTAATCCAAATAAAATACAAAACAAACTCTGCAGAATTTTCATTTCCTTTAAACACAACTTACATAACAGTACACCTAAGATACGGTATTATAAGGTACATCTACTGTTTTGTTACAACACATTAAAAGTAATACATTTCAAGCTCCTTGGGGAAGCGATGTCCACCTTGCAGCGGCTGGAGCAGGATTTATGAAAGGATGCCAGGGCCCCAGCTCCACGGGGGGAATTTTGGAAGTAGCACTCTCCCTATCTGCCACCTCACTTGAGAAATCCCGCTCTCAATCAGCAGAGTGTCTCAGCTATGTGAAACTCTTGTTTCTGGGCATGCCTAGAAGCAGGTCAGCTTTAAAAGAGCTCGGTGCCTGGCTCCTCTCCAAAGACAAGGCTGGGTGTTTCACACTACACAGAAGACATCAGGGTCCACACAAAAGCAGCCCAAGGAAAGCTCTCTTCTGCTCTCTGCTTTACTGGAGAAAGGATCCACCTGGGATTTGCAGGGCCAGATTTAGCTTTGAACTGGGAGGAGGCTGCACATCATCTCCCCATCACACCACCTGGGACACGCACTGCGTCCAGCTGTAAGAACCAGGGGAGGAGATGGGGTTCCTGTCCTCTCAGCTTATCAGGGCCTTCTCCAGCTCCTCCACAGATTCACCCAGTTTAGGGTGCCTGCACGTCTTTGTCACCCGTTGCTACATACATAGTGGAATCCAAACAGGCCTGAATTTCCCACAGCTCCCCTGCCTCCATCAGGAGACCCTGCCTAACCCCTGCACCCAACACACCTGAGAAAAGTAAGTTCTACAATCTAGAGTTTTGGGCAAAGTTGGGCAACCTCTGTCTAGTTGCTCTATCAGATGCTGGGTTTTATTTTCTTTTCATAATTGTGGTTTATTTATTGGAACAGGGACTGGGCATGCATTTCCCCCTTCTTCCAGGCTCTTCCTAATCTCGGAATCATAACGACAGGTGAGGACCAAAAGAGATTGAAGGCATCTAAAACACAGCTTCCCCAGGATTTATATAGCTAGGTACGTAAAAGCAAGCAAATGTTCAAAATGCCACCGCTATCTGCAAAGTCCTGCTTAGTTGTTTATGGCTGAGTTTCCACTGTTGAGCCCATTAACCACCAACTTCCCCAATGTCCATATACCACAGTGAAACCAAATCAGTCAGATTTGCATGGCTAAGATAAAGACGTTCCCTTAGCTTTCTATGCCTGCATACAAATACAGATATATAAACAGAAGGAATATAGAGACATATCCACTCAACACTGCTCAAAAAGGATTAAAAGATGTCACTCTAAAGCACAAAAAAAAAAATTTCTGAGTGATTTGGTCACCAAAAAACAAAGTTCAGAGAACACTGAAACTATTTCTGATTTTAATTCAAACATGGCCAGATAGTGGAAAAACAGAATTTTCTACTTTCTGTCTGAAATGATGCTTAAATTTTGAGAACTGTCAAATTCCTTTCCTCTTTTAAAAAAGGGGTACAAATATTTTGATATTTTTATTGCTTTAATTTAACTAATTCCTAATTAAAACTAAATCCTTTCCGTTTTTTAATTTTTAAAATTTTACATTTAAAATATAAAATTAAATAAATTAATTTAATTAAATAAATTTAAAATATAAAATTTAAAATTGAAAAATAAATTTAAAATTTATTGAATTAAATTAAGTACATTAATTAAAGCCTTAAAATATCTCTAAGCATTCTAAATATTTTAGATTGAAGATTGTCTTTGTTCAGTCTAGAGAAAGGCTTTCTTTAATGTTTTGATTTGGTCAACAACAATGATGACAGGATTACAGGGCACTGTTTATGAAGGAAGATTAAGGGAATACAATTTGTGTATTCTAATCAGTCTGGCAACACTCTATCATGGGGAGGAGGAATACAGCTGGAAAACTGTAAAGAAAACCATTTAACAGCAACACAGGATTCTGGCTTTTGCTGCATTTGCTGCAGTAGATACACAAACTGCAAAGCCTGCTCCAGCTTGACCTCACACATATTTTAAAACAAATACTTAAGAGCGTGCAGTGTGTGTAGCATCGGTTTCTCTTATTTGACTCATATTCCATAACGAATGAGCAGAAGAGAGAAAAAAAGCTTCTTAAATATAAAAAAGACTTTTTTTTTTTTTTACTAAAGATCACAGCTCTTGCCATCTTCCATACCTGCCTCAACTCTGACCTCTAAACCTCAGTGCCCTTCTTACGCCAGGAGCTCAGCCATCTTTTCCAGATGGAGGAGGAGCATGTCCCCACAGTCCCCAGGAGACCTGCATCTCTATCAAAAGGCATTTGGCACTAAAAGGTGAATTGGCTGGCACAGGTGTCACCTTGTCCAACAGCCCAGCGGCTGAGGCGCTCCCTGCAAAAGTCCCATATCTGCATCCCCTACTTACTCAGATTTGCAGTTGGAGCCGTGGTTTTCTCACGGACCACGCGCGAGGCTGAGCTTGAGGTTGCAGGCGTCCTGAGGCGAGAATCTCCCTTTAACAGTTGGTGTCCCACTTTCAGGAGATCTGGAGTGGTATCAGGACAATTAATGGGCCAGAGAGAGAGAGAGAGAGAGAGAAGAGTTATGGTGTGCCTGCTGGGTACTTGGCTTCAAACCCCCAGTACAAGAGTAACTAGATTATACAAAGTGGAAGAGCTTCCCTGGGAGCAGACTCCCTGCATCCCCTCAGCCTGCTCAGCGGCCTGCTACTAGGGCACTCGTCTCCTTTGTGCTCAAGTCCAGCCTCCAAAAGAGGCAAACAGATCTAAGTAGAAGTTTCTTTTCCCTTTACTGAACTAAGTAACAGGCATCTCCTTTTAATGTTCTTTTCCTTTGTCAGGAAGGACATAAGCACCTAAGTGCGCAAGATTTGTGCCCGAGACCCTGAATTGTAGGTGGCCTGTGCCACCAGCCCAGAGCTGAGCAGATCATTGCTTAGGACAGATGGGATTCAGGCTTTCGCCTTTTACTTGCCCATTCCTCCTTTGTAACTTGCTGACTTCTTTTCGGGATCCTCTATTATCTCTGTGATGTCTGGGTGCCTGCTGCAGCCCGAGAGTCTTCTGAACAAAAGGAGATATATGTCTTGAGGGGCCTCAGCCCAACCACGTCCCTACTAAGCAACATCAACAATAATTTTTTAGAAAGGGTGGATCATACAATCTGTGACATTTTTCTAGAACACTTTAATTTAACAGGAACTTGCAGATTTGGGTTCAAAAATACAAAACTCTTGAAAGCCAAAACAGTCTTTGTAGGTGCTACTTTGTTTATTTGTCTTTGAAAGAAATACGTGGCCCTTTGAATATGTTATCCACACCAATTCAACTCAATTTGTTGAAATTCAAACTCTAAATCTAAAACATATAAAAATCCTAAATAAAAAACCATAGCGCTATGCTCATAATTTTTCAAAGATGCTTTTTCAGCATCTTTTGCTCAAAATATTTCTCTTCCAATTATATTCCGTTCTTATCTCTTGGAAGTTATACAGCACTTTTTTCACTTCAGTGCAATTCAGTTAGCTTATACCCTAAAAATTCTTCACTCCTGCTAACAAAATTCACGGTGCAACGGGAGATACAGGCTGTCCATGTGCAATGCTAGGTGCCTTGGGCAGCGGTCCTCAGAAACAGGACAAACGGACAGTGCCCAAGCCTATGAGGGATGAACAGGAGAGGAAGAGGCATCTAATTAGACTTACTTGAAGATCCAAGCGTGATCTTCAAACACAAACTTTCTTCCGCAAATGAATGTCTAAGACTGGGTTTCCTTTCTGTAAAACAAAACAAAACAAAAAAAAAAAAAAGAAAAAGAAAAGAGACAGAAACCGTACTTGGCTTCAGGAAAGGCTAACAGCAGAGCTGTCATAGACCTGATGAGGAACACAGGAGATTGGGGTGGGATTCATCTGACTAAGCATGGATGTCTCTAATGTAGACACCCATGTCTGAGCCAGCCTCGGTCCCATATTTAGGCAACCGAGAGTTCGTCAATATAACCAGTGAGTTCAAGGTACTCCCTCACCCCCGAAACAGCTCCCACAACGGCCAGGAGAGAAATGGCAGATTCACCTGTTCAAGCTGTTCCACTTCTGATCAGCGATGGGACCAGTCACTGGAGCAGACAAGGGGGGCGCCCCCCCATCTGCAGCCCACAGCTCCTGAAGGTTGTCTAAGGAGACCCGTAGATTCGGTTTTCACCTCTTCTGAATCACAAATACCGAGGGATTTACCCCAGGCAGAGGAGCCCCAGCGGGATCCGCCGCCTGCGCTGGGTCCGTTGACCCAACTGGCAGGGACCGGTCAAAAACTGCCACAGGGGGGACCCAGGCGTTCCGATGCACGCGGAGGGGGCTGGGCTATGCAAATGAGGGAACCCCCCAGCAGCCGCTTCCCCCCTGCTGCCAGCCGCCAGACCTCACAGCACCAGCTGCTACAACACACCAAGCCTTCACAGGGTGACGCCTCTCTGTGCTCAACTCCGGGATGCAAGCTTCGAGGTTAGCGCGGGCTTCAGCCTGGGCACGGCATCCTCGCTCACGGAGGGCGACATGCGCGTGCTCATTTCCCTCTGAAAGTTAAAAATAACATTAGAAACCCTCAAGCTGACACAACAACATCTTCAACTCGTTTAAACTAGACACAGGAGATGTTTCTGTGATCCTAGTTTTTAAGAACAAAAATACATGCTTTTTTGAGCCTTCAGCCGTTTTAAAAACCATTAGGTGCTGCCACCTCCTGCACATCAGCCCTCCTGCATTGCTTTGCCCTCTCCTGCTGCGTTGCTTTGCCCTCTCCTTCCCCTGCTTGCCAGGCACTCACCACAGCAGCAACGTTCTCCGGGTAGACGGTCATCATCACGGCGTTGGCAGGACCAAAGCTGATATAGGTGGAGTAGGCTTCCAACACGGCCATACTGAGGTAGAACAGAGATGCTGTCTCCTGGCAGATGACAGCCTAAGAACCAAGGATGACACAGTCATTCCCAGGAGGGAGCACACTGCAAAGGGGGGAAAAAAGGAACCCACACAAGCAAGCCCCAGCCGGCAATTTGGTGTGCAGTAGCAGCAAAGGAGACCATTGTATACCAGTGGTACCAGGGAGGGGAGAGGCCCTGAGGTTTGTCCCATCCACTTACCAAGGTGACCCAGGAGCTACTGCCCCCATGTGCACCGCAGATGTAGAGGCACAGGAGGGTGATGGACATGACAAAGCAGAACACAGAGACAAACATCACCCAGCCTTGCAGCATGGGTAACTGGACCTTCGAGGATGCCACCAGGATCCAGACAAGGCCCCCAAAGATCTGCAAGTGAAAGTGGGAGAGAAAGCAAGCATGGGGTAAATCGGCTTATCCAGGGCAGAGCCAAAGGCCACGCACACCTCTGGCGCTAGCACTGCACATGGCAATAGCCCAGGGATACCTCTGAGTTCTTCCCAGCCTCCACTTGAAACTGGGTATTTAGCTGGGAGCACCTGCCTCTGATCTTGACCCAAAAAAAGCCTGCCTGTGGCCCTGCCTCCTGGTGTCACTGCCATTCATGCCCTCCCCACATCAGTGTGCTCAGGAGGCTGGTTCAGACATTTCTGAAGGCTGGTGTCGATGAACAGGGAAGCTTATCCCAGTAGGGCATGTTTGCTTCACACCCAGTGTGGCAGATACCTGAAAGGAGTGCTGTCAAAGGCAGCTCAGCTGCACAAACAGCACAGACATGGCCTTAATGAAGGCCACGTGAAAATGTTACCCTGAAAGGAGAGAGAACAAGCTGAAGAGAGGTAATACCGCCAGTTTTACTCTCTGGTAGGGGAAATAAGGTTGGGGCTCCCAGCTTCTCCTGGGAAGGAGGACTTGTATTGCTGCTCCAGCTATTTGGGTCTTCCTTCGCTGGCTACACCAGAGCTGCACAATGCACCAGCTGCTGCTCCAGTCGCAGGTGGGACCCCATTCTTCTCACCCAGGCTTGGGAGTTTGCCTTGGGTTTTTTGGTGGGATGGGGAACGCAAGGACAGCTACATCTAGGCTCTACCTTTTCTCCACCAGCAGATTCCTACACCAGAGGATGAGAGCACAATGTCCAGTGCTGCAGAGTGTTGAGCTGCAAACGGTGTCTTTGCACTACAACACACTCAGCAGCTTTTCTCTGCCTCAAATCAGCCCAGTTGTTTCTTGAACCTGTGCAAAGTTTAGTCTATGCAGCATCCTATGATGAGGAGTTTCTCGGCTGAACGCACACTGCGTGGAGACTGGTGCTGCTGTGGGGACCTATCCCTCATCACTGGCTGGTCTTGGGCTCGCAGGCAAATCTCCAGAGGTAAGACAGCCTCACTGACTCTAAGAGCATTCTGATCGCCAGTGTATCCCAGGCCAGCCTTTGCCACCATCCAAGTGCCAACTCATACAGATCACGGCATTTCCATTTCCTTGGAGGCTTTTTGCAAGTGGAGAAAAACGTTTCTGATTTACAATACTCAGAAAACGTTACATCATTTGTGTCACCCACATTTGTAGGAAAGTTCATTGGTTACATTACACAAATTGATACATTAAATCAAGGATGCGGTTGAGACCTTGCAAATATCTGAGTGCAAATAGGTTGTCCAAAGTGCTGCTGTTTTGCTGCCTCTAATAACAACCAAAGACTGACACTTGAAAACTAATCCAGTCCCTGTAATAAATCGTGCAATGACACCATGAGTGCGTTGCAGCTAAAGGTCCTGGAGAAAACCTCACCGCTGCTCCATTAAAATCCAACACAAGTGGGGTGAGATAAGAGGTTGGGGGAAGAAGTATCACTTCTCATTTCTTACCACTCCCCAACTCTCCTTTCTGCAGGATGCGATTTCTCACTCAGACAAGTATGTTTGTGTGGTTTGATTACTGGCTTTGGTTCAGAAGAGTCATAGAAATGAGGAAAGGGTCAAGAGGCTTCCAATAAACACACAGCAGGTTGGGGACAACAGTCTAAGGAAAAAAAAGTCTTTTAAATAGCCTTTACAAAGCGAACATATCTGCTTTCAGCTCGTTTCAGCTTTTCCACGTAGGCCTGGCTATCCAGATATGCAGAAGACTCTTCAAATGAAATAGATTACAAGAATGAAACCCAGCCTCACAGAATAAAAATGGTAGCTCTTAATCAGCACACCCCGATGTGGCAATCGTATGAGCTGCGGGCAGGACCTTCTGGCTTTTTCGCATCTGTCTTAGCAATTGAAATGACAAATATTTTTGTGGTTACCGTATTAGTCCACTGAAGGCAACCTTGGATTCCGCTACGGACTGAGAAACTCTTTGTCCTTCTGAATGCTGTGATATGAGGCAGCTGCCCCTTTTGTACACAGAGATAATACAGCTGGACGACCTAGAGTCATAACGCCTCCAGAGATGGAGAAATCCAGTTATGCAACATTCTTCTTTCCCAGGTGGTTCCTTAGCCTTTAGGATGCACATTTCCAGATCTTACCCAAACCAAAGGATAGGGTGCTTATTTTCGTCTCATTAAGCAAGCTGCCTTGCCAAATCCCCTGGAGAAAGGGATTACAAACAGTTCAAGGCACAGCCACTACCGTAATATGCTGATGCCAACAGCATGTTCAGCACCAGGACCACCGTAACCCAGTGGTAGAGGTGGCTGGCAAGTGTCTGCCCCACCAGAACCTCCACAGGGACTTTGTACCCACCTTCATGCAGCTGCAGGAAACCTAGACCATGCTCTCAGGCCCTGGGCAGAGACCAAGTCCCCAGAGCGTATTTGGAGGAGCTGAGGCAAACTTCTCCTTATACATCAGTAACGCCTGCTTTACTCCAATTCTTCTTTGCTCGACAGCTAGGAGAATGAAGTAAGTGCTGTAAATCCCAGGAGTGTGGACTGACTTGGGTGGCAAGGAAGGATTTGGTCACAAAGGGCAAAGTTGAAGTTTTAGCATTAAGTGATCTGAGTGCCATTCTACAACCCTCAGCCAAGCCCCTCAGTGCTGGATGAAAGTACTCAGGCTTTGGAACAAGCCTCTCAAACTGTTGTGAGAAGAGCAGGCTTCATGGGCAGAAGACACAGGAAAAAGACTTTAGTTGAAACTTTCCATCTTCTAGTCAGTGCTCGCAGCAACTGCTTTTAATCACCTGTGCCAAACCTATTAAGATTATGATCTTCTCCTGCTTAAGGGAACTACAATATGGGAAGAAGTTATAAGGTGTTTGTTCACTCTTTGCTCACCCACTGTTGCCCACGCACCCAGGTCCAGCGCTCTGTGTCTTCAGCTCGGGAACACTGCAGCTGAGCAGAACGGCTTCAGCAGCCTTGAGTCTTTGCTGCTGTGAACAATTACTTCAGCTTGCCTTTAGCCCCTGCTTTAAGCAAACCGTTTATCTTCTGCCTGTTTCAGCTGCTAAAATCATCTTCCAATTAATTAATCGGCTCAAATTGGCAACCTACTTTAAACCTACCAGCAACCCCTTCCATTTTGTTAGGCAGGAGATTACAAAATGTTTACAGATACACCACAAAAATCCCCTGCAGACTAAAGGAGAGCTTCAGAGCTCCCAGCTCAGGGCTTGTGCTTTTCTCTGAGAGTGATCTAGGCACCAGGGGCTGCCCTCAGACCCCTATGGCTCAGAGACCTGGCACGGGTCCTGAACCACATGCTTTGTATGAGGTCTCATCCCTCAGGCACCTGCAGCATGAAGCGTGCTGGATGCCCTGCAAACAGGATCTGCCCTCCCCAGGAAGAAGCCAGAACTCACGATTTCAGGAATGAAGAGCACATCTGGAAAAGTTGTCAGAACAGCCAGGCCGCTGGGCAAAGAAGTGGTGGAAGTTGCTGAGGACATTGTGAGCCTCTCCCACGGTGACTGTCAGCTGCTCTGGCTCTAGCTGCTGGAGGTAGCTGCCAAATGCAACCTTCTTCCCTCCCTCTTTTCCTTCCTTCTGTCCCTCCCCTTCTTCCTGCTCTTCCTCCTGCCCTCACTCCTTCCTGTTGGCAGATGAAGAAAGCTGTGAATGGCACAGGTGTGGCCAAACCCTGTGACCAGGGGCTACTTGGTGGCTGATGGGAGCCACATGGGAGGTTTTCAGGAGATGTGAGGAGCCCTGAGGCATTTTGAGCACAGCTGTCTGTACACAAGCTGAGCATGTAGGGCAAGTCCCTGGGTGGTGGTGGGTAGCACTGCCTTATATCTGAGGGCAGTAGGGAAGACCTGTACACATCCAGACAGGCAACCTCTCATCCCCTTTATTTGCACAGTAAATCAGCTTGTCCGCCACCCACATGAGCTGTCCACAGCAGCTGCCACAAGGGCAGCTGGTGGACAGGGCAAGACAGGACATGACAGCTACTGGCAAAGAGCAGGGCTGAGAAACCTCTCACAGATGGACATGCGGTCCCAAGACAAGGGCAGTTGAATCGCAGGATGAACCACTTCTATCATCTCAGAGGGAGACTGGATATGCCAAGGTAAGAAAAATGACATAAAATAATGAGATTTCCCAAGCCATTTGGCTTTTTCCATGACATCAATCCCTTGGCAGCCCTTTCACAGCCACACCAACACTGGAGCTCTGTACTAGCCTAGCCTCCCAGTGGACCCAACGCTCTCTCTCACTCTCACCACAGCCCAGCTTTGCAATTAAAATCTTCCAGCGATTCCTTCCACACAAAAGGTGCCCTGAATACCAACTACCGCTGGTCCTCACCTTCCCTTGGCAGCCCTTTCACAACCACACCAACGCTGGGCCTCTCTGCTTGCTTTGCCATGTAAGTGGCAACCTTGCCAGAGCCCAGCAACAAAGTGGACACTCACCTGCTAGGGCTCCAACAAATAAATGACCGGGACCGAAACCTGTTGACAGTTCATCACTGCGCAACCCTGGAAGAGTGCATCTTCTTGGTTTTTTGGGGGTATTTTAAATCAGCTTCAGTAAAATGTCTCTTAGATTTGTAAATCTTTAGGAAGAACAAACATTGCATAATGCAGGTGAAGTGCTTGGAAATGTTCTGACTTAAATGTTGTTGACATGTAAAATTGTCTGAAACCTCAAAATTGAATGTTACGGTTAAAAAAGGAGGAGAGAATTGTTGGGGTTTTCCTTGCTGAAGAGTAGTAGTGCTGTGTTAATTTTTAAGGAGAATTTCATACTGAAGGGGCTAAGATTGTAAACCTTTGAAAAGCCCACTCGTGATTTGCATTTTGGATTTGTTTTGAAATCTAAAAATCATTAATATTTTAGCTCTCTGTCTTTGCTTTTTTCTCTTGAGCTGCGGAGTTGTTTAGGACACTTGATGTAGTATATGTACATAGATCTGTCTTGTTCTTTTGTGTAATTCTTTTTGTAAGGTATTACGCTTACTTGTTACAAGTACAGTAATCAAGTACTCCATACAAAGTCTCAGATGATTTTTTTTCGCAAGGTTGATAGGCAATACCTTCTGGGTTTACAGTTTCTCTTGCAGTATATATCCGTGGTGTAATTAACTTCTGACATTTAACATTTCGGCATAGTACTTGGCACGCCTGCCTCTGTTCTCAGCAGACGGTAGTAAGGAACTGATCTGTAGTCTCTTAATGCTAGAAGACTGCCTCTTGGTCTACAAAATGATCTGAAGATTTCAGACAGCTAAATGGGGGACAAAGTCTCCCCAAACCCTCCGGAGTGTTAATGCTGACTGTACTCCAGCAGTGCTTATTGAGAATGAAATCCATGTGCAGAAAAAGTAAGGATCTCCCTTAGCTGCCTGTGTCTGGGTACCTATTGGTGCTCAGTTAATATCTGGAAGTGTCTTAGACTGGAATCATTTTTGTGTAGAAATGGAGGGCTGTGTTCCGTTAAGTAACAGGGAAGACTATATCCTGTGACCTTTTCTCTGGTGGCTTGGTATTTATGTGTAGCAGTTGAAATAAGCCCAATACGGCTTCCTGGAAACCAAAGCGTTCTGGAAGACAGTGCTGAGCAGTAGGCTACTAGTGCCTGCAAAGTTCCTGTAGTCTCTTTCTTCCCCACTCCCCAGCAGATTCTGGGCTGAGATGCACCCAAATTTTCCAGGCAGTGATCAACATAGTGGACGATAAAATGGGATTTTCCTTTAAACTGGATTTTCAGTTAATTGAATTTAGTTAGAACTTGGTTGCTTCTGCAAATTGTAGATACCTATCTGCACCTTTAGACTTTCTAAATGCCAACGAATTTATTTTTTTTCCCAACAGGAACAGTCAAGCTAAATGCTCTTTGGCTGAATAAGCAGCACTGTATAAAATGTCTCGTGTGTGAAAATGTTTTTTGTACATTGTAGGGGAATAGACAGGGATCGGCGACCGGAAGATCACGGGCTGTGACGGAAAGGTAGACTCCTCCCCATAGGAGTGGCAGGAACAGGAAGCGCAAGAGCTATATAAGCGTGTGACGCAGCTAAATAAACGGACATTTTGTATCCATCATATTGATGTCTGTGCATCACTGTCCCCAGGGTGGGTAGAGCCCTGTGTCCCGGAGATATGCGGCCCAAGATAAGTTCTCCCATAGAAGCGTACAGCAACAAGTGAGGACCCCGACGTGATCGGCGGGGCGGCATGGCAAGTTCGCCGGGGGGAAAAGATAGCTTGGGGCACGCACGGGTGGGACGGGGAGCCGCAGGACGGCGGGCGCGCCATGGAATCAGTCGTAAAGGTACTGAAGGGATTGGGGAAGGAATATGGAACTTCGATTTCGAAGGCGCCTACCTCAAAGGCCATCCAATGGATGATTACGTGGGGGCTCATACGGAGTCCCGCAGACATATTTAATAAAGATAATTGGGTGAGAATTAAAGAGGAGTCAGCCGAAAGGGCTATGATGAGAAAACGCCAGTACATACAGCTCTGAGAAAGATACTGATACAAAAATTCGCGGATACTATCTTTCAAAGTCCGAACCTCCCCGTAAGAGGAAGCGGAGTATCCAGAAAGTTCCCGAAATAAAACTCAATAGTAACAAAGTCACTATTAAGCAGGCATCCTTTATTACAGCGCTGGGCAGCACTGGGGATTGATCCACCATGAGTGCTCCAGTGATTCAGTAAACTTCTAAAGATTTTATACTATAAAGTCATACATATTAATGAGATTCACCAGGATTCATTAACATATGTAAAAGCTCAAGCTGCATGCATAGTTGTCCTTTTAGTGGTCTTTGGGAGTCCTCCAGTGGTCTCTGATGGTCTTCCTCACCTATCCGCTGGCTGAACTTTGGGTTTCCTTTGCCCATATATAGTCATTGAATGAGCTCCTCGGTCCTTTAGCCTTGGACTGTCACAAGGGGTTGATTTAAACTAGTTCCTCGAGTGCTTATCTCGGCACTGATGTCCTGAGTCTCTGTTATCAATGAATTTACGAGCTTATTCACTATCTTTTTAATCCTGTCTGGCACCAAGTTGCATTCTTCAAAACCCTGAAACTATCTTTGCAAGGGAGGAAACCACAAGAGAACAAGGATGCTTACAATAAGGACTAAGTCAAGGACTGTCAGGGGTTTAGTTCTTTCATTCCCCCCTTTTCTTTAAGCTTTGTAAATTCCTTTACAAAGGTTCTAAATTTTCATATTTCATTATCTTAGGTAAAGCCCAAACTCTTATTGCCAATTTCTTTAGCTTATACCACAAACAGTAATTGACGACACTTAGTATAATAACAAATGCTAACAATATCAAAAGCGGGTGAACTAAAATATTCAAAGTTTTCTCTGCAGAGGGTGAGTACCCTGAAAAGATATCCCACCAATGGTGGGCAGTATCAGATTCAATTTGACTCGACAGTCCGACAAGCTTGTCTCCAGTTATTATTGTTTTAATAATAGATTCAGCTAATGTTTTGTTTCGTTTTCCTAAATGTTCTTGAAGTTTCTGTGATTGATTCAAGATTTCATTTAATTTCTTCAGAGATAAACTTGCATGACTTAAATTTAAGCTCTCATAATGCCAAAACATTGCTACTTGTTCTTCTGTATATGCAAAAAATGAATAGGTTTGTCCATGCCAAGTTAAATGGGTTATGTTCTTGAGACATCCTATGAATGGGGTAGTTACATTGTATTGTTCAACTACTGATCGATTGTTAGTTACTAAGCACACATATCTGGCATTAACTTCTACAAACATTTCGAACACATTAGGAGACAAGATCGTCCATTTACAATTGTTAACAGAGTGTTCTAATAAGCAGGGTTCATATATTCGAGATTGTTGTCCACGCAAGATTCCATCAGAGGTGGTTTCACAAAGATCTAAATCGTATGTTTTGTTATTGTTCCCAATATACTTCCCTTGGAATTCTGGTAACCAATATTCTGGGTTCCCTTGATTCAAAAAGAGGGTTGGCAGAATTAAATATTTACACATTACTTAGGGGTCAGTTATATTATAGTATACTAATTTTCCTGCACACCATCTATCATAACACTGCACAAATTGTGAATAGGCTTTTATCCAGTGTCTAGGTAAAACCCATTGTCCAAATAATTTTCTCCACATAAACTCATTATTACTCATCAAGTAGGACTGCACCTTATTCTTTTGTTCTAATTGCCACATGACTTGTAGAGTACAGACAGTCCAGTCCACAAATTTTGTCAAATTTTTAAGTGATTGTATCTGGGTAATTATACTCTTATTAAAGAGATATAAGGACTCTTTATCATATTCTAAATTCTGTATCTGAGGATTAAAGGTGGTTGGCATCCATTCAGCCTAAATCTTGATTGCTTGAGCTACATCGAATCCTGCGGTTCCAACTTTACTCCTTAAAGTTTCCAAATCTACTGAATTTAGTAGTCCTAACCCAGTTCCTGCATCTCCGAGTAAAGTATCATACCAAGCTCGTTTTACTTTGCAGGGAGGGGTGGCTGGAAAAGATATGTTAAAGAACAACATATGCTTTTGCCTTATCTTTGCCACATTCTTACAAGTGGATGGTAATCTAATTAATTGGTCCTGATTCACTGCAGGTCGTGGATTCAACAATGTTAAGGAGACTGCCACCCCAGCAGTTCTATTAATGCTTCCATTTGTACACATTAGTGTATCCCAGTTACCAGTTTTCCAAGTATGTGTCTCCTTTATGGGGGTGTTATTTTGAAGAAAGCACTTCTTCATCTGCAGTGGAGGCCCTATCCCTTTGATTGCACAACATTTTAAGGCAACATTCGTTATCACAGTGACATCTGTCAAATTTGAACATAATACAAAGGTCATTCCATGCCATCCCGTCAATTTATCACTCCTAGTATAGGGTTCCCACAAAGAGCAGTTTTCAGCAAACTGAACTAACGTATTGGTGTTATTTCCCCAAATCCACCAGAGACTATCAACAGATTCGCTTCTTTTCTTCAGGGGCCAACTGGGAGTAAATGTACTTATTAATTCAAGACAACAACATAGCAATATTAATGTTAGTTTCGGGTCAGCCTTATAGACGTGGGTCCTACGGGTTGGGACTTCCATGGTCCTTCAGGTGCCTTTTTAATTCTGGAATAGTGGATCCAAGCAGCGTGCTTCTCAAGCTTGACCGCAGTGTAAGTCGTAGGCAGAACTTGAAAAGGGCCGCTCCACTTCTCTTCGAGAGGATCACCTGGGTGGGATCTTGTCCTTGATATATAGTCTGAAAGGGTCTCCCATATAGAATTTCAAAAGGACTCAGTTTTTCCTTAGTTCTTGGCTTGACTCGGAGCCTTAGTAACGCAATAGGGAGGGCTTGATCCCACCTTAAATTCATCTCCTGGCAGATTTTGCTCAATTGTGTCTTTATTAAATGATTTATCTTTTCTACTTGCCCACTTGCTTGCGGGCGATAAGTTGTGTGTAATTTCCAATTAATTTCTAAAAATTTACTAACTTGTTGAACTACTTGTGCCACAAAGTGTGGTCCCCTATCAGAGGAGATCACTTCTGGCACGCCGAATCTGGGAACAATTTCTCTCAATAAGGCTTTTGTTACTTCTCGGGCTTTATTTGTTCTGCAGGGGAAAGCTTCAGGCCATCCGGAAAAGCTATCAGTTAATACTAATAGATATCTGTACCCCCCTTTTCTAGGGAGTTCCGTGAAGTCTATCTGCCAGTTCTGGCCTGGAACATTCCCTTTACCAATACTTCCAAATTTCACCCGATTCTCTACCTTTGGGTTATTCTTTAAGCATATTTCGCATCTATCAACTATAGTTTTTATAGTTTGAAACAAATTTCTAGCTATCATCTGCTTGGTGAGGGAATTGTACAAAGCTTCAGTTCCCCAATGAGTTTTATCATGTTCTGTTTTTATTAATTTCCATAATATTCTGAAGGGAACTACTATTTTGTTATCTTTTAACATTGCCCATCCTGTCGGGCCAATTTCAGCCTTTAAATCAGTAATTAACTTCTGATCCTTTTTATCATATTCAACTATCTCAGGTAGTGGCAAAGATTTTTCAGGAATTATGCCTCATACCTCACCTTGTTCCGCAGCTTGCCTTGCCTCATGATCAGCTAATTTATTTCCCACTTCCCTGTCAGTGTTACCTTTCTGATGTCCTTTGCAGTGCATAATTGCTACTGCCGACGGAAGTTGTACAGCATCTAGAAGTCGCAAAATTATATCAGCATGTTTTATGTCTTTCCCTTGAGCGGTTAAAAGTCCTCGCTCTTTCCAAATTGCCCCATGGGCATGAACTACACCAAAGGCATATTTTGAGTCTGTCCAGATATTTACTCGCAAACCTTCAGCAAGCTCTAATGCTCTTACTAAAGCGATTATTTCGGCCCGTTGTGCAGATGTGCCCTTAGGGAGTGACTTTGCTTCCACTACTTGGTCTGTGGTGGTCACCGCATATCCTGCCATTCAAACTCCATTCCTTACAAAACTGCTCCCATCAATATACCAAGTGTGGTCAGCCTCCTCCAGCGGCTCCTCCTTCAAGTCGGGCCTACTCGCATACACAGTCTCAATGGTTTCTATGCAGTCATGCACGACAGTCTCCATTTCCTGTTTATCAGTTAAAAAGGAAGCAGGATTGATAATAGTGGATGTGACAATTTCTATATCATCCTGTTCCATCAAAACTGATTGATATTTCAAGAATCTTGATGGCGAGAGCCAGTGTCCCCCTTTTTGTTCTAAAACGGAGGTTACAGTGTGGGAAGTGTGCACAATCATCTTCTGTCCCAATGCGAATTTTCGGGCTTCTTGGATAATCAAGACCACGGCAGCTACTGCCCGAAGGCATCCTGGCCATCCTTTGCTTACTTCATCCAATTGTTTGGAGAAGTATGCAACAGCTCGTTTATAAGGACCCAATTTCTGGGCCAAAATTCCCAAAGCCACTCCTTGTCTTTCATACGAGAACAGCCAAAAGGGCTTAGTTACATCGGGCAGGCCCAAAGCTGGAGCCCTCATTAGTTCCAATTTCAGTTCTTTGAATGCCCGCCTGGCTTCCATCTGTCCATATTAATTGTGTCAAGCTATTTTTCAACAGTTCATACAAAGGTTTAACCAGAAGTCCATAATTATAGATCCATAATCGGCACCAACCTGTCATTCCCAGAAAGGTTGAAGTTCTTTTACCATGGTTGGTTCTGGAGTCCTGCAAATGGCTTCTTTCCAGTCATTCCCGAGCTGTCTCTGTCCCTTAGAAATCACGAATCCCAAGTATATTACTTCTTTCTTCAAGATCTGGGCTTTCTGTAATGAGACTCGGTAGCCACTTAGTCCAAGAAAGTTTAGCAAACTCACAGTCCATTCTTTACATTCTTCATCCTTTTCTGTGGCTATCAAAATATCATCTACATACTGTAAAAGAGTACCATTTCCTGGAGGTCCTTCCCAGGCCTCTAATTCTTTAGCTAATTGATTTCCAAAGATCGTGGGGCTGTTTTTAAATCCTTGAGGTAACACTGTCCAGGTTAGTTGGGTTTTTCGTCCCGAGTCAGGGTTTTCCCATTCAAAGGCAAATAAATTGCGGCTTTCAGGGGCCAAGGTGAGGCAAAAGAATGCATCTTTCAGATCTAATACTGTGAACCATTCATAAGTTTCTTTTAAATTAGTTAGTAAGGTGTATGGGTTTGCCACTACCGGATATAGATCTTCAACTATCTTATTTATTGCCCGCAGGTCTTGTACCAATCGATATGTTTTGCCATCAGGCTTTTTGATAGGCAAAATACGAGTGTTATACTCTGAAGAGCATTCAATCAATAATCCAAATCTTATGAATTCCTCTATAATACTTTTCACTCCTCGCCTGTCCTCTAATTTCAGGGGATATTGCCTTACTTTGACAGGCTGTGCCCCCACTTTGAGTTTAACAACAACCAATTCTGCATTTTTGGCCTTTCCAGGGATTCCTGATGCCCATACTCCTGGATATACCTGGTCTTTTATTTCCTGTATAATTTCCTGTCCCCTAACCTGTGGTTCAGTGAGGGTCAAACTTAAAATTTCAATGTGGTTTTCTTCTGGTATTTTAAATTCAATTTCCCCTTCATTAAATTTTATTTCAGCATTCAATTGTTCTAATAAGTCTCTTCCCAAAAGTGGTCTAGGAGCTTCAGGCAGGTAGAGAAATTTGTGAATCCCTACACTTTTCCCAATTTTGAATTTCAAGGGTTTCAAAAAGAAAGCTTTCTCGACCTGTCCGGTTGCTCCCACAATATTAACATTTTGTTTACTTATGGGCAGTAACTCCTGATTTAATACTGAAAATGTGGCATCTGTATCTACTAGAAATTCTACAGGTTTTTCTTCTTTCCCTAGCTGTATTTTTACCAAGGGTTCCGCTAGGGAAGATTCCCCTGGTCTCCATCAACTTTCTTCCGTGCTGGCAACTGTCACTGGTTTGCTCAATCTTGGGCAATCCTTCTTCCAATGCCCCATTTGCTTACAATAAGAGCATTGATCTCTCAAGAGGGGTTGATTTCTTCTGGGTGGGGCACTTACACCACTTCTTACAACTCCTCTCCCCTCATTAGTGTTGTTTATCTGACCCCCTGTGGTGCGCAAGGCAGCCACTGTAGCATTAGCAATTGTTCTGCCCATCATTCTCTCCTTCTGACTGTCTCTGTTCCGATACACTTGCCAAGCAGTCTCCAGCAATTTTTCTAAATCTCTTGCATCTGTTCCTTGCACTTTCTGTAACTTTCTCCTGATATCATCCGCCGACTGTCCCAAAAACAGGAATATCAACTGACCCTTCCCCTCCTGGGAGGTAGGGTCTAAAGGAGTATATTTCTGCATTCCTTCTTTTAACCGATTCAAAAAATCAGTAGGAGATTCCTTTTTATCTTGTTTTATTTCGTACAATTTAGACCAATTTACTGGTTTTGGGACAGCATTTCTTATTCCATAAGCAATCCATTCCCTGTACCTCACTAATAATTCCCTGGCTCCTGTTTGGTTGGGGTCCCAGCCAGGATTGGTAACTGGAACATGATTATCCACCGTTCCTGGCAGGGTTCCAGCCAAAACCAGAGCCTGTACCTGGGCTCTGGCTGCTCTCACAACCATCTGCTTCTCCGACTCACTAAACACCACATCCAACATTGCATCCACATCCTCCCAATCAGGGTCCTGAGTTTTCACAATCAATTCAAATCCTTTAGCAACCTTTTCAGGATCGTCCCGATAATTCCCTGCAGTAATTCGCCAGCCGTCCAAGTCTGCTAAAGTAAAAGGCACTTTGATTCTAACAGGTCCTCCCACTCCCATCGCCTGCCTTAGAGGGGCCTATATAATAGGTCCCATTTTACTCCGAGTTCTGGCAGTGATGGGAGAAAATCCGATATCAGTTTCTTCCCTGACTCCTGCCTCCGATTCTTTAACCCCGACTGCACCAGCATCTCCTTCCCTATCACCTTCTTTCTCTGGCAGAGGCAAATAATCCTCCAGCCTTTCATTCTGTGAGCCAACTTTTAAACATCTCTGTCCAATGCTACACGCCGAACAACACCTCTTTAATTTTGTCTTTTGCTTATTTTTCTCTTTTTCTATCGCCAGAACCATAGGGTCCTGGGGTGTTAGATTGATTCCACATTCTTTCTGCCATTCAGGGTGATTTCGCAGGGTGAAAAACATATCGGCATAACCCACTTCATCCCATTTTCCTTCACGGCGTAGAAATAAAATGAGTTGTAACAAAGTATTATACTTTAAAGTTCCATTAAAAGGCCATTTTTCTCCTTCATCTAGCTTATATAAAGGCCACCACTGATTACAATATTTTATCAAGGTTTTACGATCCACACTACCTCCAGGTGTTCCCCGATATCTTTCCAGTGGGCCAAAATGCAGCCCAAAGGGCTCTTTTTCAGAACTCCACCCTGTTGGTTCCCCATTCTTAAACTTATACTACCCAAAGACAAAGACAAAGACAAAGGCTAGGGTATAAACACCACACACAATTAACAATTACAGCACAGACACAATAACCACTACTACCTCCCACTGATAACAAATGCCAGCATAAGCTGGTCAGAAACTTGCAAATACGCATATACCAAACATATAGCGTATATCACATACGCATATGTAAACCAAAATCAAATACAAATGCACAAACAAACGACCATACCAATCAATTGATCAATACAACCATGCAACGTAGTAACCAAGTGATTAATACAAATCGTACATGCAATTGTATGCTACCCTGTGGGGTTCTCACGAACTGCGACTGATGGGTAGCTTCAAATGACCGGTCCCCAAAACCAAAAAGAATGTCTTATTCTTACCAGAGGTCCTTGTCTGCCCCCGCACGGATCCGCCGAATCGGGGAGTCCCTCCAGAGAATTCTCCGGGGCCGGTCAAGGGAGTCTCCGACTCAGGGGGTCCTGCAGCCAGACAGAGATGGTCCCATCTGGGTCGCCAAACTGATACAAAAATTCGCGGATACTATCTTTCAAAGTCCGAACCTCCCCGTAAGAGGAAGCGGAGTATCCAGAAAGTTCCCGAAATAAAACTCAATAGTAACAAAGTCACTATTAAGCAGGCATCCTTTATTACAGCGCTGGGCAGCACTGGGGATTGATCCACCACGAGTGCTCCAGTGATTCAGTAAACTTCTAAAGATTATATACTATAAAGTCATACATATTAATGAGATTCACGAGGATTCATTAACATATGTAAAAGCTCAAGCTGCATGCATAGTTGTCCTTTTAGTGGTCTTTGGGAGTCCTCCAGTGGTCTCTGATGGTCTTCCTCACCTATCCGCTGGCTGAACTTTGGGTTTCCTTTGCCCATATATAGTCATTGAATGAGCTCCTCGGTCCTTTAGCCTTGGACTGTCACAAGGGGTTGATTTAAACTAGTTCCTCGAGTGCTTATCTCGGCACTGATGTCCTGAGTCTCTGTTATCAATGAATTTACGAGCTTATTCACTATCTTTTTAATCCTGTCTGGCACCAAGTTGCATTCTTCAAAACCCTGAAACTATCTTTGCAAGGGAGGAAACCACAAGAGAACAAGGATGCTTACAATAAGGACTAAGTCAAGGACTGTCAGGGGTTTAGTTCTTTCAATACACCGGTTACTATTGAAAGCTCGGGATGATCAGGAGACGTGGCGGCAGGCGCGGCTGTGCCTGCACGGTGCTACAGGCGACAGTAGCCCGGAAATAGACCCAGGATCGGCAGTGGGGACGCAGACAGGGGCAAGCATCGCGGGGGATGCGGAAGAAGCGGAGAGTTCGGACGGAGTAGCCTGGCTAACTACTCAGTCTGAGGCTCCCAAAGAGGTGGATCGGGAAGCGGCGGTGTTCCCTGTTGAGCCAGCAGGACCTTTGGAATGCCCCCCGCCCCCCGCATACCCCTGGGACGATTTGGCACAGGCGCGGGGAGGGTGACGTGCCAGCGGACGCAGCGGGAGTGACGGAGCGGAAGGAGAAAGATGACCAGCGCCGGAAGCAGCGCCGGAAGCAGCGCTGGCAGCGGCACCGCCCTCTGCCCGACCCTCGAGACTGGCTGCCGGGGCAACCCTTGAGATGGGAGTCGGACGAGGAGGAGGATTGGGGTGCCTGGAGGGGAGGACAGGGGGGGTATAGATCAACCTCGAGTAGCAGCGAATGAGAAGTTGGGGGAGAAACCGATGCCCACATGTGGGAAGACGGGGCAGATCGCCTGCAGCGCGCAAAAAAGAGGCATAAGGCAGCGGGGCCTCGGAGGACCAATCAGAAGGAGGGAAGAGAGGGACCGCCAAAAGGGGAGGTCCGGAGCGCTGCAGCTCCGGAGGGGTCCGCGGAGGACGTGCTGCGGCCGCTGCAGCAGGCTATGCGCGCACTAGGGGAAGTAACTGGGAGGCAGACAGGACTCTTAACGAAGGGGGCGCCCCAGCGACAGTCGAGTTACCTAACTGGCGGCTGATAGCCAGAGATTGTAGCCTCGATGGAGTAAGGATAGAGATGCCCGGGATATTCCCTGTCCGGATAGCTCCTGGAGGAGGGGCAGGGAGCTGCAAGCGGTAACGGAGAGTTCCCGCAGAGCGTATAGCAAAGTGGGCAGGTATGAAAAAAAAGCGGAACCTTGGCAAAAGATACAGCAAGGACTAGCAGAGCCGTTTACAACGTTTTGTGACAGGTTGCAGAAGGCTATTATAGAATCAGAATTGCCACAAGCAGCCAAGGAGGCAGTCCTTATGGATTGCCTCCGAAATCAAGCAAATCCGCAAACACAAGATGTCCTCCGCACCCTGGCGGTGGGGGCATCATTGGGTCAAACCATCAGGCATGTCTTGCGCCAGGAGGCGTTGAATCAGCATGGCGGTGTGGGAGCGCACATCTGCCAGAACCCTGACTGTGGAAGCGAATAAAGGGTGATGGTGCAAGCGGCCGGGGTGGGGCCGAGATGTCACTTGTGTGGACAGCAAGGGCACTTTAAAGCTGGGTGCCTGCTAGCGGAAAGGGGGGGGACGTAATGGAGGAGGAGCGCGCCCAGTAGGGAGGTGCTGGGTGTGTGGGAAGCCAGGACATCTGGCAAGAGATTGTCCAACTACAAAGCCGGGAAACGGCCAAAGGAGGGCGAAGCGAGGGGGATTCGCACCTCCTGTGAGTCAAATGGCCCCCATCATGGTGCCAGTGCCAGGAGCTTGGCCCACCATAGCGGGCCAAGGGGGAGTGAACCTTCAGGCAGGGGAGCAGAACCAGCAAGATTTGCAGGTTACAGCCCCCACGTGGCCTTGGTCATAGGCTGTGACGAGAGACCCATGGCGGCGGTGATGATTACCCCGCAAGAGCCGAGTTGCCCGGCACGGATATGCCTGGGAATGTTAATGGATACCGGGGCAGATGTCACAGTGATGCCACTCGAACGGTGGCCACCAACTTGGCCCCTTGCCATGGGAAAACGTATAATAGGGGTAGGAGGAAAACAACAGATGAGGACTAGTACTTGCCCTGTAAAATTCGAAGTCATGGACGAGGAGGCAGGGAAGCTCCTCACGGCCGTAGTGACCATACTAGTAGCAGATGGGGTAGCAAGCCCCTTGTTGGGGCAAGACGCCCTTGCCCAGATGGGGATCGGGTTGAAAAATTTAGCATAAGGGCCACTGCCTCAGAGGGGCTTCGTCACCACAGGTTAGTGTGGAAAACCGAACAGCCTGTCTGGGTGGAGCAGTGGCCCCTGACAACAGAGAAAACAGAGGCTGTAAGAGCTATAGTAAAACGAGAGCATGAAGCAGGGCACCTAGAGCCCTCGATGAGCCCATGGAACACCCCTATATTTGCTATAAAAAAGAAAGATAAAAACCAATGGAGGATGCTGCATGACCTTAGAGCAGTAAATCAGCAAATGGAGGACATGGGGCCTCTCCAACCTGGCCTACCAGATCTGAGTGCTGTCCCGAAAGGATGGCGAGTCATTGTTTTAGATCTCAAAGACTGCTTCTTCAGTATTGCACTACATCCAGATGATAGAAAGAGATTTGCCTTTACTCTGCCCGCGGCGAACCGCGCAGAACCAGGTAGTAGATGGCAGTGGAGAGTACTTTTGCAGGGGATGAAAAATTCTCCAGCGATCTGCCAGAGGTATGTGGCTTCTGCATTGCAGCAAGTAAGGCAACAGTATCAGGAGAGAATCTACATGATCCACTACATGGATGACGTCCTCATAGCTGTGCCCACCGAGGCATTGTGTGAACAAGTTTTTCAGACACCCAAAGGGGCCTTGCGGGACAGGGCCTCAAGGTAGCTGAGGCAAAGGTACAGCGAGGACCAGTGTGTGGATTTCTGGGTGCTAGAATACAAGGTGATTGCATACAAGCTCAGCCTATTAAACTTACACCTAAGGTTAAAAATTTACACGATGTACAGAAGCTGGTAGGAGCACTGCAGTGGTTGCGGACATTCGTGCGCATCACCGGTGAGGAGATGCAACCTTTCTATGCGTTGCTGAAAGGGACCGACCCATGGGAGCCCAGGAGTTTAGACCCAGAGGCAGTCGAGCAGTTGCAGACGATAGAACGTCGAATGCAAAAGGAAGGAGTATGGCGGTGGGACCCTCAGGAGGAATTAATTGCAGGTTGGATTCTGACCGCCGGTGGAGGATTAGGATTGCTATATCAAATACGGACAGGGGAAGAAAAGCCACTGCGATGGGTATATCAGAAGGTTCCCAAGGATGCGTTCTCCACAAAAGTCAAGGTAGCCGGGGGAATGATTTGGCGTCTGCGACGGGAGAGCAAGGGAATCTTTGGGAAGGAGCCAGATAAGCTCACAGTGCCGTGGAATGGGGAGAAATGGCGGAAGGTGGTAGAGAGTGAAGAGGATATACAATTGGCAGTATACTCATACCCAGGGAAAATCGTCACAGGCACGGTACAGAGGTGGGCCGAGACAGCCAAAGTGGTGGATTTGAGTGTGGATAGTAGAGTTTTGGATACCCCTCACCCAGGACCAACATATTTCACAGACGCTTCCTCGAAGACGAACAGAGCGGCGGTAGCGTGGAAAGAAGAGAATAGTTGGATGCGCCAGACGTATGAGGAGCAGGGTAAAGGTGTGCAGTGGCTAGAAGCGAAAGCGCTAGAGATGGCCCTGCGAAAGGATATAGATCGGCATATAAATGTGTGCACGGACTCCTTATATGTGTATAAACTATTCATGTCCATGAAACGAGAGGGTGTACCACACACGGAAATTGCCTTGATGCTAGAGGTTGCTTTATCGCAGCGAGGAGCAACTGTGACAGTAATTCACATTCGCAGTCATCAGATGGGGATTGGACCACTGATTGAGGGGAATCGCATGGCTGATGAGGCAGCCGCGGGAGTCTGGACATTGATGGAGGCAAAGAAACTGCATGAAAAACTGCACCTGGGTGCTAAAGCCTTGGCAAAGGAGTGTGGCATCTCAATAAGAGCAGCAAGAGAAGTAGTAGCCACCTGTCCTTACTGTCAGCACTCGCCATTGTGGGAGGCAGGAGTCAACCCTCGAGGACTGGAAGCAAATGCCATCTGGCAGACTGACTTTACTGAATGTCCACAGTTGGCCCCCGGACGGCACCTGGCGATTACAATTGATACATATAGTGGAGTCATCATGGCTACTCAGCATCGGAAGCAGACCGCAACGCAGTTGACTGCGCATTGGACCACGGTAATGGCGTGGCTTGGAAAGCCCACCGAGATAAAAACAGACAATGGACCACGCTTTTGGGCTTGAAGTACCGAAGAATGGTGTAAAGCTTGGAATATTGTATTAAAACACGGCATTGCTTACAATAGCACGGGGCAGGCAATAGTTGAACGCGCTCATCGCACCTTGAAAGCAAAAATAATACAGCTTGGGGAGGGGGAGGGGATTAAGGGAGCTATACCCATAGCAGCTCAGCAAACTATTTTAATGCGTGCATCATGTTCGCTTAATCATTTTATACGTGGGCAGGAGCAAGTTACAGCAGTGGAGAAGCACTTTGGCAAAGGTCAAGCAGGCGAGCGCTATCCGCAGGTACGAGTAAGGTTCCCAGGCAGTGAGCAATGGGAGAGAGGATGGAAACTGAGATGCCTGGGGAGGGGCTACGCCGCGGTTGAGAATGAAGGGCGCATAGAATGGGTGCCTGCAAAGTGTGTGAAAGCAGAACTGTGCAAGGATGTACAATGAATAATCCCTTTCTGAGTTGTCTCTTTGCAGGGTCTGCAGACATGGATCCTCATGCTAGCCGTACCATTGGGAAAAGAAATGAGCTCCTTGACAAGATCGCAAGCAATATTGCAACGAGAGCGACACTGGGAAAGGGCGGCAAAAGAGAGATATGAACTGGGACTGGATAGTAATAATTGGGGGGATCTTGTTATGTGTAGTAACCATGGTTACTTGTGGGCTGCCATTGTTATGCTGTGTTATAAGACAAATCAAAGAGCGCCTGCAAGAGTTACATGAATATAGACCTGACCGCAATATGTATCCGCTTACGCAAGTAGCTTTGTAGAACTTTTAGCAGCATGGGGAGGGGGAGATGTAGGGGAATAGACAGGGATCGGCGACCGGAAGATCACGGGCTGTGACGGAAAGGTAGACTCCTCCCCATAGGAGTGGCAGGAACAGGAAGCGCAAGAGCTATATAAGCGTGTGACGCAGCTAAATAAACGGACATTTTGTATCCATCATATTGATGTCTGTGCATCACTGTCCCCAGGGTGGGTAGAGCCCTGTGTCCCGGAGATATGCAGCCCAAGATAAGTTCTCCCGTAGAAGCGTACAGCTACAGTGGTTATTAGGTGCAGCTCAGAACTTCAGTGAATACCTCCTGTATCTTCTGCTGTGCGGATGCTATTATCCCTGAATTCATGGGCTGTCTTGTGGCAGATGAGCGAGGACAGCAAATCCTGTGCCTGAGACGGGTTCCGTGTTTATCCAGGGTCCTGTGAAGTTGTAACAGAATGGGAAGGGGCGGGGGGACTAGATCACCTCTGCCTCGAAAAATAGAATTTTTAACTAAGTTGTAAGACACAAGTTCTGCTTAAAAGAGAAGTACTTGAGAAAGTAAAGACAGTAAGACTTACTCTGAATGGCCTTTGTCATGGAGAAAAGTTTTAAAAAATATTTAGTATGCTTGTCATGCTGCTTAAAATCTTGCAGAGACCAACTGATTTGACAGCAATTTTTAGACATTAAAGAAGTCATTGAGAAATGTGAAATTTTAAAATACCTTTTAGAAAGCAACAATATACACTTTTGTGTGTATCTTCTGCGCAAGTGTTCTGGCTGGAGCAGAATCGATGACTGCAGTCTGTCCAGACTGAACAGCAGTATGGCAAGCAAATCTGCTCCTAGTACACACCTCTAAAGTATCTGATGGTGGATTGGAGATAAGAAGAAAGTCTGTGAATAAGCTTTAATAGCAATCCGCGTCTGTCCTTTTAACCACACCGATGAAGCAAGGAGGCTCATGTCATAATTCTTTCCCTATTGCTGACACAGGGCAGGGAAACCTAATACCTGTTGCCTAGTTTAGGTTGGAAGCAACATCGCATCTTTCTAAAAAAATTAGTTTAGTGCTTACTATTGCTATTTCTGAGACAATGTAAAATAGGTGCAAATAGATGTTATTTATTAAAAATAACAAAACATTGGCTAGTTAAGAAGTTAGAAACAAAGCCCCTGACTGCGTCATGAGAATGCTCGTGTTTTTTGAGCCTTCAGCCGTTTTAAAAACGATTAGGTGCTGCCACCTCCTGCACATCAGCCCTCCTGCGTTGCTTTGCCCTCTCCTGCTGCGTACTCACACTGTTTTGCTGTTCTTCCCTCCATTTCCCTGCCTGTACTTGAGCACAACTGCTCTAGGAATTGCTCCCATCTACTCTACCAAGTCCTGACATAATGCCAGAAAGGGTACAGTGCTCTCGTAGGTAGCAGTCTGTATGTCAAAACAGCATGCATTGGTTTCATATGTTTTCCTGCGCTATAGTTGCTTGTGTTTGCAATGCCCCATGTTCATTTGTCTGAAGGGTTTTGGAGGAAAATGCTCCCCTGTTCTGCTCATGTAGGACATAAATAAAACAGTGGTTCAATTTTAGCGCATTTCTAGCGGTTGGGATTTAGGTGAGGTAGTTGATTTGGGGGGGGAAAGAAGGCAAAATGAGGAAGTGATCAGAAGTGAAGAAGAGCCTTGTGAGTGGGTGGACCTAAGTAAGCATGCAGGTGAATCTCTGGTGAGGCGGTGGGCAGTGCCTGTGCCTCGGTGTTTTCAGCAGCTGAGAGGCATGTTGGGTACCTCTTCAGCTGAATATTAAAGAAAGGCTTCTTTGAGCCTGGATTAGAAAGAGAAATGCATAATGGGATTATCAATAGGTGTTGCTTCGACCAGGGAAGGAGCCGCCTTGGTTCCTATGCTACCCTGTAAGCATGAATTCAAGCAGCCACCTGCTACCTGACCCTTAACCTATGCCCTGCTTGTCCTCCCCACCTGCACACTTTGAGGCAAGACTTCAATTCTTGCCTCAGTATGGTATGAACAATTTCTCAACTCAGAAAAAGGAGGAGGTTTTGTTGAACTCTTTGGAGGCTAATGGTCCTCCCCTAGCTGCTCCATACAGCAGCAGCAGGATCCAGGTGAATCATGACTAAGAGTAAAGCCAAATATTAGATGGGGAAAAATCAAGATGGTACATTTGTCACAACAACTGGGATAGCCTCTGTGGATCGGGGAGCAAAGGCCAGTCCCACAAAGTCTGGGACTGGAGCATTTATCGTGGTACTTCAGGCCTCTTTTTACAAAGGGTACCTTGAGCTGTCTACATGCTTGCAGGATGGAGGAGGAAAGGTGGCAGCTTGGAAGCGAGCTGTATTTCAGGTAGAGATCAGAGCACGGACTTCTATCAGGAATGTGACGGGAACTCTCTTGCTGAGCATAGTTAAATAACTTACGAGAGTTGAGCGGACAGAAGATTTTTAAGGGCAAGAAGCAATTTTGACGTTATTCTGGTGTTAGCGCCTTGTGTCTTAAACATGGACCATGTCCAAAACATGGTTTGAAATGAGTTCAGCCTATTGACATTTTAAATGTAAGTGTAGGTTCATACTGCTTTGTTGCCTGCCTGCTGCAAAAGACACCCACGTAGTCACAGGTGAATCTCTCTCCTAGAACTGAAGATCTAAACTAGTCCTCTAAACTATGCTCCATTTCACCACCACTCAAAGCAAAGATCACTTAAACAATAGTGGCTGTTAAAGAGAAACCCAAAATTGTGATAAAGATGGTAAAATCACATATAAAATATTGTGCTCTCAGCCTTGAACAGACATGCTTTGAAGTAGCAATAAGGCATGTTGTGTCATGTGTTCCAGTCCCATCCCCTCCACCCGCCAACCTATTAATTTTGGCCCTTGTGCCCAGGTACTTAAAAGAAAAGCTTTTGAAAGTGACTTTGCAGCAACTATGTATTGCAGTAGTGTCATAAGGCAAGTCAAGTGGCCTGCAGGAACCCAACAAGGTAGGTGAGCGTGGAAGAGGAAGTTGCTGGCAGAGGAAGCAAGACGCTCTCATGTTCTCATCTTTGTGAACTCTTGGAGCCTGTGTTACATCAACATGCCTGTTTGATTCCTCTTCCTTAGTGAAATGCTTAATGAACACTAGGGAATCTGTTGCAAACACAAGTAATTCAGAACCCAGGCATTACAAGGATGCAAAAGGTCTCGCTCTGAATTGCCTCTGTAAGCATTGGTGCATGTCACCCTCTTGAGTGTTGCAAATGCTCCCCACATGCTGGCCAACTATTCCTCCTTCCTTGTGGCTAATAACTCCATTCTTCCCCAAAGCGGCAGGGCAGTGCATGGCGTTGTCTGGCTTCACTAGGCTTCTTCTGCTCTGGGTTGCACAGAGAAATATTACACTTGCTTTGCTGGAAGCCAGTGAGGTTTAACCGGCCAGAGGTGTTGTTGAAAGGTTGGGTGGAGGCAGGCAAACACCGCTATGTCGCCTGTTGGTTAGCATTGCCCTCCTCTGAACTATGCACGGATTTCAAGTTTTGGACAGGAAGAATTTGTGGTTTGATGGTCACAGTGGCATCTCGGTGGGCACACTGAGACTGCATGGCTCTCAGATTAATTAAACAAGGTATTCTGGACTTCTGTTAAATGCCGGGAAGACTGACACTCTCCTGGCAGCACAGAAATGAGCAGTTACAAGCTTCTGGAAGATTGCATTGAATTAAAGATTAGGCACTTGCATTTGTTAACTCAGCATGGGTGCAGTCATGCAGGTGGCATGTGTGTCCACCAACCAACTGGAGCCTTTTTCTCTGCCTGAGTGCTTATGCTTGGAGCTGTAATGAAGTTTTTCTCAGCAGAATTCTCTTCTTTGGGTCCTGATGGTTCCTTATGCCCTGATACAGTGCCTCCGCCAGCTCTGCCTGTGCCCAATAGCTCAGCTGAGACCGGCTATTTTATATGGCTTTGCTACAATAAAACACTCACACATTTACCATTTCTAACAGGCTTCATTGAACTTGTATTATAAAGGTAATTTACAATGAAACAATTAAATAAACAATAAGCTAAAGCACAATACATTTCAAAGGGCTCATATGACTACAACATTCCAACACATTAAAACTTTAAAACAACATTAACACTCAAAGTGTACCTACACCTATACTTATCTTTCTAACACGTTTCAAGACTCTCAACAAAGTACCTTTTTGGTTACAGTCCCTGTAAACACACAAGACCGGTGAAACACTCAAGCAATTGTACAACTGAGAAGAACACTACACAAGACAGGAACAAACAATGTGCTGGAAACTGCCTGGGGAATAGGGGGTTTACCTCTAAATTGAACTGACTCTTTGGACAACGAATGGATAACACTAGCATGCTCTCTGGAATACATGTGTGACATCCTTAGCGGGAACAAGCCTCCGTGTCACTCAACACTGTAATTTCACAAAAGCTTTAGGTTAGTGCTGCCTAAAGAAATAGCCCACCTTTCTCTGGCCGTTTGCTCCCGTGCATGTCTCACGCTACTCTTGAGCCAGTGCAAAGTGCTGGTATATTTGCCCAGTGAAGCAGCCAGGGAAACTCATTGAGCTTAACAAACAACAAATTAACATTCAGCAAACAAACATGAAAGAGAACTCACTGTATTCTCCTTGATCTCCCTGGTCATGTTCACTGTGCAGATATGTTGGCACCAGAAAGACACCAGCACGGTGGGGTGGGGGGGTGGGGAACATGGTGACTGGGAGCAGGAGGACTATTTCTGTAGGCAGCAGTACTCTCAAAAAACACCAGTTACAAACATCCTGTAGAAAGGCTTTACCTTTTCCATTCTGAAACAAGTAACATGTTTTCAAACCGATTTATAGGGCAAATCAAACAGTCAAGAGCAAAACGGTGGACTAGGACAGAACTGCAAAACAATGGTCTAGTACTGTAAATGAGATCTGTTCCTGCTCCATGAGTACTGAAAGGCCGCATGATAGTTGGTACAACAGGGGCTGCTACAGCCAGATCGCTGGCAAGTCTGCTGCTCCAGTATCTCTTCTTTATTCCTGTCTGAGAAACAGTATTGACGTACCCAAAGACTTCATCATCATGAGGTTCTGTAAAATCAAGTTCTTCCACAAAATGGTTTTCATTAACTCCGTGCTCCACCTTCCTGCATGGAGGTGTCACAGGAGACAAAAGGATGGTCGAGTTTGGCTCACCTGGAGTTAAGTCCGCTACGATACCAGAATCACTGAGGCTTTCAAGAGAAATTGACCCAATTCCTTCAGTGAAGAAGGCGAGCTTAGAGGACAGGCATCTTGAGCTCTGAGCTCTGAACATGTTTTGAATGAACTGCTCCCCTTCTAGGCTATATGGCACCACATCAGTCTGGATGGTCTGCTCCACCATCATGTTTCTGACTTTCTCCTCCTCCTCCTGGGAAAAAGTTAGTTTTTCATCCAGAACATTTTCAAGCATCTCTTGATTCACAGTAGAATTGGAGGGAGCTGGCTCACTCAACTCAGAGGTTGTGGTGGTCAAACTCTCTTCAAATAAATCAGTCCCGTTAGCTGTGTCCTCATGAAGAAACAGCCCACTATCTGCCAGCTCCTCCAGAGCTTGGTCCTCTGTGGTGGGGCTGTCTGGCATCGTGGTACACAACGGCTTGCCCTCAGAGTCACACGTGTACTCCGGGCGCTGCTCATCTCTCACAGAGCTCTTCAGGGCCATCTCCATGCTTGACACCAAAGATTCCAGTTTCTTGTTTTCAATGCTTATTTCTAGGAAGTATTTCTGAAATTTTTTGTCTTTCTCAGCCAAGCTGTTCTTCATGCTCTCAATAACTTGCTTGAGTTCTTTAATTTCCCTCCTTGCTTCCAAGAGGCTCAGCTCCATCTCCACATGATTACACTCGTCTTCAATCCAGTCTTCCTTCATACGTTCCACCTGAGCTTTGAGCTTTTCGATTTCTCTTTCCCTGGAGCAAAATAAAAATATCGTAACACTTCTGGTGACTGCCTAGTTAAAGAGTCAACGTGAGGCTCCACCTCACTGGGGTGGCTATGCTGCAAAGATGCTCCAAGGAAGAAGCAAATTCCTCCATGCATCATTTGCTGCCACCTCTGGGAGAACTGGCAGAGATGTCAGCTGGCTGCCAAGACACACTGGCTGATTCCTAGCTGGAGTCACCAACCTTGCCACACAGCCAGCAGCCTTGTGGGCTATGCTGTGGTCCTGGACACTTTGAGGTGAAAGTGGTGGCCTCTGGGTTAGGTCCAACCAGTACAGCGCTTAACATCTCATCTACTGCCTCACCCTGGAGGAAATGACAAACAGCTGCCTGGATGTGTCCCCTGTGCCTGCCAGCAGCTCGTCACGTATAGCCAGAGCCAACAGTGGCCTCAGACAGCAGGATGGCTCAGGGCTGCAGGCACCTGGCTTGCTTTGCACCCGGCTTGCTTTGCACCCCCCCAGCCCAGCATGGATCCAGAGGCTTCTGCCTTCACTTGCAAGCAAGTGGGGAGAAGGGCCCCCTGCGTGAGATCCAGCCCTCACAGGTACAGATGTCAGGCCACCCAAAGCAGACCAAGGGGTCGCTGGGACTCTACCTTGGGGCTCCATTCAAACAACCCTTTGTGCCCGCTTGGGTTGTGTGTGCTGGAAAGCCAGTTCTCAGAGCACAGCTTTAGTAAAAGAGACAACATCTTTTGCTGTGTAATGTACATTGTTGCTTCTTCGCTTAGCATCCATACAAAGTGCTATTGCAAAAAAGTCCATATCTAAGCAACAAAACCACAAGCGGGCACACTAGTTTGTGTCAGAGCTTTTCTTTCATTAGGGGAAAAGGGGGACATTTGTCGTCATATTTTCTGAGTGAGGTGGAACTTTTTTTATGTATAAAAGGTCTCAGTGCTAAAGTAGGCTGGTGAAGAACTATCCTTTGAAAGTCTTCTATCGGGAAAGTTCAAAAAAAGGGAAAAAGAGACAGCCATATTTGTAACGAAAGTGCACGGTACATATTCACTGAGCACACAATGAAACCTTAAATACCTGAAAACAACCTAATCAGCCCGATCATATTTCAAATCTCTTAATGAAAACTTTACATGGTCAAGAAAAGAGTACAAATGATCAGGACTCCCATCCCTTAATGCTCCTGAATAAATCTTGTCCAGTCTTATTTCTGAAGTGAAATATACCTTTCTGTAACTTTGCACTCGGATTCCTTCAGCTTTTTTTTCAAATGCCGTATTGTAACTTCTTTCTGCTGCAGAGGAGTCAAATACCGCTCCGGATTTTCTGGCTTAGTGCTGCAATTGTGACCACAAGAAATAGATTTCCCTGATCGCCTGAAAAGAAAAAAACCATCACACCATCACATAACATCACTCCTACAGTTCTTCAGTCCTGGCAAAAAGGAACACATCCCATAGACTGATATGGCGCTTGACTCATTTTGGGCTCCTCAGTGTCCACACAAGTGACTCCCTCTGGCAAACCAAAGTACTTGAGAAAATGGCTGATTTGTGGCTATAGTACAAAATTTACTATTTATCATACTTGTTTTCAGTGCCATTACCTCAAATGAGACATTTAACTTTAAAACACCTAGCCATCTCCTCACCCAAAACGGTGCCCAAGAGCAGGCAGCTGGGCCATTGGCAAGGGCACCCAGCTGCAGACACAGCCAGGTAAGGAAGCGTACAGACTGAGTTCAGCTCCACATGTGAGTTAAGAAGCCGAGCACCCTGAAACCTACATTAATCCTGTCTAGCTTTAGGTGTGTATCTGACATGCTTGGCTGTTGAGTTGCCTGGGGTGGGAGGAAAGAGAGAGAAAGGGAGGGAGAGAAACAACAATTTCTTCTCTGCAATACCTGTCGCACGCTCCCGCAGGTATTAGTTTTCTTCCCTGTAGAGGAAACTGCACGCAGAGGTACCTAAGGCCGGGCAGGGTGAATTATTCACCCGAGCATACAATATTTTCTATACAACCCCACCCAACTCTCTCCAAAGGAGAAAGGACCTTTCTGTGAAAGAACCAGGAAAGCCACATGAGAACTGACAGCATAAAACCACGGAAAGGAGCCTGCCTTGGAGTGAAAACCAGCTACAAAGTGCTTTGACTAAAAGTAACCTTGAATTTTACAGTACTGAAACAGTAAAACTTTTACATGGGATAGAGCACACTGTTGATTGTCGAGCCACCAATATGAAGAGTCACACCCATGCTGAGGAGCAACACGACCCCTTTGGCAAGCCAGACAACCAGCTGATGCCACATTTGAGTGCAGAGAAGGTAAGTCAGTGTGCTGAACACCAGGATGCTGAAATAAAGACTTGCCTCGTCACTTGGCTGCTGTCACTTCCTTTGTTTGAGCCTGAGTTGCTTCTGCTGGCTAAAGAAGCCCCATAATTCTGACGGGTGTTCGCAGGACTCGGCTGGTTTTTGCTCAGTGTTGACAAAGGGGCCTTTTCACGGGAAGCAGGTGGGCTGGGTCTGGACTTGTTGGATAAGGATCCATTATTCTGACCATGAAGGCCACAACTGGAGGAGAACCAACATGGTTAAAGCATACTGGATTATCTTTATCACACAACTCATTATGTGTCTTATTTCACGCACAAAGTTGTCTACACACTAAAACAGGTAGATAACTGTGAGTGGCCGGGAAGAAAGTCCTGAAGTCATCAGCCACTGCACACTCTTTCACTGACTGTGGGGCTCTCAGTCTGAATTATGTGATCTAGGGAAACGGTGGCCATTTTCACGTTTCTCTGTGGCTAGCACGGTTCCCACTGACTCCACCAGATCATCCACCTTCCCTGAACCTCTGACTCCATTAAGTAATGAGAGGACTGCAGCCTGGGCTAGTGCCAAAAGAACCACGCTTCAGCCTTCCCTGGCCAGACCTGCAGAGAGATGCCTGCTCGTGGAGGTTTGCTCTAAGACTGCTTTCATGCTCCTTGGCAAGCAGCCTGAGGGATCACAGTGTGTGATGAAAACAGATTTGTTTGAGCCACTGTTCCTTTCTCTCTTTGGCATAGAGGGTGCTTCAGCTGCCACTGTCAACTATTCATAGAATCATAGAAGAGAACCATAGAATCATTAAGGTTGGAAAAGACCCCTAGGATCATCAAGTCCAACTGTCAACCCAACATCACCAAGTCTCCTAAACCATGCCCTGAGGTGCCACATCTACACATCTTTTAAGTACCTCCAGGAACGGCGACTCTGCCACCTCCCTGGGCAGCCTGTTCCAATGCCTGACCATTCATTTGCTTAGATATAGTTCAAAGCCTACTGTGAGCAGGCTGAAATAGTATTAAAATAGACAAAGAAAACCACAGATTTTTTTCTTCCTTCCTTCCTTCCTTCCTTCCTTCCTTCCTTCCTTCCTTCCTTCCTTCCTTCCTTCCTTCCTTCCTTCCTTCCTTCCTTCCTTCCTTCCTTCCTTCCTTCCTTCCTTCCTTCCTTCCTTCCTTCCTTCCTTCCTTCCTTCCTTCCTCCCTTCCTCCCTTCCTCCCTTCCTTCCTTCCTTCCTTCCTTCCTTCCTTCCAGTTTCCCTCATACGTATCTACCTTTCTTTTCCCACTCTTTATTAAATAACCTGACTGTCGACTGTGGGCTTGAAAGCAACTGGTATCTGTGCTGCTGGCAACTGCCAAAGGACTGAGGTGCTCTGAGCACAGCTTCCCAAGGCGGGTTCCTCGCTTGCTCACTTGGTTTGTCTTCCTGCACTGCTACACTGCTACCTACATCCTCTCATGGAATTGGTTCTTCTAAACTGTAATGAACGGGCTGGTTTCAGAAAAGAAAAAGGCAAATCCAGCCAACCAAAGAGGCTTGAACATAAAAATTTAAATACCACAGCACTATGAAGCAAGAACTCTTCTCAAGATTCCCTAACTTGGTTTTGTCCCTCCTCTGAAAATGGAACAGTTTATAAGGAAGGTGGCTGCTGCAAACCTTCATCACACTGCTGTGGTTTGGGTGATTTTATAATTATTTTACAATGAAGTGCTGGACTGTGGTTTGTGACAACACTGAGATTTTTCAGAGGAAGTTGAGTCAAACAGTTAAAAGAGAACATATCGCAAAGGAGACCTCTCCTTCCACTTCGTACAGTACAGCATCAACTCTTGGGTGAGGCAGAATTCACATAGACTGTGCGTAACGCAGCAATGCAATTGAAGGAGCATTATTACAGAGGACTTCTGTCTAATTAAGTGGGTCAGGATGCTCTAATTTAAAGTTACATTTAAATGCACAGAAATACATGCAATGATACAGAATCTTACTGCAAGTAAGGTGATTTTAGGGCTTCATATTATACTTAGTATTTTTCACACACACACACACACACACACACACCCGGCCAGTACCTTTACTGGTTAGATTTAATCTAGAGAGTGCTTAGGTAATGTTTATTTTTCTAACAGTCTCATGACACAGATAGGAAACTGCTCATTAAGCATCATTCTGCCAATCTCTGTGCACTGGGGCACACTCCGACCTCAGAGACATCTGTGTGACTTAAGCATAGAGGTATCCCACTGCCAGTCCCGGCCTACCTGCCAGCACTTCCACAAAGGGCAGGAAACCCGTCCTGTCAATCTGAACTCTTTCCACCTACTCCAAAAAATGTAACCAGCAGGGATTTTGTGGGTGGAGCACAATGTGCGCTGCTCCACCCAAATGTCCTCACCCTCGCATTCACAAGCTCTCTGGATTTGCACTTCACAAATGATAGGGAGAAATCTTACAGAAATCTTTCTTGAAAGATTTGTTTAGATAGATAACTCATTTATATATTTTTTTTTATTTGCATATAGTTTTAGTTACAGAAAGGTTGGGCAAGGGTGTTGAATACAAAAGCATCAAAGGCAATATTGTCTACTTCTTCCTACAAAAAATAAGGTCATGACCTGGAAAGGGACATGCCAAGCTGACAGTTTATTACAAAGAGAAAACAGTGATAAGACCAAAAGGTTAAGGTTAACTTCTTAGAGGTACTGCTGTTAAGCAACATACACCCAGTTGTCTCCTCCTCCACTCCAGCTGAAGTCTTTTCTATCTTACCTGAGGGTATCTCCCATACTTGTTATGAACAAACAACAAAAAAATACCTGTCGGCTGATCTGGCCTACTGACATGTTTTGGTCTCAAAAAATATAGCTTTTTTTTCCCCTTTCTCATATTACAGTTCTCATCAGTGTAAGTGCTGCCCAAGAGCATAGTGTTAGCCAAATTGTTTCAAAACTCACACTAGTGGTATTTTATGTATTAGCTGCAAGGCCTTACATAGTAGTCTCTCTCTGCACTAGCAACTCTCTCACTCTTCAGGAAAAATTGCTTTGCTTACTTGTGAGAAAAAGACCTTTTGCTTCCAGCAGCCGACACATGGGCTTCAGGCACTGAGGTACAGCCTGTGTTGCTTGAAGAGCTAAAATTGGTTTTAACCCCTGGAAAAGAAAGGGGACGAGTAAAAACACAGTGGAAATCATAACTCAAAGGCTGTTTTAAAAATGACGATGAACAACAGGCATCATCCCTTTGCCCATCCTGTGTGAATTTTAGCAGTTGCATGAATTTTCCAACATCCCTGATGTCAAGCACGTGATTTGTTCTGGATTTGCAACATTTCTTCAGAAGTGGCACTTAAACAAGAGCAGAGAAAAACCATTTGGACACAAACCCCTCACACTAAAGAAGCCCTTTTAGGACACGGCTAGGAACATTTGTTGTGACAACCTGTTTGCTTTCTTACAGCCGTCAATACAAGAATCAGGCTGCTCACACAGCTCCTGCAGCAGCACACAACTGTAACTGCAGATTTCGCTTGCTTTAAACCATATGAAAAGACTACGCGCTGGGGGAAAAGCCGCTTCCATTTTGGTTTCTGAGACGATGTACACATACATGCATATGTACATATAAATGTGTATAGGCTAATAGGGTATATGTGTCTGCGTATGTACACACATATGCAGGTTCTCGTGGCACACAGAAGGACAGTAAAGCAGCTCTAATAGCCTTAAATCAATCCAATAATCACGTGCGGCTCTCAAGTGCTTCTGGGGTGTTAAGCCATCTACCTGATTTCTGACTTTCTATGGATCACAGCTTTTATTTCCCAAGCCCTGGCATGTACAGGGAAAACCGCTTTCATTTTGCTACAAACAGTAGTAGGTAGAGCTACTAAGAAAGTCTTATCACCTGGAAAAATACCCACCCTAAAGTTAGGATTTTTTTCAGTCTGTCACTCAAATGGCAGATGTCCAAAGCCATATCTGGGCCTTACACTGCAAAGCCACAATATTGTACGATGACTTTAATCTGAGGGAATGGAAATAACTTTCCAACATCCTTTAAACAGCTGGTCGGGGGGAGCATCTCTCACCTGAGAATTTCTGGGCGCCGTCTCACGCACAGACACCCCCAGCCAGCAGCTGCAGACTTACCATGAACCCCATTTTTGCTATATTTTCCATGATGCATCTGCAGATACCATCATCCCCCACTGGGGTGGATAAACCTTCAGCTGCACAGTCTTTCTTAAATCCTTTGCAGAACTGATGGTGATGTGCACGGCTTGTACCCCAGTTGACTAGGTTTGTCGCTGTGACAATGTGATTGCGAAAGCTCACACATCTAAGTCCCAGAACAACCCACCTAAGCAGCATTAACCATGAAAGAGGCTGCCATTTCTCAAAATGCCACGCGTAGTGGCATCCAACTCTGAGAGGCCCGTCACTCTGGCCCCAGCCCACCTTGCAGCAGGCTACAAGCAGCAGCACACCCACTCCCTAGGAGCAGAGCTGTGCACCGCTCTGTGCAACGGGAAGAACAACACAGTGATGGCCAGCAAAGTACTGCAACGTTTTCCAGGATTGCTTCTTGCCTGCAAGACACTGGAGTGAAATAGTGCAGTATCAAGTGCTGTCCCTGCACTTTATTGCTCAGTGGGCAACGGCACTGAGCTAAGAGAGTGCTGCAAACAGCATCATGCTTTCTGCACTGCCTTTTAGCCTCCTTGCTGCCCTGACAGCACCACTACAGTCACCTAGCTCTAGCTGACATGGAGGGGAGAGGGGAGCCTGCAACCCCACGACTGCATGCTGTGCTGCCCATGACGAGGAGTGCAGGCAGTGCCAGCTGGCACAACCCAGGCAGAGGCAGAAAAGGCAGTGACGGTACGCCAGACGTGTGTGCACATCTGCCCCATGGGTTGGAGGACCACTGCTTAGGGAGCTAACACCGTCCTGCCACAGCACTGCAATTGGCTGGGCAAGGTAGAACAGCTTAGGTATACTTGGTCTGCCAGGACAGTATGCAACCACATCACATACGTACGTATGTATATGGAGCCGGTATATACATTTCTTACACAGATCCACACAATAACCATACATGCATGCCTGGAGTATAGCATCCCAGTCTGCTATTTATAGCCATTACAGATGGTTGGATACCTTGTGGCATGGTCTTCTGGCCTCAAAAGTCAAATTTTGCTTGCACTTGAGCATGTAATATTTTTCCTTCTATAAGAATAAAGCTCAAACTTTCCTGTGTGCATTTGATTGTCCATGTGCTATCTAAATGGTAAGGTTACAACATAGAAAAAAGGAAGAAGTGTCAGTAATACCTGTGACAGGAACACTGACAGCTGAGCAGAACTGGATTCCTAAAACTCAGGATGCACCTGAGTTTAGTAAATCTTTTAAGCTAATTTAGTCTTTTTGTGTAAGTCTTTCTTATTTGCAACTTCACCACTCTTTCATAGCTGCCAAAGTATAGAAACCACAGAACTACCTATCTTCTGACTCCATAAACATGACCTCTTAATATATATCTATGTGTGTGTATATATAGATATAAAAATCATTCTTGATGCTAGGTTTGCATATAGTCACCCAGTGAATCAGAGCTGTAAATGAAACAGCGCTGACAGAGACAGCTTGTCCTCAGAATGTAAAACACTTCAATTTGCTGAGCTTCCGTGCCTTCAAAAGCATCCTGTTACACAGCAAAGAGACGAAAACACAAAATAATATAAGTTCACCACTCCAGTGCAGCTGCTAGAGGAATAAGTAGCATGCTGTCCCTGTAGATAGCTTTATTTAGAGACCCCAAGGGAAGAGAGGGGGCCTGACTGCATACGAACTTCCAGCAAAGCCATTAGAAACAGCTGGAAAAGTAGAGATAATTCAGTTGTAATGCCCTTTATTGAAAGAATCTGTATTTTTAAAAGACTAAGTTTAATTTATCTTAAAACTTTTAACTCACAGCTACATCTCCAGTTTCAATCTTTAACAGCATTAGCAGTAATATTTCCAGGAAACATTAATGCTACTTCTTTTCTATTTAATATGGGGTTGTTCCTGCAAGATTGTTTTTGTACACCACAAGCAATCTAGGAAAGAAAACCAGACTGCTCACATGCACGAGCAAATGTAAGAAAAAGAAGCTGCTCAGAAGTGATGAAGTCTTGCTTCAGCATTTCCGGCTTTTCTTCAGATAACACCCTTTAAAAAATGACCCATGTTGAGGGCAAAGGCTGCCAGCAGGGAATGTACTCAATTCACAGTGTCAAGCTCAGCTGACAGCGTGTTTTTGTTCCAGTCCCTGGCCTTTGACTTACTATGTGATTTACTATTACTATACATGAGACTCTTGCCTTGCACTTTGCTATAAATTTCACATCCAACAGTAACTGCGTAAATGCAGATATAATCCTGGGAGCAAGGATCAGGACTCTCCTCCACGTAGACTGCTCTATTCTTTGTGTGACAGAGAAGCTGCTCCCATGTGCTCTGCCGCTGCCCATGTCCGACAGATACCCTCTACTACCACGAGGTCTAAAGCCAGTGGAGGAAGCTGATGATGCTCTGTAGGTTGCAGTGGTTGAGAACTCTTGTGAGAGGTGTGGATTTGAACTCCTTTGGTCTAAGGAGGGCACTGAACTCAGATCTTTTCCCCGAGCTCTACTTGCTCAGCTGCCACACAAAACAGGGTGGGTGGTAGCACCAGTGCTGGCCGTAGTTCAAAGCAATGAAACGTGCTGGTTGCTGGCACTCACAGAGGTGGTCTGGCTCTGGTACAGAGGTTCAGAGTGAATGTGAGGCACGTGCATGGGCGCAAGCAGGGTACAAGTAGGTGGCCAAATCTGGGAGACGGGCACGCCTCTCTGGCCTCTCCTGTGGACTGGGAGAGGTGTGTTCCTGCCTGGCATGCTCTCTGCTGTGAATCTTGGATTGTAGTACCTAACCACCCCCTCTTATTTTATATGCAGTTTAGTCATCAAGCTCAGACTTGCAAGTTGTGCTCCCAGAATGACAGTGAGAACCTGAGCACAGCAATGCCTGGCATCAGCATCCCCTCCCCTATCCCACTGCGCTGGCCAAAGAAGCTATCACTTATCACTCTTGGGTGGACATCTACCTGACTGCTTGCCTGTGCTCTCTCATCAGACAGATCTGTTAATCATATTGCAGCTGATTGCACAGCGCAGTAACAGCTGATAAATTGGCAGCTGGCAAACATGCAGTCAGAGAAGACGTGGAGCAACACTTTCAGTGTGGGTGACCATCAACTGTTCAAACCTGCTGGGTGAGGGGACTTCCAGCTCAATACCAGGCAGAAGACTTTGGGGAAGAACTTCAACGCAGATCCTGCTTCCCTGCATTTAGATCTAAACTTGATTTTACTTGATCCCCTCAATTCATAGTGCTGGTTGTGTGACCTAAACTAATTATGTATCTTGATTTTTGCTCATCTAGTTCACCTACTTTTCTTACTTTGGAAGAAAGTTTGTTATCAAATAATCAAAATTTATCTCATTAAGCAGTTTTCCAATCTCATCTAAATACTATAGCTTTGGTAGTAATCTGAACTGCATTCATGCAAAGTATAAGCACTGCAGATCTCAAAATAAATATGGAATGTGGCTTGTGCATGCTGTGAAACCACAGTCAGTCAAGCTCATCTCTAAAAACAGTCACTACAAACTAATTACTGAGATTGGCTGAGAGCCATCATGTAGACTCTGCATATCACTGTATCCTGAGCCAGCATTTTTCTTCATTGTTTTTAATTCATGGATTTGCAGAGCAGCCACGAGCAGATGTTGAAACAGACAAAGAGCATTACATAGTGGTTTTTTTTCCTGCTTTATGTACCTTACAGAGATTCTTCGTACGGAAATTAGCCTGACCTAATTATTTTTTGTGATTCTATATGCAGTTTGAGCTCTTCTAACACCACTTTAGAACAGCTGCCAGCAATTTTCCCTTCTCATCCTGAAATGACCTTTGTTGGGGGAACACATGTTCACGGAGAAGAGAACAGTCTGGACAACTTATCTTTCTGTTCAAACCAAAAGGCTCTTTCGATCAGAGATGGAAGGATGCTACTTTGCTACTCCAACCTCATTAGAAACATTGAGACTGGAGGTTCAAGAAATACCAACAGATGTATAACATGATACTCAACTTGTATATGACAGTTTTGGAAAAACCTCCGTGATGTGTAAATCCACCTACGGACAAGTCTTTAATAAGGAAGCATGTGGTGTCACCTCAGGAGTTTTCTCATATGCCTGGCAGTACTACCTGGTCTGCTTGAATAGAAATGAATAGGCTGGTCAGAAGTACTTTTAGAAGCTGGAAAACACCATCTTTGGCAGGGATGACTTAACAGGACACAGAAAGGGAGTGAACTCAGTCATAGACTAGGTCAACATCCCAGCCGTTCCGTTATGTTGGTGGCAGAAGTTTAACAAAGGGCTTTCAGAGGCCTCTTCAACACATCTCCTAAATCTGGTTCCAATGCACAAGCAGGAGAGAGGCTGGCTGGTGCACAGCAACAAACCCCGCAGGCATGCATTCACAGCAGCAAATGCTGCAGGTATGTGTCCACAGCATATATGCAAACGCATGAAATCACATGCTAAACCTGATTCAGCTGAAAGCTTTTGCACAATCACCCTTAATATAAGGCACATGGTTTTCATTCTAATGTGCATAAAACATTTTAAATCAGTCTTACATGTTTTCAACAGGGAAGAGAAAACCACCAGAATGAGAAACATATCTGAGAGGTAACTAACTAAGCAGCCCTGCAATCCCAGGATCAAAAGCAAAATTTGTCATAAAGCTAGTCAAACATTTACTGTAACGCACACCTTGAAATTATTACAAAAAACTAATAGAGATCAAGTGCCATCTACTGAAACGAACAGTAAAACCCTACCCAGTATATTGATTGGTTGCCTAAACTATATTTCTATAGTTATAAAGAAAGACAAGGTGGGTCTCAAAGCAATGAATGTCAAGTTACGACTGCTGTCATTTGCTTGTTTTTCCCCCCAGTAGCACTCTTAGCATTAAGGAACACTAAGGACAGACATGAAGCCTGTGCTTTTTCAGCCTATTAATCCTTGAGGGTTTGCGGTCACACCGTATTCTGCCAACTTTAGCAAAGACTCACAGCGTGCCAGGTGCCCAGACTTCGAAAGCCAACAACTTCCTATTACTTAGAGAATTTCAGAAGGGAGGAACAGACGACCTGTAATGAAATGCCTCAACATGGAAGCAAGACAAGGCTTGTAATCCAAATAAAATACAAAACAAACTCTGCAGAATTTTCATTTCCTTTAAACACAACTTACATAACAGTACACCTAAGATACGGTATTATAAGGTACATCTACTGTTTTGTTACAACACATTAAAAGTAATATATTTCAAGCTCCTTGGGGAAGCGATGTCCACCTTGCAGTGGCTGGAGCAGGATTTATGAAAGGATGCCAGGGCCCCAGCTCCACGGGGGGAATTTTGGAAGTAGCACTCTCCCTATCTGCCACCTCACTTGAGAAATCCCGCTCTCAATCAGCAGAGTGTCTCAGCTATGTGAAACTCTTGTTTCTGGGCATGCCTAGAAGCAGGTCAGCTTTAAAAGAGCTCGGTGCCTGGCTCCTCTCCAAAGACAAGGCTGGGTGTTTCACACTACACAGAAGACATCAGGGTCCACACAAAAGCAGCCCAAGGAAAGCTCTCTTCTGCTCTCTGCTTTACTGGAGAAAGGATCCACCTGGGATTTGCAGGGCCAGATTTAGCTTTGAACTGGGAGGAGGCTGCACATCATCTCCCCATCACACCACCTGGGACACGCACTGCGTCCAGCTGTAAGAACCAGGGGAGGAGATGGGGTTCCTGTCCTCTCAGCTTATCAGGGCCTTCTCCAGCTCCTCCACAGATTCACCCAGTTTAGGGTGCCTGCACGTCTTTGTCACCCGTTGCTACATACATAGTGGAATCCAAACAGGCCTGAATTTCCCACCGCTCCCCTGCCTCCATCAGGAGACCCTGCCTAACCCCTGCACCCAACACACCTGAGAAAAGTAAGTTCTACAATCTAGAGTTTTGGGCAAAGTTGGGCAACCTCTGTCTAGTTGCTCTATCAGATGCTGGCTTTTATTTTCTTTTCATAATTGTGGTTTATTTATTGGAACAGGGACTGGGCATGCATTTCCCCCTTCTTCCAGGCTCTTCCTAATCTCGGAATCATAACGACAGGTGAGGACCAAGAGAGATTGAAGGCATCTAAAACACAGCTTCCCCAGGATTTATATAGCTAGGTACGTAAAAGCAAGCAAATGTTCAAAATGCCACCGCTATCTGCAAAGTCCTGCTTAGTTGTTTATGGCTGAGTTTCCACTGTTGAGCCCATTAACCACCAACTTCCCCAATGTCCATATACCACAGTGAAACCAAATCAGTCAGATTTGCATGGCTAAGATAAAGACGTTCCCTTAGCTTTCTATGCCTGCATACAAATACAGATATATAAACAGAAGGAATATAGAGACATATCCACTCAACACTGCTCAAAAAGGATTAAAAGATGTCACTCTAAAGCACAAAAAAAAAAATTCTGAGTGATTTGGTCACCAAAAAACAAAGTTCAGAGAACACTGAAACTATTTCTGATTTTAATTCAAACATGGCCAGATAGTGGAAAAACAGAATTTTCTACTTTCTGTCTGAAATGATGCTTAAATTTTGAGAACTGTCAAATTCCTTTCTTCTTTTAAAAAAGGGGTACAAATATTTTCATGTTTTTATTGCTTTAATTTAACTAATTCCTAATTAAAACTAAATCCTTTCCGTTTTTTAATTTTTAAAATTTTACATTTAAAATATAAAATTAAATAAATTAATTTAATTAAATAAATTTAAAATATAAAATTTAAAATTTAAAAATAAATTTAAAATTTATTGAATTAAATTAAGTACATTAATTAAAGCCTTAAAATATCTCTAAGCATTCTAAATATTTTAGATTGAAGATTGTCTTTGTTCAGTCTAGAGAAAGGCTTTCTTTAATGTTTTGATTTGGTCAACAACAATGATGACAGGATTACAGGGCACTGTTTATGAAGGAAGATTAAGGGAATACAACTTGTGTATTCTAATCAGTCTGGCAACACTCTATCATGGGGAGGAGGAATACAGCTGGAAAACTGTAAAGAAAACCATTTAACAGCAACACAGGATTCTGGCTATGATGCATGTTATGTCATGAAAAATTACTTTAAATAAAAACGGATGTTTGGTGGAAGTGCTCATAGTAGAATGTAGCTGGAGGATGTTCAGAATATTTTAACCAGGGCATCAGAAAACTATTTTCAACATTGGCATAAATAATACAGATTGTAAATTACAAGCAGAGCACCAAGAAAAAAAAAAATCTCCTAAGAGAAGATTTATAATGGCCTTTCCATAGGCACAGTATTTCCTTCCGTACAGGTGAAGCGGGCTGAAAACCATGGAAAACAGCCAGAAAGAGCAGAACACTTGCTGCAGTAGATACACAAATTGCAAAGCCTGCTCCAGCTTGACCTCACACATATTTTAAAACACTTAAGAGCGTGCAGTGTGTGTAGCATCGGTTTCTCTTATTTGACTCATATTCCATAACGAATGAGCAGAAGAGAGAAAAAAAGCTTCTTAAATATAAAAAAGACTTTTTTTTTTTCACTAAAGATCACAGCTCTTGCCATCTTCCATACCTGCCTCAACTCTGACCTCTAAACCTCAGTGCCCTTCTTACGCCAGGAGCTCAGCCATCTTTTCCAGATGGAGGAGGAGCATGTCCCCACAGTCCCCAGGAGACCTGCATCTCTATCAAAAGGCATTTGGCACTAAAAGGTGAATTGGCTGGCACAGGTCTCACCTTGTCCAACAGCCCAGCGGCTGAGGCGCTCCCTGCAAAAGTCCCATATCTGCATCCCCTACTTACTCAGATTTGCAGTTGGAGCCGTGGCTTTCTCACGGACCACGCGCGAGGCTGAGCTTGAGGTTGCAGGCGTCCTGAGGCGAGAATCTCCCTTTAACAGTTGGCGTCCCACTTTCAGGAGATCTGGAGTGGTATCAGGACAATTAATGGGCCAGAGAGAGAGAGAGAGAGAGAGAGGAGAGTTATGGTGTGCCTGCTGGGTACTTGGCTTCAAACCCCCAGTACAAGAGTAACTAGATTATACAAAGTGGAAGAGCTTCCCTGGGAGCAGACTCCCTGCATCCCCTCAGCCTGCTCAGCGGCCTGCTACTAGGGCACTCGTCTCCTTTGTGCTCAAGTCCAGCCTCCAAAAGAGGCAAACAGATCTAAGTAGAAGTTTCTTTTCCCTTTACTGAACTAAGTAACAGGCACCTCCTTTTAATGTTCTTTTCCTTTGTGAGGAAGGACATAAGCACCTAAGTGCGCAAGATTTGTGCCCGAGACCCTGAATTGTAGGTGGCCTGTGCCACCAGCCCAGAGCTGAGCAGATCATTGCTTAGGACAGATGGGATTCAGGCTTTCGCCTTTTACTTGCCCATTCCTCCTTTGTAACTTGCTGACTTCTTTTCGGGATCCTCTATTATCTCTGTGATGTCTGGGTGCCTGCTGCAGCCCGAGAGTCTTCTGAACAAAAGGAGATATATGTCTTGAGGGGCCTCAGCCCAACCAAGCAACATCAACAATAATTTTTTAGAAAGGGTGGATCATACAATCTGTGACATTTTTCTAGAACACTTTTATTTAACAGGAACTTGCAGATTTGGGTTCAAAAATACAAAACACTTGAAAGCCAAAACAGTCTTTGTAGGTGCTACTTTGTTTATTTGTCTTTGAAAGAAATACGTGGCCCTTTGAATATGTTATCCACACCAATTCAACTCAATTTGTTGAAATTCAAACTCTAAATCTAAAACATATAAAAACCCTAAATAAAAAACCATAGCGCTATGCTCATAATTTTTCAAAGATGCTTTTTCAGCATCTTTTGCTGAAAATATTTCTCTTCAAATTATATTCCGTTCTTATCTCTTGGAAGTTATACAGCACTTTTTTCACTTCAGTGCAATTCAGTTAGCTTATACCCTAAAAATTCTTCACTCCTGCTAACAAAATTCACGGTGCAACGGGAGATACAGGCTGTCCATGTGAAATGCTAGGTGCCTTGGGCAGCGGTCCTCAGAAACAGGACAAACGGACAGTGCCCAAGCCTATGAGGGATGAGCAGGAGAGGAAGAGGCATCTAATTAGACTTACTTGAAGATCCAAGTGTGATCTTCAAACACAAACTTTCTTCCGCAAATGAATGTCTAAGACTGGGTTTCCTTTCTGTTAAACAAAACAAAAAAGAAAAAAAGAAAAAGAAAAAGAAAAGAGACAGAAACCGTACTTGGCTTCAGTAAAGGCTAACAGCAGAGCTGTCATAGACCTGATGAGGAACACAGGAGATTGGGGTGGGATTCATCTGACTAAGCATGGATGTCTCTAATGTAGACACCCATGTCTGAGCCAGCCTCGGTCCCATATTTAGGCAACCGAGAGTTCGTCAATATAACCAGTGAGTTCAAGGTACTCCCTCACCCCCGAAACAGCTCCCACAACGGCCAGGAGAGAAATGGCAGATTCACCTGTTCAAGCTGTTCCACTTCTGATCAGCGATGGGACCAGTCACTGGAGCAGACAAGGGGGGCGCTCCCCCATCTGCAGCCCACAGCTCCTGAAGGTTGTCTAAGGAGACCCGTAGATTCGGTTTTCACCTCTTCTGAATCACAAATACCGAGGGATTTACCCCAGGCAGAGGAGCCCCAGCGGGATCCGCCGCCTGCGCTGGGTCCGTTGACCCAACTGGCAGGGACCGGTCAAAAACTGCCACAGGGGGGACCCAGGCGTTCCGATGCACGCGGAGGGGGCTGGGCTATGCAAATGAGGGAACCCCCCAGCAGCCGCTTCCCCCCTGCTGCCAGCCGCCAGACCTCACAGCACCAGCTGCTACAACACACCAAGCCTTCACAGGGTGACGCCTCTCTGTGCTCAACTCCGGGATGCAAGCTTCGAGGTTAGCGCGGGCTTCAGCCTGGGCACGGCATCCTCGCTCACGGAGGGCGACATGTGCGTGCTCATTTCCCTCTGAAAGAGTTAAAAATAACATTAGAAACCCTCAAGCTGACACAACAACATCTTCAACTCGTTTAAACTAGACACAGGAGATGTTTCTGTGATCCTAGTTTTTAAGAACAAAAATACATGCTTTTTTGAGCCTTCAGCCGTTTTAAAAACCATTAGGTGCTGCCACCTCCTGCACATCAGCCCTTCTGCATTGCTTTGCCCTCTCCTGCTGCGTTGCTTTGCCCTCTCCTTCCCCTGCTTGCCAGGCACTCACCACAGCAGCAACGTTCTCCGGGTAGACGGTCATCATCACGGCGTTGGCAGGACCAAAGCTGATATAGGTGGAGTAGGCTTCCAACACGGCCATACTGAGGTAGAACAGAGATGCTGTCTCCTGGCAGATGACAGCCTAAGAACCAAGGATGACACAGTCATTCCCAGGAGGGAGCACACTGCAAAGGGGGGAAAAAAGGAACCCACACAAGCAAGCCCCAGCCTGCAATTTGGTGTGCAGTAGCAGCAAAGGAGACCATTGTATACCAGTGGTACCAGGGAGGGGAGAGGCCCTGAGGTTTGTCCCATCCACTTACCAAGGTGACCCAGGAGCTACTGCCCCCATGTGCACCGCAGATGTAGAGGCACAGGAGGGTGATGGACATGACAAAGCAGAACACAGAGACAAACATCACCCAGCCTTGCAGCATGGGTAACTGGACCTTCGAGGATGCCACCAGGATCCAGACAAGGCCCCCAAAGATCTGCAAGTGAAAGTGGGAGAGAAAGCAAGCATGGGGCAAATCGGCTTATCCAGGGCAGAGCCAAAGGCCACGCACACCTCTGGCGCTAGCACTGCACATGGCAATAGCCCAGGGATACCTCTGAGTTCTTCCCAGCCTCCACTTGAAACTGGGTATTTAGCTGGGAGCACCTGCCTCTGATCTTGACCCAAAAAAAGCCTGCCTGTGGCCCTGCCTCCTGGTGTCACTGCCATTCATGCCCTCCCCACATCAGTGTGCTCAGGAGGCTGGTTCAGACATTTCTGAAGGCTGGTGTCGATGAACAGGGAAGCTTATCCCAGTAGGGCATGTTTGCTTCACACCCAGTGTGGCAGATACCTGAAAGGAGTGCTGTCAAAGGCAGCTCAGCTGCACAAACAGCACAGACATGGCCTTAATGAAGGCCACGTGAAAATGTTACCCTGAAAGGAGAGAGAACAAGCTGAAGAGAGGTAATACCGCCAGTTTTACTCTCTGGTAGGGGAAATAAGGTTGGGGCTCCCAGCTTCTCCTGGGAAGGAGGACTTGTATTGCTGCTCCAGCTATTTGGGTCTTCCTTCGCTGGCTACACCAGAGCTGCACAATGCACCAGCTGCTGCTCCAGTCGCAGGTGGGACCCCATTCTTCTCACCCAGGCTTGGGAGTTTGCCTTGGGTTTTTTGGTGGGACGGGGAACGCAAGGACAGCTACATCTAGGCTCTACCTTTTCTCCACCAGCAGATTCCTACACCAGAGGATGAGAGCACAATGTCCAATGCTGCAGAGTGTTGAGCTGCAAACGGTGTCTTTGCACTACAACACACTCAGCAGCTTTTCTCTGCCTCAAATCAGCCCAGTTGTTTCTTGAACCTGTGCAAAGTTTAGTCTATGCAGCATCCTATGATGAGGAGTTTCTCGGCTGAACGCACACTGCGTGGAGACTGGTGCTGCTGTGGGGACCTATCCCTCATCACTGGCTGGTCTTGGGCTCGCAGGCAAATCTCCAGAGGTAAGACAGCCTCACTGACTCTAAGAGCATTCTGATCGCCAGTGTATCCCAGGCCAGCCTTTGCCACCATCCAAGTGCCAACTCATACAGATCACGGCATTTCCATTTCCTTGGAGGCTTTTTGCAAGTGGAGAAAAACGTTTCTGATTTACAATACTCAGAAAACGTTACATCATTTGTGTCACCCACATTTGTAGGAAAGTTCATTGGTTACATTACACAAATTGATACATTAAATCAAGGATGCAGTTGAGACCTTGCAAATATCTGAGTGCAAATAGGTTGTCCAAAGTGCTGCTGTTTTGCTGCCTCTAATAACAACCAAAGACTGACACTTGAAAACTAATCCAGTCCCTGTAATAAATCGTGCAATGACACCATGAGTGCGTTGCAGCTAAAGGTCCTGGAGAAAACCTCACCGCTGCTCCATTAAAATCCAACACAAGTGGGGTGAGATAAGAGGTTGGGGGAAGAAGTATCACTTCTCATTTCTTACCACTCCCCAACTCTCCTTTCTGCAGGATGCGATTTCTCACTCAGACAAGTATGTTTGCGTGGTTTGATTACTGGCTTTGGTTCAGAAGAGTCATAAAACTGAGGAAAGGGTCAAGAGGCTTCCAATAAACACACAGCAGGTTGGGGACAACAGTCTAAGGAAAAAAAAGTCTTTTAAATAGCCTTTACAAAGCAAACATATCTGCTTTCAGCTCGTTTCAGCTTTTCCACGTAGGCCTGGCTATCCAGATATGCAGAAGACTCTTCAAATGAAATAGATTACAAGAATGAAACCCAGCCTCACAGAATAAAAATGGTAGCTCTTAATCAGCACACCCCGATGTGGCAATCGTATGAGCTGCGGGCAGGACCTTCTGGCTTTTTCGCATCTGTCTTAGCAATTGAAATGACAAATATTTTTGTGGTTACCATATTAGTCCACTGCAGGCAACCTTGGATTCCGCTACGGACTGAGAAACTCTTTGTCCTTCTGAATGCTGTGATATGAGGCAGCTGCCCCTTTTGTACACAGAGATAATACAGCTGGACGACCTAGAGTCATAACGCCTCCAGAGATGGAGAAATCCAGTTATGCAACATTCTTCTTTCCCAGGTGGTTCCTTAGCCTTTAGGATGCACATTTCCAGATCTTACCCAAACCAAAGGATAGGGTGCTTATTTTCGTCTCATTAAGCAAGCTGCCTTGCCAAATCCCCTGGAGAAAGGGATTACAAACAGTTCAAGGCACAGCCACTACTGTAATATGCTGATGCCAACAGCATGTTCAGCACCAGGACCACCGTAACCCAGTGGTAGAGGTGGCTGGCAAGTGTCTGCCCCACCAGAACCTCCACAGGGACTTTGTACCCACCTTCATGCAGCTGCAGGAAACCTAGACCATGCTCTCAGGCCCTGGGCAGAGACCAAGTCCCCAGAGCGTATTTGGAGGAGCTGAGGCAAACTTCTCCTTATACATCAGTAACGCCTGCTTTACTCCAATTCTTCTTTGCTCGACAGCTAGGAGAATGAAGTAAGTGCTGTAAATCCCAGGAGTGTGGACTGACTTGGGTGGCAAGGAAGGATTTGGTCACAAAGGGCAAAGTTGAAGTTTTAGCATTAAGTGATCTGAGTGCCATTCTACAACCCTCAGCCAAGCCCCTCAGTGCTGGATGAAAGTACTCAGGCTTTGGAACAAGCCTCTCAAACTGTTGTGAGAAGAGCAGGCTTCATGAGCAGAAGACACAGGAAAAAGACTTTAGTTGAAACTTTCCATCTTCTAGTCAGTGCTCGCAGCAACTGCTTTTAATCACCTGTGCCAAACCTATTAAGATTATGATCTTCTCCTGCTTAAGGAAACTACAATATGGGAAGAAGTTATAAGGTGTTTGTTCACTCTTTGCTCACCCACTGTTGCCCACGCACCCAGGTCCAGCGCTCTGTGTCTTCAGCTCGGGAACACTGCAGCTGAGCAGAATGGCTTCAGCAGCCTTGAGTCTTTGCTGCTGTGAACAATTACTTCAGCTTGCCTTTAGCCCCTGCTTTAAGCAAACCGTTTATCTTCTGCCTGTTTCAGCTGCTAAAATCATCTTCCAATTAATTAATCGGCTCAAATTGGCAACCTACTTTAAACCTACCAGCAACCCCTTCCATTTTGTTAGGCAGGAGATTACAAAATGTTTACAGATACACCACAAAAATCCCTTGCAGACTAAAGGAGAGCTTCAGAGCTCCCAGCTCAGGGCTTGTGCTTTTCTCTGAGAGTGAGCTAGGCATCAGGGGCTGCCCTCAGACCCCTACGTCTCAGAGACCTGGCACGGGTCCTGAACCACATGCTTTGTATGAGGTCTCATCCCTCAGGCACCTGCAGCATGAAGCGTGCTGGATGCCCTGCAAACAGGATCTGCCCTCCCCAGGAAGAAGCCAGAACTCACGATTTCAGGAATGAAGAGCACATCTGGAAAAGTTGTCAGAACAGCCAGGCCGCTGGGCAAAGAAGTGGTGGAAGTTGCTGAGGACATTGTGAGCCTCTCCCACGGTGACTGTCAGCTGCTCTGGCTCTAGCTGCTGGAGGTAGCTGCCAAATGCAACCTTCTTCCTTCCCTCCCTCTTTTCCTTCCTTCTGTCCCTCCCCTTCTTCCTGCTCTTCCTCCTGCCCTCACTCCTTCCTGTTGGCAGATGAAGAAAGCTGTGAATGGCACGGGTGTGGCCAAACCCTGTGACCAGGGGCTACTTGGTGGCTGATGGGAGCCACATGGAAGGTTTTCAGGAGATGTGAGGAGCCCTGAGGCATTTTGAGCACAGCTGTCTGTACACAAGCTGAGCGTGCAGGGCAAGTCCCTGGGTGGTGGTGGGTGGCACTGCCTTATACCTGAGGGCAGTAGGGAAGACCTGTACACATCCAGACAGGCAACCTCTCATCCCCTTTATTTGCACAGTAAATCAGCTTGTCCGCCACCCACATGAACTGTCCACAGCAGCTGCCACAAGGGCAGCTGGTGGACAGGGCAAGACAGGACATGACAGCTACTGGCAAAGAGCAGGGCTGAGAAACCTCTCACAGATGGACATGCGTCCCAAGACAAGGGCAGCTGAATTGCAGGATGAACCACTTCTATCATCTCAGAGGGAGATTGGATATGCCAAGGTAAGAAAAATGACATAAAATAATGAGATTTCCCAAGCCATTTGGCTTTTTCCATGACATCAATCCCTTGGCAGCCCTTTCACAGCCACACCAACACTGGAGCTCTGTACTAGCCTAGCCTCCCAGTGGACCCAACGCTCTCTCTCACTCTCACTACAGCCCAGCTTTGCAATTAAAATCTTCCAGCAATTCCTCCCACACAAAAGGTGCCCTGAATACCAACTACCGCTGGTCCTCACCTTCCCTTGGCAGCCCTTTCACAACCACACCAACGCTGGGCCTCTGTGCTTGCTTTGCCATGTAAGTGGCAACCTTGCCAGAGCCCAGCAACAAAGTGGACACTCACCTGCTAGGGCTCCAACAAATAAATGACCGGGACTGAAACCTGTTGACAGTTCATCACTGCGCAACCCTGGAAGCGTGCATTTTAAATCAGCTTCAGTAAAATGTCTCTTAGATTTGTAAATCGTTAGGAAGAACAAACATTGCATAATGCAGGTGAAGTGCTTGGAAATGTTCTGACTTAAATGTTGTTGACATGTAAAATTGTCTGAAACCTCAAAATTGAATGTTACGGTTAAAAAAGGAGGAGAGAATTGTTGGGGTTTTCCTTGCTGAAGAGTAGTAGTGCTGTGTTAATTTTTAAGGAGAATTTCATACTGAAGGGGCTAAGATTGTAAACCTTTGAAAAGCCCACTCATGATTTGCATTTTGGATTTGTTTTGAAATCTAAAAATTATTAATATTTTAGCGCTCTGTCTTTGCTTTTTTCTCTTGAGCTGCGGAGTTGTTTAGGACACTTGATGTAGTATATGTACATAGATCTGTCTTGTTCTTTTGTGTAATTCTTTTTGTAAGGTATTACGCTTACTTGTTACAAGTACAGTAATCAAGTACTCCATACAAAGTCTCAGATGATTTTTTTAGCAAGGTTGATAGGCAATACCTTCTGGGTTTACAGTTTCTCTTGCAGTATATATCTGTGGTGTAATTAACTTCTGACATTTAACATTTTGGCATAGTACACATATGGCTGTAGTTCATCATAGGTGCCTCTTTATTGAGAAACGAAACCTTTTCTGAGCCTGAAAGGTCGTAGCTTTATGTTGAATACGCATAGGAAGTTTGGAATAGAGATCAATGTTTGGAATAATGACCAAGTAAAAGAGCAGTGAAAAGGTAATCACTTTGTGGTTGTATTTATTGCTTGTATTTATTTTTCAGTGACTTCAGTTCCTCTGTCTGAGGTAATGTGAAGGTCTCCTCTCATTTGGATGCTACTGGAGTCCAATAAAATTACTCAGCCAGCGGAGTGCATGGAAACCACCTCTCTGTGCAGAGGAGTTGTGTGTTGTGCAGTTTATAGGGTGGGGCAGAAACATGATCTGCTGTGACTGTCCTCACTTCAGAATTGCAAATGAATAGCAGCACTGCTTAACGCCTCATGTGGCTTTTTGGAATACCGCTGCCTTTACATGCAGGCTAGTGCGCATATACCGTCTTCCTTTCTGCATCAGTTCAGAGGTGCAGGGAACTTACAAAAATCTGCTACTGTAAAGTGGCAAACATTATTACTCTGCATATGCTAGACTGACAGCACTGTCACCTATCTGGCCTTCTGGTGGAATGTACAACAGTGGGACATCACCTCAAAAACACCGTTGGGAATTCCGTTAACCTGGGAGGTAGATCCTGATGCAAATTACTAATTTCACTCTTCCATGACAGACAGCAGAGCAGCTTAACAGAGCATAGGGAAACTTCTGGCCATTAATAATCAATGAAGGGAAACCGTGAAGGTACTGAATAAGTGCAGTCCCTCTCCTGTCCTGCCCAGTCCAAAGATAACATGAAGCCCTTGTACCTCAAATACTTCTAAGTTTTGTGTGCCCAGTTTGTCCATAGTTGGCATCTACCAGACACGGCTGCATCCAATGATGACAGCTTTTAATTCTCTGCATTTTACACACTTATGTGGATGCGCACGGGTAGTTTAGGCATGTTGAAAGTTAACTCCTTACGGCCTTGTCAATGAGAATTCTTGATTCTCTTTTAATAAGCACATCTTTATTCTTACCGAATCTGTGTTAAATTTCACCTTTTCAAACTAATGAAGCTTCATTTTTATTTTTAAGTCCTCTTGCAAGCAGCTTGACAGATTTTTCTAATCTAATAAACTGAATGCGAAGCCGGAGCGACCTCCTAACATCATTCTGTTACTACTTATGCAATCGAGGAGAGAGCTGCAACGTGTCACTTGGAGTATGGATCCAGTTGTTGCCCCAGCGCCACTCAGTGATGTGTTCTAGCTGAAGTGGGGAATAAAACAAGTGGATTTGGGGGTTACTTTTTTCCTTTGCTCTAGTCAGCCATGTATTTGTTGAAATTAGAAACCTATTTCTGTCGACAGATTCTCTGAGCTAGCAGGTAACGATGTCTGGGGCTTTATAGCAGTGATAAGAAATAATGCTAAAGGATACACAACTGTAGGCTTTAATTTTTTTTTCCTTAAAGGCTATTGTTTCTATCTGTACTGAGCAATAGAATACAACACGGATGCCGAATACATGAAAAGGAACATTAGAAGTTGTCATCTCATCTGATCATGAAGAAAATGTTTGTAGTACTTGCATTACAAAGAGGATAGCTTCTGATGCCTCTGCTGAGGGGAAGGAGGGACACAAGCCAATGTCCTAGGCAAGTCAAATTGTTTTGGTCTGATTTTGAAAAAGACAGCTAGTATTGTTACTTGAAGCATTAGATTTGTCTAAATAGCTCTGGGCCTTACAACTGTCCTACGTTCTCACTGACACACTGAATCCTTGAGAACTGAGTGGCTTTTAGATCGTAAAATATTTGGGCAAATTCTTAATTATAACCCATTTCTGACAGGAACGTAAAGTATGCTGAAATTTGGACTCGTGTTCTTTAGCAGTTCACATTTTCTTTAATTGCAGACAACAACAGGTAGCAGAAAGGGAAAAAAAAAGAAGAGAAGCAGCGCAGCAACGAAAGAAAATGGGGGAAGAAGCCCAAAGGCTAATGAAAGAAGAAGAAAACAAAACTGATGTAGAAGTGTCCGGACACAAACCAGGCATCAGTGGCACAGTGCCAATGAAAAAGAGAATTTCAGCTCTACAACATACATATTGGTATTGATTTAAGTATTTCTAGGGCTGCAGCATTTCTAGGACTCCAACTGTTTGGTTTCAGTACATTCTTCAGGGCATCTTGGAAGGCAGGGTTCTCTCCGAATATCTTCAACGACTAGTAGGTGGTTATTAAAGGAGAAAAAAAGCCCACAGAAAATCATGCCTTGATGGAATGAAGTTTCCTGCAATAGTCCTATTCCAGCACCCTTCTTTGCAGCAAAAGTGATTGAGCAAGGATGTTGACTGAAAGACATCCTTAATGAATAGTTCAAGCCTGGAGAAAAGAATGGAAATACCTAAGAGTGTGGTAAATCTCCTGTATTGTCTATGCTTACCCGAAACATGTAATTAAACAGTTTTAAAGAACCCTTTGCTTCCTGCCTGATCGAGAATGTCTGCTTTTGCCTTTCCATAAAGGTATTTATAAATGTTTCACATTTTTCCATGGGAGATAATATTGACGCGTGCAGAAGAAAATTACTTGTTAAAGGTGACCTACGGCTCTCAACGTACTCCTGGTAGAGTACGCTCTGGTAGAGCACAAGTTACAGCTGAACACAAAAGTGGATTTCTTGTCACTTTGTCACTTGCAGCCCCTGTGCTACCATGCCCCTTTACAACACTACAGTGGTTAACAGCAGGGGCATCGCTACACAGCAGTGGTGCGTGCTGCTCCTTTCTTATGAAGGCTAATGTTGTGAACGTAGGGGAGCAATTCAATTGCTTACTTGTATTGGTAAATTTGTATTTCTAGCAGAAATTCTTCTACTTCCTACATTAAGGGGAAAAAAAAGTCTCACGCTGTATACTTGTTGCATAGGTAGTACAACTGAAAAAAAGGTGTCCTCCTGTGAATACATCTAAGTGTGAAAATTCTCAGTTCAGTTAACAGCACTTCTCAGGTTCCATTTTTGTACACTTACTGTATGTATTTACAGTGGGATTCCTCTCAGAAAAGCGTGCAAGGTAAATAGGCAGTAGAAGACAACAGTAGTTTAATGAAGAAGAAAAGTTAATGTCTGCTGGAGGGCAAGGTGTGTGGGAGGAGGAGGGTCCATGTGGTTATTATGTGCAGCTCAGAACTTCAGTGAATACCTCCTGCATCTTCTGCTGTGCGGATGCTATTATCCCTGAATTCATGGGCTGTCTTGTGGCAGATGAGTGAGGACAGCAAATCCTGTGCCTGAGACGGGTTCCCTGTGTATCCAGGGTCCTGTGAAGTTGTAACAGAATGGGAGGGGGCGGGGGGACTAGATCACCTCTGCGTCGAAAAATAGAATTTTTAACTAAGTTGTAAGACACAAGTTCTGCTTAAAAGAGAAGTACTTGAGAAAGTAAAGACAGTAAGGCTTACTCTGAATGGCCTTTGTCATGGAGAAAAGTTTTAAAAAATATTTAGTATGCTTGTCATGCTGCTTAAAATCTTGCAGAGACCAACTGATTTGACAGCAATTTTTAGACATTAGTCATTGAGAAATGTGAAATTTTAAAATACCTTTTAGAAAGCAACAATATGCACTTTTGTGTGTATCTTCTGCGCAAGTGTTCTGGCTGGAGTAGAATCGATGACTACAGTCTGTCCAGACTGAACAGCAGTATGGCAAGCAAATCTGCTCCTAGTACACACCTCTAAAGTATCTGATGGTGGATTGGAGATAAGAAGAAAGTCTGTGAATAAGCTTTAATAGCAATCCGCGTCTGTCCTTTTAACCACACTGATGAAGCAAGGAGGCACATGTCGTAATTCTTTCCCTATTGCTGACACAGGGCAGGGAAACCTAATACCTGTTGCCTAGTTTAGGTTGGAAGCGACATCGCATCTTTCTAAAAAAATTAGTTAAGTGCTTACTATTGCTATTTCTGAGACAATGTAAAATAGGTGCAAATAGATGTTATTTATTAAAAATAACAAAACATTGGCTAGTTAAGAAGTTAGAAACAAAGCCCCTGACTGCGTCATGAGAATGCTCGTGTTTTTTGAGCCTTCAGCCGTTTTAAAAACGATTAGGTGCTGCCACCTCCTGCACATCAGCCCTCCTGCATTGCTTTGCCCTCTCCTGCTGCGTACTCACACTGTTTTGCTGTTCTTCCCTCCATTTCCCTGCCTGTACTTGAGCACAACTGCTCTAGGAATTGCTCCCATCTACTCTACCAAGTCCTGACATAATGCCAGAAAGGGTACAGTGCTCTCGTAGCTAGTAGTCTGTATGTCAAAACAGCATGCATTGGTTTCATATGTTTTCCTGCGCTATAGTTGCTTGTGTTTGCAATGCCCCATGTTCATTTGTCTGAAGGGTTTTTAGGAAAATGCTCCCCTGTTCTGCTCATGTAGGACATAAATAAAACAGTGGTTCAATTTTAGCGCATTTCTAGCGGTTGGGATTTAGGTGAGGTAGTTGATTTGGGGGGGGAAAGAAGGCAAAATGAGGAAGTGATCAGAAGTGAAGAAGAGCCTTGTGAGTGGGTGGACCTAAGTAAGCATGCAGGTGGATCTCTGGTGAGGCGGTGGGCAGTGCCTGTGCCTCGGTGTTTTCAGCAGCTGAGAGGCATGTTGGGTACCTCTTCAGCTGAATATTAAAGAAAGGCTTCTTTGAGCCTGGATTAGAAAGAGAAATAGAGAAATGCATAATGGGATTATCAATAGGTGTTGCTTCAACCAGGGAAGGAGCCGCCTTGGTTCCTATGCTACCCTGTAAGCATGAATTCAAGCAGCCACCTGCTACCTGACCCTTAACCTATGCCCTGCTTGTCCTCCCCACCTGCACACTTTGAGGCAAGACTTCAATTCTTGCCTCAGTATGGTATGAACAATTTCTCAACTCAGAAAAAGGAGGAGGTTTTATTGAACTCTTTGGAGGCTAATGGTCCTCCCCTAGCTGCTCCATACAGCAGCAGCAGGATCCAGGTGAATCATGACTAAGAGTAAAGCCAAATATTAGATGGGGAAAAATCAAGATGGTATATTTGTCACAACAACTGGGATATCCTCTGTGGATCGGGGAGCAAAGGCCAGTCCCACAAAGTCTGGGACTGGAGCATTTATCGTGGTACTTCAGGCCTCTTCTTTCAAAGGGTACCTTGAGCTGTCTACATGCTTGCAGGATGGAGGAGGAAAGGTGGCAGCTTGGAAGCGAGCTGTATTTCAGGTAGAGATCAGAGCACGGACTTCTATCAGGAATGTGACGGGAACTCTCTTGCTGAGCATAGTTAAATAACTTACGAGAGTTGAGCGGACAGAAGAATTTTAAGGGCAAGAAGCAATTTTGACGTTATTCTGGTGTTAGCGCCTTGTGTCTTAAACATGGACCATGTCCAAAACATGGTTTGAAATGAGTTCAGCCTATTGACATTTTAAATGTAAGTGTAGGTTCATACTGCTTTGTTGCCTGCTTGCTGCAAAAGACACCCACGTAGTCACAGGTGAATCTCTCTCCTAGAACTGAAGATCTAAACTAGTCCTCTAAACTATGCTCCATTTCACCACCACTCAAAGCAAAGATCACTTAAACAATAGTGGCTGTTAAAGAGAAACCCAAAATTGTGATAAAGATGGTAAAATCCCATATAAAATATTGCGCTCTCAGCCTTGAACAGACATGCTTTGAAGTAGCAATAAGGCATGTTGTGTCATGTGTTCCAGTCCCATCCCCTCCACCCGCCAACCTATTAATTTTGGCCCTTGTGCCCAGGTACTTAAAAGAAAAGCTTTTGAAAGTGACTTTGCAGCAACTATGTATTGCAGTAGTGTCATAAGGCAAGTCAAGTGGCCTGCAGGAACCCAACAAGGTAGGTGAGCGTGGAAGAGGAAGTTGCTGGCAGAGGAAGCAAGGCGCTCTCGTGTTCTCATCTTTGTGAACTCTTGGAGCCTGTGTTACATCAACATGCCTGTTTGATTCCTCTTCCTTAGTGAAATGCTTAATGAACACTAGGGAATCTGTTGCAAACACAAGTAATTCAGAACCCAGGCATTACAAGGATGCAAAAGGTCTCTCTCTGAATTGCCTCTGTAAGCATTGGTGCATGTCACCCTCTTGAGTGTTGCAAATGCTCCCCACATGCTGGCCAACTATTCCTCCTTCCTTGTGGCTAATAACTCCATTCTTCCCCAAAGCGGCAGGGCAGCGCATGGCGTTGTCTGGCTTCACTAGGCTTCTTCTGCTCTGGGTTGCACAGAGAAATATTACACTTGCTTTGCTGGGAGCCAGTGAGGTTTAACCGGCCAGAGGTGTTGTTGAAAGGTTGGGTGGAGGCAGGCAAACACCGCTATGTCGCCTGTTGGTTAGCATTGCCCTCCTCTGAACTATGCACGGATTTCAAGTTTTGGACAGGAAGAATTTGTGGTTTGATGGTCACAGTGGCATCTCGGTGGGCACACTGAGACTACATGGCTCTCAGATTAATTAAACAAGGTATTCTGGACTTCTGTTAAATGCCGGGAAGACTGACACTCTCCTGGCAGCACAGAAATGAGCAGTTACAAGCTTCTGGAAGATTGCATTGAATTAAAGATTAGGCACTTGCATTTGTTAACTCAGCATGGGTGCAGTCATGCAGGTGGCATGTGTGTCCACAGACCAACTGGAGCCTTTTTCTCTGCCTGAGTGCTTATGCTTGGAGCTGTAATGAAGTTTTTCTCAGCAGAATTCTCTTCTTTGGGTCCTGATGGTTCCTTATGCCCTGATACAGTGCCTCCGCCAGCTCTGCCTGTGCCCAATAGCTCAGCTGAGACCGGCTATTTTATATGGCTTTGCTACAATAAAACACTCACACATTTACCATTTCTAACAGGCTTCATTGAACTTGTGATTATAAAGGTAATTTACAATGAAACAATTAAATAAACAATAAGCTAAAGCACAATACATTTCAAAGGGCTCATATGACTACAACATTCCAACACATTAAAACTTTAAAACAACATTAACACTCAAATTGTACCTACACCTATACTTATCTTTCTAACACGTTTCAAGACTCTCAACAAAGTACCTTTTTGGTTACAGTCCCTGTAAACACACAAGACCGGTGAAACACTCAAGCAATTGTACAACTGAGAAGAACACTACACAAGACAGGAACAAACAATGTGCTGGAAACTGCCTGGGGAATAGGGGGTTTACCTCTAAATTGAACTGACTCTTTGGACAACGAATGGATAACACTAGCATGCTCTCTGGAATACATGTGTGACATCCTTAGCGGGAACAAGCCTCCGTGTCACTCAACACTGTAATTTCACAAAAGCTTTAGGTTAGTGCTGCCTAAAGAAATAGCCCACTTTTCTCTGGCCGTTTGCTCCCGTGCACGTCTCATGCTACTCTTGAGCCAGTGCAAAGTGCTGGTATATTTGCCCAGTGAAGCAGCCAGGGAAACTCACTGAGCTTAACAAACAACAAATTAACATTCAGCAAACAAACATGAAAGAGAACTCACTGTATTCTCCTTGATCTCCCTGGTCATGTTCACTGTGCAGATATGTTGGCACCAGAAAGACACCAGCACGGTGGGGTGGGGGGGTGGGGAACATGGTGACTGGGAGCAGGAGGACTATTTCTGTAGGCAGCAGTACTCTCAAAAAACGCCAGTTACAGACATCCTGTAGAAAGGCTTTACCTTTTCCATTCTGAAACAAGTAACATGTTTTCAAACCGATTTATAGGGCAAATCAAATAGTCAAGAGCAAAACGGTGGACTAGGACAGAACTGCAAAACAACGCTCTAGTACTGTAAATGAGATCTGTTCCTGCTCCATGAGTACTGAAAGGCCGCATGATAGTTGGTACAACAGGGGCTGCTACAGCCAGATCGCTGGCGAGTCTGCTGCTCCAGTATCTCTTCTTTATTCCTGTCTGAGAAACAGTATTGACGTACCCAAAGACTTCATCATCATGAGGTTCTGTAAAATCAAGTTCTTCCACAAAATGGTTTTCATTAACTCCGTGCTCCACCTTCCTGCATGGAGGTGTCACAGGAGACAAAAGGATGGTCGAGTTTGGCTCACCTGGAGTTAAGTCCGCTACGATACCAGAATCACTGAGGCTTTCAAGAGAAATTGACCCAATTCCTTCAGTGAAGAAGGCGGGCTTAGAGGACAGGCATCTTGAGCTCTGAGCTCTGAACATGTTTTGAATGAACTGCTCCCCTTCTAGGCTATATGGCACCACATCAGTCTGGATGGTCTGCTCCACCATCATGTTTCTGACTTTCTCCTCCTCCTCCTGGGAAAAAGTTAGTTTTTCATCCAGAACATTTTCAAGCATCTCTTGATTCACAGTAGAATTGGAGGGAGCTGGCTCACTCAACTCAGAGGTTGTGGTGGTCAAACTCTCTTCAAATAAATCAGTCCCGTTAGCTGTGTCCTCATGAAGAAACAGCCCACTATCTGCCAGCTCCTCCAGAGCTTGGTCCTCTGTGGTGGGGCTGTCTGGCATCGTGGTACACAACGGCTTGCCCTCAGAGTCACACGTGTACTCCGGGCGCTGCTCATCTCTCACAGAGCTCTTCAGGGCCATCTCCATGCTCGACACCAAAGATTCCAGTTTCTTGTTTTCAATGCTTATTTCTAGGAAGTATTTCTGAAATTTTTTGTCTTTCTCAGCCAAGCTGTTCTTCATGCTCTCAATAACTTGCTTGAGTTCTTTAATTTCCCTCCTTGCTTCCAAGAGGCTCAGCTCCATCTCCACATGATTACACTCGTCTTCGATCCAGTCTTCCTTCATACGTTCCACCTGAGCTTTGAGCTTTTCGATTTCTCTTTCCCTGGAGCAAAATAAAAATATCGTAACACTTCTGGTGACTGACTAGTTAAAGAGTCAACGTGAGGCTCCACCTCACTGGGGTGGCTATGCTGCAAAGATGCTCCAAGGAAGAAGCAAATTCCTCCATGCATCATTTGCTGCCACCTCTGGGAGAACTGGCAGAGATGTCAGCTGGCTGCCAAGACACACTGGCTGATTCCTAGCTGGAGTCACCAACCTTGCCACACAGCCAGCAGCCTTGTGGGCTATGCTGTGTTCCTGGACACTTTGAGGTGAAAGTGGTGGCCTCTGGGTTAGGTCCAACCAGTACAGCGCTTAACATCTCATCTACTGCCTCACCCTGGAGGAAATGACAAACAGCTGCCTGGATGTGTCCCCTGTGCCTGCCAGCAGCTCGTCACGTATAGCCAGAGCCAACAGTGGCCTCAGACAGCAGGATGGCTCAGGGCTGCAGGCACCTGGCTTGCTTTGCACCCGGCTTGCTTTGCACCCCCCCAGCCCAGCATGGATCCAGAGGCTTCTGCCTTCACTTGCAAGCAAGTGGGGAGAAGGGCCCCCTGCGTGAGATCCAGCCCTCACAGGTACAGATGTCGGGCCACCCAAAGCAGGACCAAGGGGTCCCTGGGACTCTACCTTGGGGCTCCATTCAAACAACCCTTTGTGCCCGCTTGGGTTGTGTGTGCTGGAAAGCCAGTTCTCAGAGCACAGCTTTAGTAAAAGAGACAACATCTGTTGCTGTGTAATGTACATTGTTGCTTCTTCGCTTAGCATCCATACAAAGTGCTATTGCAAAAAAGTCCATATCTAAGCAACAAAACCACAAGCGGGCACACTAGTTTGTGTCAGAGCTTTTCTTTCATTAGGGGAAAAGGGGGACATTTGTCGTCGTATTTTCTGAGTGAGGTGGAACTTTTTTTATGTATAAAAGGTCTCAGTGCTAAAGTAGGCTGGTGAAGAACTATCCTTTGAAAGTCTTCTATCGGGAAAGTTCAAAAAAAGGGAAAAAGAGACAGCCATATTTGTAACAAAAGTGCACGGTACATATTCACTGAGCACACAATGAAACCTTAAATACCTGAAAACAACCTAATCAGCCCGATCATATTTCAAATCTCTTAATGAAAACTTTACATGGTCAAGAAAAGAGTACAAATGATCAGGACTCCCATCCCTTAATGCTCCTGAATAAATCTTGTCCAGTCTTATTTCTGAAGTGAAATATACCTTTCTGTAACTTTGCACTCGGATTCCTTCAGCTTTATTTTCAAATGCCGTATTGTAACTTCTTTCTGCTGCAGAGGAGTCAAATACCGCTCTGGATTTTCTGGCTTAGTGCTGCAATTGTGACCACAAGAAATAGATTTCCCTGATCGCCTGAAAAGAAAAAAACCGTCACACCATCACATAACATCACTCCTACAGTTCTTCAGTCCTGGCAAAAAGGAACACATCCCATAGACTGATATGGCGCTTGACTCATTTTGAGCTCCTCAGTGTCCACACAAGTGACTCCCTCTGGCAAACCAAAGTACTTGAGAAAATGGCTGATTTGTGGCTATAGTACAAAATTTACTATTTATCATACTTGTTTTCAGTGCCATTACCTCAAATGAGACATTTAACTTTAAAACACCTAGCCATCTCCTCACCCAAAACGGTGCCCAAGAGCAGGCAGCTGGGCCATTGGCAAGGGCACCCAGCTGCAGACACAGCCAGGTAAGGAAGCGTACAGACTGAGTTCAGCTCCACATGTGAGTTAAGAAGCCGAGCACCCTGAAACCTACATTAATCCTGTCTAGCTTTAGGTGTGTATCTGACATGCTTGGCTGTTGAGTTGCCTGGGGTGGGAGGAAAGAGAGAGAAAGGGAGGGAGAGAAACAACAATTTCTTCTCTGCAATACGTGTCGCACGCTCCCGCAGGTATTAGTTTTCTTCCCTGTAGAGGAAACTGCACGCAGAGGTACCTAAGGCCGGGCAGGGTGAATTTTCACCCGAGCATACAATATTTTCTATACAACCCCACCCAACTCTCTCCAAAGGAGAAAGGACCTTTCTGTGAAAGAACCAGGAAAGCCACATGAGAACTGACAGCATAAAACCATGGAAAGGAGCCTGCCTTGGAGTGAAAACCAGCTACAAAGCGCTTTGACTAAAAGTAACCTTGAATTTTACAGTACTGAAACAGTAAAACTTTTACATGGGATAGAGCACACTGTTGATTGTCGAGCCACCAATATGAAGAGTCACACCCATGCTGAGGAGCAACACGACCCCTTTGGCAAGCCAGACAACCAGCTGATGCCACATTTGAGTGCAGAGAAGGTAAGTCAGTGTGCTGAACACCAGGATGCTGAAATAAAGACTTGCCTCGTCACTTGGCTGCTGTCACTTCCTTTGTTTGAGCCTGAGTTGCTTCTGCTGGCTAAAGAAGCCCCATAATTCTGACGGGTGTTCGCAGGACTCGGCTGGTTTTTGCTCAGTGTTGACAAAGGGGCCTTTTCACGGGAAGCAGGTGGGCTGGGTCTGGACTTGTTGGATAAGGATCCATTATTCTGACCATGAAGGCCACAACTGGAGGAGAACCAACATGGTTAAAGCATACTGGATTATCTTTATCACACAACTCATTATGTGTCTTATTTCACGCACAAAGTTGTCTACACACTAAAACAGGTAGATAACTGTGAGTGGCCGGGAAGAAAGTCCTGAAGTCATCAGCCACTGCACACTCTTTCACTGACTGTGGGGCTCTCAGTCTGAATTATGTGATCTAGGGAAACGGTGGCCATTTCCACAGTTTCTCTGTGGCTAGCACGGTTCCCACTGACTCCACCAGATCATCCACATTCCCTGAACCTCTGACTCCATTAAGTAATGAGAGGACTGCAGCCTGGGCTAGTGCCAAAAGAACCACGCTTCAGCCTTCCCTGGCCAGACCTGCAGAGAGATGCCTGCTCGTGGAGGTTTGCTCTAAGACTGCTTTCATGCTCCTTGGCAAGCAGCCTGAGGGATCACAGTGTGTGATGAAAACAGATTTGTTTGAGCCACTGTTCCTTTCTCTCTTTGGCATAGAGGGTGCTTCAGCTGCCACTGTCAACTATTCATAGAATCATAGAAGAGAACCATAGAATCATTAAGGTTGGAAAAGACCCCTAGGATCATCAAGTCCAACTGTCAACCCAACATCACCAAGTCTCCTAAACCATGCCCTGAGGTGCCACATCTACACATCTTTTAAGTACCTCCAGGAATGGCGACTCTACCACCTCCCTGGGCAGCCTGTTCCAATGCCTGACCGTTCATTTGCTTAGATATAGTTCAAAGCCTACTGTGAGCAGGCTGAAATAGTATTAAAATAGACAAAGAAAACCACAGATTTTTTTCTTCCTTCCTTCCTTCCTTCCTTCCTTCCTTCCTTCCTTCCTTCCTTCCTTCCTTCCTTCCTTCCTTCCTTCCTTCCTTCCTTCCTTCCTTCCTTCCTTCCTTCCTTCCTTCCTTCCTTCCTTCCTTCCTTCCTTTCCTTCCTTCCCTCCTTCCTTCCCTCCTTCCTTTCCTTCCTTCCTTCCTTCCTTCCTTCCTTCCTTCCTTCCTTCCTTCCTTCCTTCCTTCCTTCCTTCCTTCCTTCCTTCCTTCCTTCCTTCCTTCCTTCCTTCCTTCCTTTCCTTCCTTCCTTCCTTCCTTCCTTCCTTCCTTCCTTCCTTCCTTCCTTCCTTCCTTCCTTCCTTCCTTCCTTCCTTCCTTCCTTCCTTCCTTCCTTCCTTCCTTCCTTCCTTCCTTCCTTCCCTTCCTTCCCTCCTTCCTTCCCTCCCTCCTTCCTTCCTTCCTTCCTTCCTTCCTTCCTTCCTTCCTTCCTTCCTTCCTTCCTTCCTTCCTTCCTTCCTTCCTTCCTTCCTTCCTTCCTTCCTTCCAGTTTCCCTCATACGTATCTACTTTTCTTTTCCCACTCTTTATTAAATAACCTGACTGTCGACTGTGGGCTTGAAAGCAACTGGTATCTGTGCTGCTGGCAACTGCCAAATACCACAGCACTATGAAGCAAGAACTCTTCTCAAGATTCCCTAACGTGGTTTCGTCCCTCCTCTGAAAATGGAACAGTTTATAAGGAAGGTGGCTGCTGCAAACCTTCATCACACTGCTGTGGTTTGGGTGATTTTATAATTATTTTACAACGAAGTGCTGGACTGTGGTTTGTGACAACACTGAGATTTTTCAGAGGAAGTTGAGTCAAACAGTTAAAAGAGAACATATCGCAAAGGAGACCTCTCCTTCCACTTCGTACAGTACAGCATCAACTCTTGGGTGAGGCAGAATTCACATAGACTGTGCGTAACGCAGCAATGCAATTGAAGGAGCATTATTACAGAGGCCTTCTGTCTAATTAAGTGGGTCAGGATGCTCTAATTTAAAGTTACATTTAAATGCACAGAAATACATGCAATGATACAGAATCTTACTGAAAGTAAGGTGATTTTAGGGCTTCATATTATACTTAGTATTTTTCACACACACACACACACACACCCCCGGCTAGTACCTTTACTGGTTAGATTTAATCTAGAGAGTGCTTAGGTAATGTTTATTTTTCTAACAGTCTCATGACACAGATAGGAAACCGCTCATTAAGCATCATTCTGCCAATCTCTGTGCACTGGGGCACACTCCGACCTCAGAGACATCTGTGTGACTTAAGCATAGAGGTATCCCACTGCCAGTCCCGGCCTGCCTGCCAGCACTTCCACAAAGGGCAGGAAACCCGTCCTGTCAATCTGAACTCTTTCCACCTACTCCAAAAAATGTAACCAGCAGGGATTTTGTGGGTGGAGCACAATGTGCGCTGCTCCACCCAAATGTCCTCACCCTTGCATTCACAAGCTCTCTGGATTTGCACTTCACAAATGATAGGGAGGAATCTTACAGAAATCTTTCTTGAAAGATTTGTTTAGATAGATAACTCATTTATATATTTTTTTTTATTTGCATATAGTTTTAGTTACAGAAAGGTTGGGCAAGGGTGTTGAATACAAAAGCATCAAAGGCAATATTGTCTACTTCTTCCTACAAAAAATAAGGTCATGACCTGGAAAGGGACATGCCAAGCTGACAGTTTATTACAAAGAGAAAACAGTGATAAGACCAAAAGGTTAAGGTTAACTTCTTAGAGGTACTGCTGTTAAGCAACATACACCCAGTTGTCTCCTCCTCCACTCCAGCTGAAGTCTTTTCTGTCTTACCTGAGGGTATCTCCCATACTTGTTATGAACAAACAACAAAAAAATACCTGTCGGCTGATCTGGCCTGCTGACATGTTTTGGTCTCAAAAAATATAGCTTTTTTTTCCCCTTTCTCATATTACAGTTCTCATCAGTGTAAGTGCTGCCCAAGAGCATAGTGTTAGCCAAATTGTTTCAAAACTCACACTAGTGGTATTTTATGTATTAGCTGCAAGGCCTTACATAGTAGTCTCTCTCTGCACTAGCAACTCTCTCACTCTTCAGGAAAAATTGCTTTGCTTACTTGTGAGAAAAAGACCTTTTGCTTCCAGCAGCCGACACACGGGCTTCAGGCACTGAGGTACAGCCTGTGTTGCTTGAAGAGCTAAAATTGGTTTTAACCCCTGGAAAAGAAAAGGGATGAGTAAAAACACAGTGGAAATCATAACTCAAAGGCTGTTTTAAAAATGACGATGAACAACAGGCATCATCCCTTTGCCCATCCTGTGTGAATTTTAGCAGTTGCATGAATTTTCCAACATCCCTGATGTCAAGCACGTGATTTGTTCTGGATTTGCAACATTTCTTCAGAAGTGGCACTTAAACAAGAGCAGAGAAAAACCATTTGGACACAAACCCCTCACACTAAAGAAGCCCTTTTAGGACACGGCTAGGAACATTTGTTGTGACAACCTGTTTGCTTTCTTACAGCCGTCAATACAAGAATCAGGCTGCTCACACGGCTCCTGCAGCAGCACACAACTGTAACTGTAGATTTTGCTTGCTTTAAACCATATGAAAAGACTACGCGCTGGGGGAAAAGCCGCTTCCATTTTGGTTTCTGAGACGATGTACACATACATGCATATGTACATATAAATGTGTATAGGCTAATAGGGTATATGTGTCTGCGTATGTACACACATATGCAGGTTCTCGTGGCACACAGAAGGACAGTAAAGCAGCTCTAATAGCCTTAAATCAATCCAATAATCACGTGCGGCTCTCAAGTGCTTCTGGGGTGTTAAGCCATCTACCTGATTTCTGACTTTCTATGGATCACAGCTTTTATTTCCCAAGCCCTGGCATGTACAGGGAAAACCGCTTTCATTTTGCTACAATCAGTAGTAGGTAGAGCTACTAAGAAAGTCTTATCACCTGGAAAAATACCCACCCTAAAGTTAGGATTTTTTTCAGTCTGTCACTCAAATGGCAGATGTCCAAAGCCATATCTGGGCCTTACACTGCAAAGCCACAATATTGTACGATGACTGTAATCTGAGGGAATGGAAATAACTTTCCCTCATCCTTTAAACAGCTGGTCGGGGGGAGCATCTCTCACCTGAGAATTTCTGGGCACCGTCTCACGCACAGACACCCCCAGCCAGCAGCTGCAGACTTACCATGAACCCCATTTTTGCTATATTTTCCATGATGCATCTGCAGATACCATCATCCCCCACTGGGGTGGATAAACCTTCAGCTGCACAGTCTTTCTTAAATCCTTTGCAGAACTGATGGTGATGTGCACGGCTTGTACCCCAGTTGACTAGGTTTGTCGCTGTGACAATGTGATTGCGAAAGCTCACACATCTAAGTCCCAGAACAACCCACCTAAGCAGCATTAACCATGAAAGAGGCTGCCATTTCTCAAAATGCCACGCGTAGTGGCATCCAACTCTGAGAGGCCCGTCACTCTGGCCCCAGCCCACCTTGCAGCAGGCTACAAGCAGCAGCACACCCACTCCCTAGGAGCAGAGCTGTGCACCGCTCTGTGCAACGGGAAGAACAACACAGTGATGGCCAGCAAAGTACTGCAACGTTTTCCAGGATTGCTTCTTGCCTGCAAGACACTGGAGTGAAATAGTGCAGTATCAAGCGCTGTCCCTGCACTTTATTGCTCAGTGGGCAACGGCACTGAGCTAAGAGAGTGCTGCAAACAGCATCATGCTTTCTGCACTGCCTTTTAGCCTCCTTGCTGCCCTGACAGCACCACTACAGTCACCTAGCTCTAGCTGACATGGAGGGGAGAGGGGAGCCTGCAACCCCACGACTGCATGCTGTGCTGCCCATGACGAGGAGTGCAGGCAGTGCCAGCTGGCACAACCCAGGCAGAGGCAGAAAAGGCAGTGACGGTACGCCAGACGTGTGTGCACATCTGCCCCATGGGTTGGAGGACCACTGCTTAGGGAGCTAACACCGTCCTGCCACAGCACTGCAATTGGCTGGGCAAGGTAGAACAGCTTAAGTATACTTGGTCTGCCAGGACAGTATGCAACCGCATCACATACGTACGTATGTATATGGAGCCAGTATATACATTTCTTACACAAATCCACACAATAACCATACATGCATGCCTGGATTATAGCATCCCAGTCTGCTATTTATAGCCATTACAGATGGTTGGATACCTTGTGGCATGGTCTTCTGGCCTCAAAAGTCAAATTTTGCTTGCACTTGAGCATGTAATATTTTTCCTTCTATAAGAATAAAGCTCAAACTTTCCTGCGTGCATTTGATTGTCCATGTGCTATCTAAATGGTAAGGTTACAACATAGAAAAAAGGAAGAAGTGTCAGTAATACCTGTGACAGGAACACTGACAGCTGAGCAGAACTGGATTCCTAAAACTCAGGATGCACCTGAGTTTAGTAAATCTTTTAAGCTAATTTAGTCTTTTTGTGTAAGCCTTTCTTATTTGCAACTTCACCACTCTTTCATAGCTGCCAAAGTATAGAAACCACAGAACTACCTATCTTCTGACTCCATAAACATGACCTCTTAATATATATCTGTGTGTGTGTATATATAGATATAAAAATAATTCTTGATGCTAGGTTTGCATATAGTCACCCAGTGAATCAGAGCTGTAAATGAAACAGCGCTGACAGAGACAGCTTGTCCTCAGAATGTAAAACACTTCAATTTGCTGAGCTTCCGTGCCTTCAAAAGCATCCTGTTACACAGCAAAGAGACGAAAACACAAAATAATATAAGTTCACCACTCCAGTGCAGCTGCTAGAGGAATAAGTAGCATGCTGTCCCTGTAGATAGCTTTATTTAGAGACCCCAAGGGAAGAGAGGGGGCCTGACTGCATAAGAACTTCCAGCAAAGCCATTAGAAACAGCTGGAAAAGTAGAGATAATTCAGTTGTAATGCCCTTTATTGAAAGAATCTGTATTTTTACAAGACTAAGTTTAATTTATCTTAAAACTTTTAACTCACAGCTACATCTCCAGTTTCAATCTTTAACAGCATAAGCAGTAATATTTCCAGGAAACATTAATGCTACTTCTTTTCTATTTAATATGGGGTTGTTCCTGCAAGATTGTTTTTGTACACCACAAGCAATCTAGGAAAGAAAACCAGACTGCTCACATGCACAAGCAAATGTAAGAAAAAGAAGCTGCTCAGAAGTGATGAAGTCTTGCTTCAGCATTTCCGGCTTTTCTTCAGATAACACCCTTTAAAAAATGACCCATGTTGAGGGCAAAGGCTGCCAGCAGGGAATGTACTCAATTCACAGTGTCAAGCTCAGCTGACAGCGTGTTTTTGTTCCAGTCCCTGGCCTTTGACTTACTATGTGATTTACTATTACTATACATGAGACTCTTGCCTTGCACTTTGCTATAAATTTCACATCCAACAGTAACTGCGTAAATGCAGATATAATCCTGGGAGCAAGGATCAGGACTCTCCTCCACGTAGACTGCTCTATTCTTTGTGTGACAGAGAAGCTGCTCCCATGTGCTCTGCCGCTGCCCATGTCCGACAGATACCCTCTACTACCACGAGGTCTAAAGCCAGTGGAGGAAGCTGATGATGCTCTGTAGGTTGCAGTGGTTGAGAACTCTTGTGAGAGGTGTGGATTTGAACTCCTTCCGTCTAAGGAGGGCACTGAACTCAGATCTTTTCCCCGAGCTCTACTTGCTCAGCTGCCACACAAAACAGGGTGGGTGGTAGCACCAGTGCTGGCCATAGTTCAAAGCAATGAAACGTGCTGGTTGCTGGCACTCACAGAGGTGGTCTGGCTCTGGTACAGAGGTTCAGAGTGAATGTGAGGCACGTGCATGGGCGCAAGCAGGGTACAAGTAGGTGGCCAAATCTGGGAGACGGGCACGCCTCTCTGGCCTCTCCTGTGGACTGGGAGAGGTGCGTTCCTGCCTGGCATGCTCTCTGCTGTGAATCTTGGATTGTAGTACCTAACCACCCCCTCTTATTTTATATGCAGTTTAGTCATCAAGCTCAGACTTGCAAGTTGTGCTCCCAGAATGACAGTGAGAACCTGAGCACAGCAATGCCTGGCATCAGCATCCCCTCCCCTACCCCACTGCGCTGGCCAAAGAAGCTATCACTTATCACTTTTGGGTGGACATCTACCTGACTGCTTGCCTGTGCCCTCTCATCAGACAGATCTGTTAATCATGTTGCAGCTGATTGCACAGCGCAGTAACAGCTGATAAATTGGCAGCTGGCAAACATGCAGTCAGAGAAGACGTGGAGCAAAACTTTCAGTGTGGGTGACCATCAACTGTTCAAACCTGCTGGGTGAGGAGACTTCCAGCTCAATACCAGGCAGAAGACTTTGGGGAAGAACTTCAACGCAGATCCTGCTTCCCTGCATTTAGATCTAAACTTGATTTTACTTGATCCCCTCAATTCATACTGCTGGTTGTGTGACCTAAACTAATTATGTATCTTGATTTTTGCTCATCTAGTTCACCCACTTTTCTTACTTTGGAAGAAAGTTTGTTATCAAATAATCAAAATTTATCTCATTAAGCAGTTTTCCAATCTCATCTAAATACTATAGCTTTGGTAGTAATCTGAACTGCATTCATGCAAAGTATAAGCACTGCAGATCTCAAAATAAATATGGAATGTGGCTTGTGTATGCTGTGAAACCACAGTCAGTCAAGCTCATCTCTAAAAACAGTCACTACAAACTAATTACTGAGATTGGCTGAGAGCCATCATGTAGACTCTGCATATCACTGTATCCTGAGCCAGCATTTTTCTTCATTGGTTTTAATTCATGGATTTGCAGAGCAGCCACGAGCAGATGTTGAAACAGACAAAGAGCATTACAAGGTGGGGTTTTTTTCCTGCTTTATATACCCTACAGAGATTCTTCGTACGGAAATTAGCCTGACCTAATTATTTTTTGTGATTCTATATGCAGTTTGAGCTCTTCTAACACCACTTTAGAACAGCTGCCAGCAATTTTCCCTTCTCATCCTGAAATGACCTTTGTTGGGGGAACACATGTTCACGGAGAAGAGAACAGTCTGGACAACTTATCTTTCTGTTCAAACCAAAAGGCTCTTTCGATCAGAGATGGAAGGATGCTACTTTGCTACTCCAACCTCATTAGAAACATTGAGACTGGAGGTTCAAGAAATACCAATAGATGTATAACATGATACTCAACTTGTATATGACAGTTTTGGAAAAACCTCCGTGATGTGTAAATCCACCTACGGACAAGTCTTTAATAAGGAAGCATGTGGTGTCACCTCAGGAGTTTTCTCATATGCCTGGCAGTACTACCTGGTGTGCTTGAATAGAAATGAATAGGCTGGTCAGAAGTACTTTTAGAAGCTGGAAAACACCATCTTTGGCAGGGATGACTTAACAGGACACAGAAAGGGAGTGAACTCCGTCATAGACTAGGTCAACATCCCAGCCGTCCCGTTACGTTGGTGGCAGAAGTTTAACAAAGGGCTTTCAGAGGCCTCTTCAACACATCTCCTAAATCTGGTTCCAATGCACAAGGAGGAGAGAGGCTGGCTGGTGCACAGCAACAAACCCCGCAGGCATGCATTCACAGCAGCAAATGCTGCAGGTATGTGTCCACAGCATATATGCAAACGCATGAAATCACATGCTAAACCTGATTCAGCTGAAAGCTTTTGCACAATCACCCTTAATATAAGGCACATGGTTTTCATTCTAATGTGCATAAAACATTTTAAATCAGTCTTACATGTTTTCAACAGGGAAGAGAAAACCACCAGAATGAGAAACATATCTGAGAGGTAACTAACTAAGCAGCCCTGCAATCCCAGGATCAAAAGCAAAATTTGTCATAAAGCTAGTCAAACATTTACTGTAACGCACACCTTGAAATTATTACAAAAAACTAATAGAGATCAAGTGCCATCTACTGAAACGAACAGTAAAACCCTACCCAGTATATTGATTGGTTGCCTAAACTATATTTCTATAGTTATAAAGAAAGACAAGGTGGGTCTCAAAGCAATGAATGTCAAGTTACGACTGCTGTCATTTGCTTGTTTTTCCCCCCAGTAGCACTCTTAGCATTAAGGAACACTAAGGACAGACATGAAGCCTGTGCTTTTTCAGCCTATTAATCCTTGAGGGTTTGCGGTCACACCGTATTCTGCCAACTTGAGCAAAGACTCACAGCCTGCCAGGTGCCCAGACTTCGAAAGCCAACAACTTCCTATTACTTAGAGAATTTCAGAAGGGAGGAACAGACGACCTGTAATGAAATGCCTCAACATGGAAGCAAGACAAGGCTTGTAATCCAAATAAAATACAAAACAAACTCTGCAGAATTTTCATTTCCTTTAAACACAACTTACATAACAGTACACCTAAGATACGGTATTATAAGGTACATCTACTGTTTTGTTACAACACATTAAAAGTAATACATTTCAAGCTCCTTGGGGAAGCGATGTCCACCTTGCAGCGGCTGGAGCAGGATTTATGAAAGGATGCCAGGGCCCCAGCTCCACAGGGGGAATTTTGGAAGTAGCGCTCTCCCTATCTGCCACCTCACTTGAGAAATCCCGCTCTCAATCAGCAGAGTGTCTCAGCTATGTGAAACTCTTGTTTCTGGGCATACCTAGAAGCAGGTCAGCTTTAAAAGAGCTCGGTGCCTGGCTCCTCTCCAAAGACCAGGCTGGGTGTTTCACACTGCACAAAAGACATCAGGGTCCACACAAAAGCAGCCCAAGGAAAGCTCTCTTCTGCTCTCTGCTTTACTGGAGAAAGGATCCACCTGGGATTTGCAGGGCCAGATTTAGCTTTGAACTGGGAGGAGGCTGCACATCATCTCCCCATCACACCACCTGGGACACGCACTGCGTCCAGCTGTAAGAACCAGGGGAGGAGATGGGGTTCCTGTCCTCTCAGCTTATCAGGGCCTTCTCCAGCTCCTCCACAGATTCACCCAGTTTAGGGTGCCTGCACGTCTTTGTCACCCGTTGCTACATACATAGTGGAATCCAAACAGGCCTGAATTTCCCACCGCTCCCCTGCCTCCATCAGGAGACCCTGCCTAACCCCTGCACCCAACACACCTGAGAAAAGTAAGTTCTACAATCTAGAGTTTTGGGCAAAGTTGGGCAACCTCTGCCTAGTTGCTCTATCAGATGCTGGCTTTTATTTTCTTTTCATAATTGTGGTTTATTTATTGGAACAGGGACTGGGCATGCATTTCCCCCTTCTTCCAGGCTCTTCCTAATCTCGGAATCATAACGACAGGTGAGGACCAAGAGAGATTGAAGGCATCTAAAACACAGCTTCCCCAGGATTTATATAGCTAGGTACGTAAAAGCAAGCAAATGTTCAAAATGCCACCGCTATCTGCAAAGTCCTGCTTAGTTGTTTATGGCTGAGTTTCCACTGTTGAGCCCATTAACCACCAACTTCCCCAATGTCCATATACCACAGTGAAACCAAATCAGTCAGATTTGCATGGCTAAGATAAAGACGTTCCCTTAGCTTTCTATGCCCGCATACAAATACAGATATATAAACAGAAGGAATATAGAGACATATCCACTCAACACTGCTCAAAAAGGATTAAAAGATGTCACTCTAAAGCACAAAAAAAAAAAATTCTGAGTGATTTGGTCACCAAAAAACAAAGTTCAGAGAACACTGAAACTATTTCTGATTTTAATTCAAACATGGCCAGATAGTGGAAAAACAGAATTTTCTACTTTCTGTCTGAAATGATGCTTTAATTTTGATAACTGTCAAATTCCTTTCTTCTTTTAAAAAAGGGGTACAAATATTTTGATATTTTTATTGCTTTAATTTAACTAATTCTTAATTAAAACTAAATCCTTTCCATTTTTTTAATTTTTAAAATTTTACATTTAAAATATAAAATTAAATAAATTAATTTAATTAAATAAATTTAAAATATAAATTTTAAAATTTAAAAATAAATTTAAAATTTATTGAATTAAATTAAGTACATTAATTAAAGCCTTAAAATATCTCTAAGCATTCTAAATATTTTAGATTGAAGATTGTCTTTGTTCAGTCTGAGAGAAAGGCTTTCTTTAATGTTTTGATTTGGTCAACAACAATGATGACAGGATTACAGGGCACTGTTTATGAAGGAAGATTAAGGGAATACAACTTGTGTATTCTAATCAGTCTGGCAACACTCTCTCATGGGGAGGAGGAATACAGCTGGAAAACTGTAAAGAAAACCATTTAACAGCAACACAGGATTCTGGCTATGATGCATGTTATGTCATGAAAAATTACTTTAAATAAAAACGGATGTTTGGTGGAAGTGCTCATAGTAGAATGTAGCTGGAGTATGTTCAGAATATTTTAACCAGGGCATCAGAAAACTATTTTCAACATTGGCATAAATAATACAGACTGTAAATTACAAGCAGAGCACCAAGAAAAAAAAAAAATCTCCTAAGAGAAGATTTATAATGGCCTTTCCATAGGCACAGTATTTCCTTCCGTACAGGTGAAGCGGGCTGAAAACCATGGAAAACAGCCAGAAAGAGCAGAACACTTGCTGCAGTAGATACACAAATTGCAAAGCCTGCTCCAGCTTGACCTCACACATATTTTAAAACAAATACTTAAGAGCGTGAAGTGTGTGTAGCATCGGTTTCTCTTATTTGACTCATATTCCATAACGAATGAGCAGAAGAGAGAAAAAAAGCTTCTTAAATATAAAAAAGACTTTTTTTTTTTTTTTTCACTAAAGATCACAGCTCTTGCCATCTTCCATACCTGCCTCAACTCTGACCTCTAAACCTCAGTGCCCTTCTTACGCCAGGAGCTCAGCCATCTTTTCCAGATGGAGGAGGAGCATGTCCCCACAGTCCCCAGGAGACCTGCATCTCTATCAAAAGGCATTTGGCACTAAAAGGTGAATTGGCTGGCACAGGTCTCACCTTGTCCAACAGCCCAGCGGCTGAGGCGCTCCCTGCAAAAGTCCCATATCTGCATCCCCTACTTACTCAGATTTGCAGTTGGAGCCATGGCTTTCTCACGGACCACGTGCAAGGCTGAGCTTGAGGTTGCAGGCGTCCTGAGGCGAGAATCTCCCTTTAACAGTTGGCGTCCCACTTTCAGGAGATCTGGAGTGGTATCAGGACAATTAATGGGCCAGAGAGAGAGAGAGAGAGAGAGAGAGAAGAGTTATGGTGTGCCTGCTGGGTACTTGGCTTCAAACCCCCAGTACAAGAGTAACTAGATTATACAAAGTGGAAGAGCTTCCCTGGGAGCAGACTCCCTGCATCCCCTCAGCCTGCTCAGCGGCCTGCTACTAGGGCACTCGTCTCCTTTGTGCTCAAGTCCAGCCTCCAAAAGAGGCAAACAGACCTAAGTAGAAGTTTCTTTTCCCTTTACTGAACTAAGTAACAGGCACCTCCTTTTAATGTTCTTTTCCTTTGTGAGGAAGGACATAAGCACCTAAGTGCGCAAGATTTGTGCCCGAGACCCTGAATTGTAGGTGGCCTGTGCCACCAGCCCAGAGCTGAGCAGATCATTGCTTAGGACAGATGGGATTCAGGCTTTCGCCTTTTACTTGCCCATTCCTCCTTTGTAACTTGCTGACTTCTTTTCAGGATCCTCTATTATCTCTGTGATGTCTGGGTGCCTGCTGCAGCCCGAGAGTCTTCTGAACAAAAGGAGATATATGTCTTGAGGGGCCTCAGCCCAACCACGTCCCTACTAAGCAACATCAACAATAATTTTTTAGAAAGGGTGGATCATACAATCTGTGACATTTTTTAGAACACTTTAATTTAACAGGAACTTGCAGATTTGGGTTCAAAAATACAAAACGCTTGAAAGCCAAAACAGTCTTTGTAGGTGCTACTTTGTTTATTCGTCTTTGAAAGAAATACGTGGCCCTTTGAATATGTTATCCACACCAATTCAACTCAATTTGTTGAAATTCAAACTCTAAATCTAAAACATATAAAAATCCTAAATAAAAAACCATAGCGCTGTGCTCATAATTTTTCAAAGATGCTTTTTCAGCATCTTTTGCTCAAAATATTTGTCTTCCAATTATATTCCGTTCTTATCTCTTGGAAGTTATACAGCACTTTTTTCACTTCAGTGCAATTCAGTTAGCTTATACCCTAAAAATTCTTCACTCCTGCTAACAAAATTCACGGTGCAACGGGAGATACAGGCTGTCCATGTGCAATGCTAGGTGCCTTGGGCAGCGGTCCTCAGAAACAGGACAAACGGACAGTGCCCAAGCCTATGAGGGATGAACAGGAGAGGAAGAGGCATCTAATTAGACTTACTTGAAGATCCAAGCGTGATCTTCAAACACAAACTTTCTTCCGCAAATGAATGTCTAAGACTGGGTTTCCTTTCTGTTAAACAAAACAAAACAAAAAAAAGAAAAAGAAAAAGAAAAGAGACAGAAACCGTACTTGGCTTCAGTAAAGGCTAACAGCAGAGCTATCATAGACCTGATGAGGAACACAGGAGATTGGGGTGGGATTCATCTGACTAAGCATGGATGTCTCTAATGTAGACACCCATGTCTGAGCCAGCCTCGGTCCCATATTTAGGCAACCGAGAGTTCGTCAATATAACCAGTGAGTTCAAGGTACTCCCTCACCCCCGAAACAGCTCCCACAACGGCCAGGAGAGAAATGGCAGATTCACCTGTTCAAGCTGTTCCACTTCTGACCAGCAATGGGACCAGTCACTGGAGCAGACAAGGGGGGCGCCCCCCCATCTGCAGCCCACAGCTCCTGAAGGTTGTCTAAGGAGACCCGTAGATTTGGTTTTCACCTCTTCTGAATCACAAATACCGAGGGATTTACCCCAGGCAGAGGAGCCCCAGCGGGATCCGCCGCCTGCGCTGGGTCCGTTGACCCAACTGGCAGGGACCGGTCAAAAACTGCCACAGGGGGGACCCAGGCGTTCCGATGCACGCGGAGGGGGCTGGGCTATGCAAATGAGGGAACCCCCCAGCAGCCGCTTCCCCCCTGCTGCCAGCCGCCAGACCTCACAGCACCAGCTGCTACAACACACCAAGCCTTCACAGGGTGACGCCTCTCTGTGCTCAACTCCGGGATCCAAGCTTCGAGGTTAGCGCGGGCTTCAGCCTGGGCACGGCATCCTCGCTCACGGAGGGCGACATGCGCGTGCTCATTTCCCTCTGAAAGAGTTAAAAATAACATTAGAAACCCTCAAGCTGACACAACAACATCTTCAACTCGTTTAAACTAGACACAGGAGATGTTTCTGTGATCCTAGTTTTTAAGAACAAAAATACATGCTTTTTTGAGCCTTCAGCCATTTTAAAAACCATTAGGTGCTGCCACCTCCTGCACATCAGCCCTTCTGCATTGCTTTGCCCTCTCCTGCTGCGTTGCTTTGCCCTCTCCTTCCCCTGCTTGCCAGGCACTCACCACAGCAGCAACGTTCTCCTGGTAGACGGTCATCATCACGGCGTTGGCAGGACCAAAGCTGATATAGGTGGAGTAGGCTTCCAACACGGCCATACTGAGGTAGAACAGAGATGCTGTCTCCTGGCAGATGACAGCCTAAGAACCAAGGATGACACAGTCATTCCCAGGAGGGAGCACACTGCAAAGGGGGGAAAAAAGGAACCCACACAAGCAAGCCCCAGCCTGCAATTTGGTGTGCAGTAGCAGCAAAGGAGACAATTGTATACCAGTGGTACCAGGGAGGGGAGAGGCCCTGAGGTTTGTCCCATCCACTTACCAAGGTGACCCAGGAGCTACTGCCCCCATGTGCACCGCAGATGTAGAGGCACAGGAGGGTGATGGACATGACAAAGCAGAACACAGAGACAAACATCACCCAGCCTTGCAGCACGGGTAACTGGACCTTCGAGGATGCCACCAGGATCCAGACAAGGCCCCCAAAGATCTGCAAGTGAAAGTGGGAGAGAAAGCAAGCATGGGGTAAATCGGCTTATCCAGGGCAGAGCCAAAGGCCACGCACACCTCTGGCGCTAGCACTGCACATGGCAATAGCCCAGGGATACCTCTGAGTTCTTCCCAGCCTCCACTTGAAACTGGGTATTTAGCTGGGAGCACCTGCCTCTGATCTTGACCCAAAAAAAGCCTGCCTGTGGCCCTGCCTCCTGGTGTCACTGCCATTCATGCCCTCCCCACATCAGTGTGCTCAGGAGGCTGGTTCAGACATTTCTGAAGGCTGGTGTCGATGAACAGGGAAGCTTATCCCAGTAGGGCATGTTTGCTTCACACCCAGTGTGGCAGATACCTGAAAGGAGTGCTGTCAAAGGCAGCTCAGCTGCACAAACAGCACAGACATGGCCTTAATGAAGGCCACGTGAAAATGTTACCCTGAAAGGAGAGAGAACAAGCTGAAGAGAGGTAATACCGCCAGTTTTACTCTCTGGTAGGGGAAATAAGGTTGGGGCTCCCAGCTTCTCCTGGGAAGGAGGACTTGTATTGCTGCTCCAGCTATTTGGGTCTTCCTTCGCTGGCTACACCAGAGCTGCACAATGCACCAGCTGCTGCTCCAGTAGCAGGTGGGACCCCATTCTTCTCACCCAGGCTTGGGAGTTTGCCTTGGGTTTTTTGGTGGGATGGGGAACACAAGGACAGCTACATCTAGGCTCTACCTTTTCTCCATCAGCAGATTCCTACACCAGAGGATGAGAGCACAATGTCCAATGCTGCAGAGTGTTGAGCTGCAAACGGTGTCTTTGCACTACAACACACTCAGCAGCTTTTCTCTGCCTCAAATCAGCCCAGTTGTTTCTTGAACCTGTGCAAAGTTTAGTCTATGCAGCATCCTATGATGAGGAGTTTCTCGGCTGAACGCACACTGCGTGGAGACTGGTGCTGCTGTGGGGACCTATCCCTCATCACTGGCTGGTCTTGGGCTCGCAGGCAAATCTCCAGAGGTAAGACAGCCTCACTGACTCTAAGAGCATTCTGATCGCCAGTGTATCCCAGGCCAGCCTTTGCCACCATCCAAGTGCCAACTCATACAGATCACGGCATTTCCATTTCCTTGGAGGCTTTTTGCAAGTGGAGAAAAACGTTTCTGATTTACAATACTCAGAAAATGTTACATCATTTGTGTCACCCACATTTGTAGGAAAGTTCATTGGTTACATTACACAAATTGATACATTAAATCAAGGATGCGGTTGAGACCTTGCAAATATCTGAGTGCAAATAGGTTGGCCAAAGTGCTGCTGTTTTGCTGCCTCTAATAACAACCAAAGACTGACACTTGAAAACTAATCCAGTCCCTGTAATAAATCGTGCAATGACACCATGAGTGCGTTGCAGCTAAAGGTCCTGGAGAAAACCTCACCGCTGCTCCATTAAAATCCAACACAAGTGGGGTGAGATAAGAGGTTGGGGGAAGAAGTATCACTTCTCATTTCTTACCACTCCCCAACTCTCCTTTCTGCAGGATGCGATTTCTCACTCAGACAAGTATGTTTGTGTGGTTTGATTACTGGCTTTGGTTCAGAAGAGTCATAAAACTGAGGAAAGGGTCAAGAGGCTTCCAATAAACACACAGCAGGTTGGGGACAACAGTCTAAGGAAAAAAAAAGTCTTTTAAATAGCCTTTACAAAGCAAACATATCTGCTTTCAGCTCGTTTCAGCTTTTCCACGTAGGCCTGGCTATCCAGATATGCAGAAGACTCTTCAAATGAAATAGATTACAAGAATGAAACCCAGCCTCACAGAATAAAAATGGTAGCTCTTAATCAGCGCACCCCGATGTGGCAATCGTATGAGCTGCGGGCAGGACCTTCTGGCTTTTTCGCATCTGTCTTAGCAATTGAAATGACAAATATTTTTGTGGGTACCATATTAGTCCACTGAAGGCAACCTTGGATTCCGCTACGGACTGAGAAACTCTTTGTCCTTCTGAATGCTGTGATATGAGGCAGCTGCCCCTTTTGTACACAGAGATAATACAGCTGGACGACCTAGAGTCATAACGCCTCCAGAGATGGAGAAATCCAGTTATGCAACATTCTTCTTTCCCAGGTGGTTCCTTAGGCTTTAGGATGCACATTTCCAGATCTTACCCAAACCAAAGGATAGGGTGCTTATTTTCGTCTCATTAAGCAAGCTGCCTTGCCAAATCCCCTGGAGAAAGGGATTACAAACAGTTCAAGGCACAGCCACTACCGTAATATGCTGATGCCAACAGCATGTTCAGCACCAGGACCACCGTAACCCAGTGGTAGAGGTGGCTGGCAAGTGTCTGCCCCACCAGAACCTCCACAGGGACTTTGTACCCACCTTCATGCAGCTGCAGGAAACCTAGACCATGCTCTCAGGCCCTGGGCAGAGACCAAGTGCCCAGAGCGTATTTGGAGGAGCTGAGGCAAACTTCTCCTTATACATCAGTAACGCCTGCTTTACTCCAATTCTTCTTTGCTCGACAGCTAGGAGAATGAAGTAAGTGCTGTAAATCCCAGGAGTGTGGACTGACTTGGGTGGCAAGGAAGGATTTGGTCACAAAGGGCAAAGTTGAAGTTTTAGCATTAAGTGATCTGAGTGCCATTCTACAACCCTCAGCCAAGCCCCTCAGTGCTGGATGAAAGTACTCAGGCTTTGGAACAAGCCTCTCAAACTGTTGTGAGAAGAGCAGGCTTCATGGGCAGAAGACACAGGAAAAAGACTTTAGTTGAAACTTTCCATCTTCTAGTCAGTGCTCGCAGCAACTGCTTTTAATCACCTGTGCCAAACCTATTAAGATTATGATCTTCTCCTGCTTAAGGGAACTACAATATGGGAAGAAGTTATAAGGTGTTTGTTCACTCTTTGCTCACCCACTGTTGCCCACGCACCCAGGTCCAGCGCTCTGTGTCTTCAGCTCGGGAACACTGCAGCTGAGCAGAACGGCTTCAGCAGCCTTGAGTCTTTGCTGCTGTGAACAATTACTTCAGCTTGCCTTTAGCCCCTGCTTTAAGCAAACCGTTTATCTTCTGCCTGTTTCAGCTGCTAAAATCATCTTCCAATTAATTAATCGGCTCAAATTGGCAACCTACTTTAAACCTACCAGCAACCCCTTCCATTTTGTTAGGCAGGAGATTACAAAATGTTTACAGATACACCACAAAAATCCCCTGCAGACTAAAGGAGAGCTTCAGAGCTCCCAGCTCAGGGCTTGTGCTTTTCTCTGAGAGTGATCTAGGCACCAGGGGCTGCCCTCAGACCCCTATGGCTCAGAGACCTGGCACGGGTCCTGAACCACATGCTTTGTATGAGGTCTCATCCCTCAGGCACCTGCAGCATGAAGCGTGCTGGATGCCCTGCAAACAGGATCTGCCCTCCCCAGGAAGAAGCCAGAACTCACGATTTCAGGAATGAAGAGCACATCTGGAAAAGTTGTCAGAACAGCCAGGCCGCTGGGCAAAGAAGTGGTGGAAGTTGCTGAGGACATTGTGAGCCTCTCCCACGGTGACTGTCAGCTGCTCTGGCTCTAGCTGCTGGAGGTAGCTGCCAAATGCAACCTTCTTCCCTCCCTCTTTTCCTTCCTTCTGTCCCTCCCCTTCTTCCTGCTCTTCCTCCTGCCCTCACTCCTTCCTGTTGGCAGATGAAGAAAGCTGTGAATGGCACAGGTGTGGCCAAACCCTGTGACCAGGGGCTACTTGGTGGCTGATGGGAGCCACATGGGAGGTTTTCAGGAGATGTGAGGAGCCCTGAGGCATTTTGAGCACAGCTGTCTGTACACAAGCTGAGCGTGCAGGGCAAGTCCCTGGGTGGTGGTGGGTGGCACTGCCTTATACCTGAGGGCAGTAGGGAAGACCTGTACACATCCAGACAGGCAACCTCTCATCCCCTTTATTTGCACAGTAAATCAGCTTGTCCGCCACCCACATGAACTGTCCACAGCAGCTGCCACAAGGGCAGCTGGTGGACAGGGCAAGACAGGACATGACAGCTACTGGCAAAGAGCAGGGCTGAGAAACCTCTCACAGATGGACATGTGTCCCAAGACAAGGGCAGCTGAATTGCAGGATGAACCACTTCTATCATCTCAGAGGGAGATTGGATATGCCAAGGTAAGAAAAATGACATAAAATAAAGAGATTTCCCAAGCCATTTGGCTTTTTCCATGACATCAATCCCTTGGCAGCCCTTTCACAACCACACCAACGCTGGGCCTCTCTGCTTGCTTTGCCATGTAAGTGGCAACCTTGCCAGAGCCCAGCAACAAAGTGGACACTCACCTGCTAGGGCTCCAACAAATAAATGACCGGGACTGAAACCTGTTGACAGTTCATCACTGCGCAACCCTGGAAGAGTGCATCTTCTTGGTTTTTTGGGGGTATTTTAAATCAGCTTCAGTAAAATGTCTCTTAGATTTGTAAATCTTTAGGAAGAACAAACATTGCATAATGCAGGTGAAGTGCTTGGAAATGTTCTGACTTAAATGTTGTTGACATGTAAAATTGTCTGAAACCTCAAAATTGAATGTTACGGTTAAAAAAGGAGGAGAGAATTGTTGGGGTTTTCCTTGCTGAAGAGTAGTAGTGCTGTGTTAATTTTTAAGGACAATTTCATACTGAAGGGGCTAAGATTGTAAACCTTTGAAAAGCCCGCTCGTGATTTGCATTTTGGATTTGTTTTGAAATCTAAAAATCATTAATATTTTAGCTCTCTGTCTTTGCTTTTTTCTCTTGAGCTGCGGAGTTTTTTAGGACACTTGATGTAGTATATGTACATAGATCTGTCTTGTTCTTTTGTGTAATTCTTTTTGTAAGGTATTACGCTTACTTGTTACAAGTACAGTAATCAAGTACTCCATACAAAGTCTCAGATGATTTTTTTTCGCAAGGTTGATAGGCAATACCTTCTGGGTTTACAGTTTCTCTTGCAGTATATATCCGTGGTGTAATTAACTTCTGACATTTAACATTTCGGCATAGTACTTGGCAGGCCTGCCTCTGTTCTCAGCAGACGGTAGTAAGGAACTGATCTGTAGTCTCTTAATGCTAGAAGACTGCCTCTTGGTCTACAAAATGATCTGAAGATTTCAGACAGCTAAATGGGGGACAAAGTCTCCCCAAACCCTCCGGAGTGTTAATGCTGCCTGTACTCCAGCAGTGCTTATTGAGAATGAAATCCATGTGCAGAAAAAGTAAGGATCTCCCTTAGCTGCCTGTGTCTGGGTACCTATTGGTGCTCAGTTAATATCTGGAAGTGTCTTAGACTGGAATCATTTTTGTGTAGTAATGGAGGGCTGTGTTCCGTTAAGTAACAGGGAAGACTATATCCTGTGACCTTTTCTCTGGTGGCTTGGTATTTATGTGTAGCAGTTGAAATAAGCCCAATACGGCTTCCTGGAAACCAAAGCGTTCTGGAAGACAGTGCTGAGCAGTAGGCTACTAGTGCCTGCAAAGTTCCTGTAGTCTCTTTCTTCCCCACTCCCCAGCAGATTCTGGGCTGAGATGCACCCAAATTTTCCAGGCAGTGATCAACATAGTGGACGATAAAATGGGATTTTCCTTTAAACTGGATTTTCAGTTAATTGAATTTAGTTAGAACTTGGTTGCTTCTGCAAATTGTAGATACCTATCTGCACCTTTAGACTTTCTAAATGCCAACGAATTAATTTTTTTTCCCAACAGGAACAGTCAAGCTAAATGCTCTTTGGCTGAATAAGCAGCACTGTATAAAATGTCTCGTGTGTGAAAATGTTTTTTGTACATTGTAGGGGAATAGACAGGGATCGGCGACCGGAAGATCACGGGCTGTGACGGAAAGGTAGACTCCTCCCCATAGGAGTGGCAGGAACAGGAAGCTCAAGAGCTATATAAGCGTGTGACGCAGCTAAATAAACGGACATTTTGTATCCATCATATTGATGTCTGTGCATCACTGTCCCCAGGGTGGGTAGAGCCCTGTGTCCCGGAGATATGCGGCCCAAGATAAGTTCTCCCATAGAAGCGTACAGCAACAAGTGGGGACCCCGACGTGATCGGCGGGGCGGCATGGCAAGTTCGCCGGGGGGAAAAGATAGCTTGGGGCACGCAGGGGTGGGACGGGGAGCCGCAGGACGGCGGGCGCGCCATGGAATCAGTCGTAAAGGTACTGAAGGGACTGGGGAAGGAATATGGAACTTCGATTTCGAAGGCGCCTACCTCAAAGGCCATCCAATGGATGATTACGTGGGGGCTCATACGGAGTCCCGCAGACATATTTAATAAAGATAATTGGGTGAGAATTAAAGAGGAGTCAGCCGAAAGGGCTATGATGAGAAAACGCCAGTACATACAGCTCTGAGAAAGATACTGATACAAAAATTCGCGGATACTATCTTTCAAAGTCCGAACCTCCCCGTAAGAGGAAGCGGAGTATCCAGAAAGTTCCCGAAATAAAACTCAATAGTAACAAAGTCACTATTAAGCAGGCATCCTTTATTACAGCGCTGGGCAGCACTGGGGATTGATCCACCATGAGTGCTCCAGTGATTCAGTAAACTTCTAAAGATTTTATACTATAAAGTCATACATATTAATGAGATTCACCAGGATTCATTAACATATGTAAAAGCTCAAGCTGCACGCATAGTTGTCCTTTTAGTGGTCTTTGGGAGTCCTCCAGTGGTCTCTGATGGTCTTCCTCACCTGTCCGCTGGCTGAACTTTGGGTTTCCTTTGCCCATATATAGTCATTGAATGAGCTCCTCGGTCCTTTAGCCTTGGACTGTCACAAGGGGTTGATTTAAACTAGTTCCTCGAGTGCTTATCTCGGCACTGATGTCCTGAGTCTCTGTTATCAATGAATTTACGAGCTTATTCACTATCTTTTTAATCCTGTCTGGCACCAAGTTGCATTCTTCAAAACCCTGAAACTATCTTTGCAAGGGAGGAAACCACAAGAGAACAAGGATGCTTACAATAAGGACTAAGTCAAGGACTGTCAGGGGTTTAGTTCTTTCATTCCCCCCTTTTCTTTAAGCTTTGTAAATTCCTTTACAAAGGTTCTAAATTTTCATATTTCATTATCTTAGGTAAAGCCCAAACTCTTATTGCCAATTTCTTTAGCTTATACCACAAACAGTAATTGACGACACTTAGTATAATAACAAATGCTAACAATATCAAAAGCGGGTGAACTAAAATATTCAAAGTTTTCTCTGCAGAGGGTGAGTACCCTGAAAAGATATCCCACCAATGGTGGGCAGTATCAGATTCACTTTGACTCGACAGTCCAACAAGCTTGTCTCCAGTTATTATTGTTTTAATAATAGATTCAGCTAATGTTTTGTTTCGTTTTCCTAAATGTTCTTGAAGTTTCTGTGATTGATTCAAGATTTCATTTAATTTCTTCAGAGATAAACTTGCATGACTTAAATTTAAGCTCTCATAATGCCAAAACATTGCTACTTGTTCTTCTGTATATGCAAAAAATGAATAGGTTTGTCCATGCCAAGTTAAATGGGTTATGTTCTTGAGACATCCTATGAATGGGGTAGTTACATTGTATTGTTCAACTACTGATCGATTGTTAGTTACTAAGCACACATATCTGGCATTAACTTCTACAAACATTTCGAACACATTAGGAGACAAGATCGTCCATTTACAATTGTTAACAGAGTGTTCTAATAAGCAGGGTTCATATACTCGAGATTGTTGTCCACGCAAGATTCCATCAGAGGTGGTTTCACAAAGATCTAAATCGTATGTTTTGTTATTGTTCCCAATATACTTCCCTTGGAATTCTGGTAACCAATATTCTGGGTTCCCTTGATTCAAAAAGAGGGTTGGCAGAATTAAATATTTACACATTACTTAGGGGTCAGTTATATTATAGTATACTAATTTTCCTGCACACCATCTATCATAACACTGCACAAATTGTGAATAGGCTTTTATCCAGTGTCTAGGTAAAACCCATTGTCCAAATAATTTTCTCCACATAAACTCATTATTACTCATCAAGTAGGACTGCACCTTATTCTTTTGTTCTAATTGCCACATGACTTGTAGAGTACAGACAGTCCAGTCCACAAATTTTGTCAAATTTTTAAGTGATTGTATCTGGGTAATTATACTCTTATTAAAGAGATATAAGGACTCTTTATCATATTCTAAATTCTGTATCTGAGGATTAAAGGTGGTTGGCATCCATTCAGCCTAAATCTTGATTGCTTGAGCTACATCGAATCCTGCGGTTCCAACTTTACTCCTTAAAGTTTCCAAATCTACTGAATTTAGTAGTCCTAACCCAGTTCCTGCATCTCCGAGTAAAGTATCATACCAAGCTCGTTTTACTTTGCAGGGAGGGGTGGCTGGAAAAGATATGTTAAAGAACAACATATGCTTTTGCCTTATCTTTGCCACATTCTTACAAGTGGATGGTAATCTAATTAATTGGTCCTGATTCACTGCAGGTCGTGGATTCAACAATGTTAAGGAGACTGCCACCCCAGCAGTTCTATTAATGCTTCCATTTGTACACATTAGTGTATCCCAGTTACCAGTTTTCCAAGTATGTGTCTCCTTTATGGGGGTGTTATTTTGAAGAAAGCACTTCTTCATCTGCAGTGGAGGCCCTATCCCTTTGATTGCACAACATTTTAAGGCAACATTCGTTATCACAGTGACATTTGTCAAATTTGAACATAATACAAAGGTCATTCCATGCCATCCCGTCAATTTATCACTCCTAGTATAGGGTTCCCACAAAGAGCAGTTTTCAGCAAACTGAACTAACGTATTGGTGTTATTTCCCCAAATCCACCAGAGACTATCAACAGATTCGCTTCTTTTCTTCAGGGGCCAACTGGGAGTAAATGTACTTATTAATTCAAGACAACAACATAGCAATATTAATGTTAGTTTCGGGTCAGCCTTATAGACGTGGGTCCTACGGGTTGGGACTTCCATGGTCCTTCAGGTGCCTTTTTAATTCTGGAATAGTGGATCCAAGCAGCGTGCTTCTCAAGCTTGACCGCAGTGTAAGTCGTAGGCAGAACTTGAAAAGGGCCGCTCCACTTCTCTTCGAGAGGATCACCTGGGTGGGATCTTGTCCTTGATATATAGTCTGAAAGGGTCTCCCATATAGAATTTCAAAAGGACTCAGTTTTTCCTTAGTTCTTGGCTTGACTCGGAGCCTTAGTAACGCAATAGGGAGGGCTTGATCCCACCTTAAATTCATCTCCTGGCAGATTTTGCTCAATTGTGTCTTTATTAAATGATTCATCTTTTCTACTTGCCCACTTGCTTGCGGGCGATAAGTTGTGTGTAATTTCCAATTAATTTCTAAAAATTTACTAACTTGTTGAACTACTTGTGCCACAAAGTGTGGTCCCCTATCAGAGGAGATCACTTCTGGCACGCCGAATCTGGGAACAATTTCTCTCAATAAGGCTTTTGTTACTTCTCGGGCTTTATTTGTTCTGCAGGGGAAAGCTTCAGGCCATCCGGAAAAGCTATCAGTTAATACTAATAGATATCTGTACCCCCCTTTTCTAGGGAGTTCCGTGAAGTCTATCTGCCAGTTCTGGCCTGGAACATTCCCTTTACCAATACTTCCAAATTTCACCCGATTCTCTACCTTTGGGTTATTCTTTAAGCATATTTCGCATCTATCAACTATAGTTTTTATAGTTTGAAACAAATTTCTAGCTATCATCTGCTTGGTGAGGGAATTGTACAAAGCTTCAGTTCCCCAATGAGTTTTATCATGTTCTGTTTTTATTAATTTCCATAATATTCTGAAGGGAACTACTATTTTGTTATCTTTTAACATTGCCCATCCTGTCGGGCCAATTTCAGCCTTTAAATCAGTAGTTAACTTCTGATCCTTTTTATCATATTCAACTATCTCAGGTAGTGGCAAAGATTTTTCAGGAATTATGCCTCATACCTCACCTTGTTCCGCAGCTTGCCTTGCCTCATGATCAGCTAATTTATTTCCCACTTCCCTGTCAGTGTTACCTTTCTGATGTCCTTTGCAGTGCATAATTGCTACTGCCGACGGAAGTTGTACAGCATCTAGAAGTCGCAAAATTATATCAGCATGTTTTATGTCTTTCCCTTGAGCGGTTAAAAGTCCTCGCTCTTTCCAAATTGCCCCATGGGCATGAACTACACCAAAGGCATATTTTGAGTCTGTCCAGATATTTACTCGCAAACCTTCAGCAAGCTCTAATGCTCTTACTAAAGCGATTATTTCGGCCCGTTGTGCAGATGTGCCCTTAGGGAGTGACTTTGCTTCCACTACTTGGTCTGTGGTGGTCACCGCATATCCTGCCATTCGAACTCCATTCCTTACAAAACTGCTCCCATCAATATACCAAGTGTGGTCAGCCTCCTCCAGCGGCTCCTCCTTCAAGTCGGGCCTACTCGCATACACAGTCTCAATGGTTTCTATGCAGTCATGCACGACAGTCTCCATTTCCTGTTTATCAGTTAAAAAGGAAGCAGGATTGATAATAGTGGATGTGACAATTTCTATATCATCCTGTTCCATCAAAACTGATTGATATTTCAAGAATCTTGATGGCGAGAGCCAGTGTCCCCCTTTTTGTTCTAAAACGGAGGTTACAGTGTGGGAAGTGTGCACAATCATCTTCTGTCCCAATGTGAATTTTCGGGCTTCTTGGATAATCAAGACCACGGCAGCTACTGCCCGAAGGCATCCTGGCCATCCTTTGCTTACTTCATCCAATTGTTTGGAGAAGTATGCAACAGCTCGTTTATAAGGACCCAATTTCTGGGCCAAAATTCCCAAAGCCACTCCTTGTCTTTCATACAAGAACAGCCAAAAGGCCTTAGTTACATCGGGCAGGCCCAAAGCTGGAGCCCTCATTAGTTCCAATTTCAGTTCTTTGAATGCCCGCCTGGCTTCATCTGTCCATATTAATTGTGTCAAGCTATTTTTCAACAGTTCATACAAAGGTTTAACCAGAAGTCCATAATTATAGATCCATAATCGGCACCAACCTGTCATTCCCAGAAAGGTTCGAAGTTCTTTTACCGTGGTTGGTTCTGGAGTCCTGCAAATGGCTTCTTTCCAGTCATTCCCGAGCTGTCTCTGTCCCTTAGAAATCACGAATCCCAAGTATATTACTTCTTTCTTCAAGATCTGGGCTTTCTGTAATGAGACTCGGTAGCCACTTAGTCCAAGAAAGTTTAGCAAACTCACAGTCCATTCTTTACATTCTTCATCCTTTTCTGTGGCTATCAAAATATCATCTACATACTGTAAAAGAGTACCATTTCCTGGAGGTCTTTCCCAGGCCTCTAATTCTTTAGCTAATTGATTTCCAAAGATCGTGGGGCTGTTTTTAAATCCTTGAGGTAACACTGTCCAGGTTAGTTGGGTTTTTCGTCCCGAGTCAGGGTTTTCCCATTCAAAGGCAAATAAATTGCGGCTTTCAGGGGCCAAGGTGAGGCAAAAGAATGCATCTTTCAGATCTAATACTGTGAACCATTCATAAGTTTCTTTTAAATTAGTTAGTAAGGTGTATGGGTTTGCCACTACCGGATATAGATCTTCAACTATCTTATTTATTGCCCGCAGGTCTTGTACCAATCGGTATGTTTTGCCATCAGGCTTTTTGATAGGCAAAATAGGAGTGTTATACTCTGAAGAGCATTCAATCAATAATCCAAATCTTATGAATTCCTCTATAATACTTTTCACTCCTCGCCTGTCCTCTAATTTCAGGGGATATTGCCTTACTTTGACAGGCTGTGCCCCCACTTTGAGTTTAACAACAACCAATTCTGCATTTTTGGCCTTTCCAGGGATTCCTGATGCCCATACTCCTGGATATACCTGGTCTTTTATTTCCTGTATAATTTCCTGTCCCCTAACCTGTGGTTCAGTGAGGGTCAAACTTAAAATTTCAATGTGGTTTTCTTCTGGTATTTTAAATTCAATTTCCCCTTCATTAAATTTTATTTCAGCATTCAATTGTTCTAATAAGTCTCTTCCCAAAAGTGGTCTAGGAGCTTCAGGCAGGTAGAGAAATTTGTGAATCCCTACACTTTTCCCAATTTTGAATTTCAAGGGTTTCAAAAAGAAAGCTTTCTCGACCTGTCCGGTTGCTCCCACAATATTAACATTTTGTTTACTTATGGGCAGTAACTCCTGATTTAATACTGAAAATGTGGCACCTGTATCTACTAGAAATTCTACAGGTTTTTCTTCTTTCCCTAGCTGTATTTTTACCAAGGGTTCCGCTAGGGAAGATTCCCCTGGTCTCCATCAACTTTCTTCCGTGCTGGCAACTGTCACTGGTTTGCTCAATCTTGGGCAATCCTTCTTCCAATGCCCCATTTGCTTACAATAAGAGCATTGATCTCTCAAGAGGGGTTGATTTCTTCTGGGTGGGGCACTTACACCACTTCTTACAACTCCTCTCCCCTCATTAGTGTTGTTTATCTGACCCCCTGTGGTGCGCAAGGCAGCCACTGTAGCATTAGCAATTGTTCTGCCCATCATTCTCTCCTTCTGACTGTCTCTGTTCCGATACACTTGCCAAGCAGTCTCCAGCAATTTTTCTAAATCTCTTGCATCTGTTCCTTGCACTTTCTGTAACTTTCTCCTGATATCATCCGCCGACTGTCCCAAAAACAGGAATATCAACTGACCCTTTCCCTCCTGGGAGGTAGGGTCTAAAGGAGTATATTTCTGCATTCCTTCTTTTAACCGATTCAAAAAATCAGTAGGAGATTCCTTTTTATCTTGTTTTATTTCGTACAATTTAGACCAATTTACTGGTTTTGGGACAGCATTTCTTATTCCATAAGCAATCCATTCCCTGTACCTCACTAATAATTCCCTGGCTCCTGTTTGGTTGGGGTCCCAGCCAGGATTGGTAACTGGAACATGATTATCCACCGTTCCTGGCAGGGTTCCAGCCAAAACCAGAGCCTGTACCTGGGCTCTGGCTGCTCTCACAACCATCTGCTTCTCCGACTCACTAAACACCACATCCAACATTGCATCCACATCCTCCCAATCAGGGTCCTGAGTTTTCACAATCAATTCAAATCCTTTAGCAACCTTTTCAGGATCGTCCCGATAATTCCCTGCAGTAATTCGCCAGCCGTCCAAGTCTGCTAAAGTAAAAGGCACTTTGATTCTAACAGGTCCTCCCACTCCCATCGCCTGCCTTAGAGGGGCCTATATAATAGGTCCCATTTTACTCCGAGTTCTGGCAGTGATGGGAGAAAATCCGATATCAGTTTCTTCCCTGACTCCTGCCTCCGATTCTTTAACCCCGACTGCACCAGCATCTCCTTCCCTATCACCTTCTTTCTCTGGCGGAGGCAAATAATCCTCCAGCCTTTCATTCTGTGAGCCAACTTTTAAACATCTCTGTCCAATGCTACACGCCGAACAACACCTCTTTAATTTTGTCTTTTGCTTATTTTTCTCTTTTTCTATCGCCAGAACCATAGGGTCCTGGGGTGTTAGATTGATTCCACATTCTTTCTGCCATTCAGGGTGATTTCGCAGGGTGGAAAACATATCGGCATAACCCACTTCATCCCATTTTCCTTCACGGCGTAGAAATAAAATGAGTTGTAACAAAGTATTATACTTTAAAGTTCCATTAAAAGGCCATTTTTCTCCTTCATCTAGCTTATATAAAGGCCACCACTGATTACAATATTTTATCAAGGTTTTACGATCCACACTACCTCCAGGTGTTCCCCGATATCTTTCCAGTGGGCCAAAATGCAGCCCAAAGGGCTCTTTTTCAGAACTCCACCCTGTTGGTTCCCCATTCTTAAACTTATACTACCCAAAGACAAAGACAAAGACAAAGGCTAGGGTATAAACACCACACACAATTAACAATTACAGCACAGACACAATAACCACTACTACCTCCCACTGATAACAAATGCCAGCATAAGCTGGTCAGAAACTTGCAAATACGCGTATACCAAACATATAGCGTATATCACATACGCATATGTAAACCAAAATCAAATACAAATGCACAAACAAACGACCATACCAATCAATTGATCAATACAACCATGCAACGTAGTAACCAAGTGATTAATACAAATCGTACATGCAATTGTATGCTACCCTGTGGGGTTCTCACGAACTGTGACTGATGGGTAGCTTCAAATGACCGGTCCCCAAAACCAAAAAGAATGTCTTATTCTTACCAGAGGTCCTTGTCTGCCCCCGCACGGATCCGCCGAATCGGAGAGTCCCTCCAGAGAATTCTCCGGGGCCGGCCAAGGGAGTCTCCGACTCAGGGGGTCCTGCAGCCAGACAGAGATGGTCCCATCTGGGTCGCCAAACTGATACAAAAATTCGCGGATACTATCTTTCAAAGTCCGAACCTCCCCGTAAGAGGAAGCGGAGTATCCAGAAAGTTCCCGAAATAAAACTCAATAGTAACAAAGTCACTATTAAGCAGGCATCCTTTATTACAGCGCTGGGCAGCACTGGGGATTGATCCACCACGAGTGCTCCAGTGATTCAGTAAACTTCTAAAGATTATATACTATAAAGTCATACATATTAATGAGATTCACGAGGATTCATTAACATATGTAAAAGCTCAAGCTGCATGCATAGTTGTCCTTTTAGTGGTCTTTGGGAGTCCTCCAGTGGTCTCTGATGGTCTTCCTCACCTATCCGCTGGCTGAACTTTGGGTTTCCTTTGCCCATATATAGTCATTGAATGAGCTCCTCGGTCCTTTAGCCTTGGACTGTCACAAGGGGTTGATTTAAACTAGTTCCTCGAGTGCTTATCTCGGCACTGATGTCCTGAGTCTCTGTTATCAATGAATTTACGAGCTTATTCACTATCTTTTTAATCCTGTCTGGCACCAAGTTGCATTCTTCAAAACCCTGAAACTATCTTTGCAAGGGAGGAAACCACAAGAGAACAAGGATGCTTACAATAAGGACTAAGTCAAGGACTGTCAGGGGTTTAGTTCTTTCAATACACCGGTTACTATTGAAAGCTCGGGATGATCAGGAGACGTGGCGGCAGGCGCGGCTGTGCCTGCACGGTGCTACAGGCGACAGTAGCCCGGAAATAGACCCAGGATCGGCAGTGGGGACGCAGACAGGGGCAAGCATCGCGGGGGATGCGGAAGAAGCGGAGAGTTCGGACGGAGTAGCCTGGCCAACTACTCAGTCTGAGGCTCCCAAAGAGGTGGATCGGGAAGCGGCGGTGTTCCCTGTTGAGCCAGCAGGACCTTTGGAATGCCCCCCGCCCCCCGCATACCCCTGGGACGATTTGGCACAGGCGCGGGGAGGGTGACGTGCCAGCGGACGCAGCGGGAGTGACGGAGCGGAAGCAGAAAGATGACCAGCGCCGGAAGCAGCGCCGGCAGCGGCACCGCCCTCTGCCCGACCCTCGAGACTGGCTGCCGGGGCAACCCTTGAGATGGGAGTCGGACGAGGAGGAGGATTGGGGTGCCTGGAGGGGAGGACAGGGGGGGTATAGATCAACCTCGAGTAGCAGCGAATGAGAAGTTGGGGGAGAAACCGATGCCCACATGTGGGAAGACGGGGCAGATCGCCTGCAGCGCGCAAAAAAGAGGCATAAGGCAGCGGGGCCTCGGAGGACCAATCAGAAGGAGGGAAGAGAGGGACCGCCAAAAGGGGAGGTCCGGAGCGCTGCAGCTCCGGAGGGGTCCGCGGAGGACGTGCTGCGGCCGCTGCAGCAGGCTATGCGCGCACTAGGGGAAGTAACTGGGAGGCAGACAGGACTCTTAACGAAGGGGGCGCCCCAGCGACAGTCGAGTTACCTAACTGGCGGCTGATAGCCAGAGATTGTAGCCTCGATGGAGTAAGGATAGAGATGCCCGGGATATTCCCTGTCCGGATAGCTCCTGGAGGAGGGGCAGGGAGCTGCAAGCGGTAACGGAGAGTTCCCGCAGAGCGTATAGCAAAGTGGGCAGGTATGAAAAAAAGCGGAACCTTGGCAAAAGATACAGCAAGGACTAGCAGAGCCGTTTACAACGTTTTGTGACAGGTTGCAGAAGGCTATTATAGAATCAGAATTGCCACAAGCAGCCAAGGAGGCAGTCCTTATGGATTGCCTCCGAAATCAAGCAAATCCGCAAACACAAGATGTCCTCCGCACCCTGGCGGTGGGGGCATCATTGGGTCAAACCATCAGGCATGTCTTGCGCCAGGAGGCGTTGAATCAGCATGGCGGTGTGGGAGCGCACATCTGCCAGAACCCTGACTGTGGAAGCGAATAAAGGGTGATGGTGCAAGCGGCCGGGGTGGGGCCGAGATGTCACTTGTGTGGACAGCAAGGGCACTTTAAAGCTGGGTGCCTGCTAGCGGAAAGGGGGGGACGTAATGGAGGAGGAGCGCGCCCAGTAGGGAGGTGCTGGGTGTGTGGGAAGCCAGGACATCTGGCAAGAGATTGTCCAACTACAAAGCCGGGAAACGGCCAAAGGAGGGCGAAGCGAGGGGGATTCGCGCCTCCTGTGAGTCAAATGGCCCCCATCATGGTGCCAGTGCCAGGAGCTTGGCCCACCATAGCGGGCCAAGGGGGAGTGAACCTTCAGGCAGGGGAGCAGAACCAGCAAGATTTGCAGGTTACAGCCCCCGCGTGGCCTTGGTCATAGGCTGTGACGAGAGACCCATGGCGGCGGTGATGATTACCCCGCAAGAGCCGAGTTGCCCGGCACGGATATGCCTGGGAATGTTAATGGATACCGGGGCAGATGTCACAGTGATGCCACTCGAACGGTGGCCACCAACTTGGCCCCTTGCCATGGGAAAACGTATAATAGGGGTAGGAGGAAAACAACAGATGAGGACTAGTACTTGCCCTGTAAAATTCGAAGTCATGGACGAGGAGGCAGGGAAGCTCCTCACGGCCGTAGTGACCATACTAGTAGCAGATGGGGTAGCAAGCCCCTTGTTGGGGCAAGACGCCCTTGCCCAGATGGGGATCGGGTTGAAAAATTTAGCATAAGGGCCACTGCCTCAGAGGGGCTTCGTCACCACAGGTTAGTGTGGAAAACCGAACAGCCTGTCTGGGTGGAGCAGTGGCCCCTGACAACAGAGAAAACAGAGGCTGTAAGAGCTATAGTAAAACGAGAGCATGAAGCAGGGCACCTAGAGCCCTCGATGAGCCCATGGAACACCCCTATATTTGCTATAAAAAAGAAAGATAAAAACCAATGGAGGATGCTGCATGACCTTAGAGCAGTAAATCAGCAAATGGAGGACATGGGGCCTCTCCAACCTGGCCTACCAGATCTGAGTGCTGTCCCGAAAGGATGGCGAGTCATTGTTTTAGATCTCAAAGACTGCTTCTTCAGTATTCCACTACATCCAGATGATAGAAAGAGATTTGCCTTTACTCTGCCCATGGTGAACCGCGCAGAACCAGGTAGTAGATGGCAGTGGAGAGTACTTTCGCAGGGGATGAAAAATTCTCCAGCGATCTGCCAGAGGTATGTGGCTTCTGCATTGCAGCAAGTAAGGCAACAGTATCAGGAGAGAATCTACATGATCCACTACATGGATGACGTCCTCATAGCTGTGCCCACCGAGGCATTGTGTGAACAAGTTTTTCAGACACCCAAAGGGGCCTTGCGGGACAGGGCCTCAAGGTAGCTGAGGCAAAGGTACAGCGAGGACCAGTGTGTGGATTTCTGGGTGCTAGAATACAAGGTGATTGCATACAAGCTCAGCCTATTAAACTTACACCTAAGGTTAAAAATTTACACGATGTACAGAAGCTGGTAGGAGCACTGCAGTGGTTGCAGACATTCGTGCGCATCACCGGTGAGGAGATGCAACCTTTCTATGCGTTGCTGAAAGGGACCGACCCATGGGAGCCCAGGAGTTTAGACCCAGAGGCAGTCGAGCAGTTGCAGACGATAGAACGTCGAATGCAAAAGGAAGGAGTATGGCGGTGGGACCCTCAGGAGGAATTAATTGCAGGTTGGATTCTGACCGCCGGTGGAGGATTAGGATTGCTATATCAAATACGGACAGGGGAAGAAAAGCCACTGCGATGGGTATATCAGAAGGTTCCCAAGGATGCGTTCTCCACAAAAGTCAAGGTAGCCGGGGGAATGATTTGGCGTCTGCGACGGGAGAGCAAGGGAATCTTTGGGAAGGAGCCAGATAAGCTCACAGTGCCGTGGAATGGGGAGAAATGGCGGAAGGTGGTAGAGAGTGAAGAGGATATACAATTGGCAGTATACTCATACCCAGGGAAAATCGTCACAGGCACGGTACAGAGGTGGGCCGAGACAGCCAAAGTGGTGGATTTGAGTGTGGATAGTAGAGTTTTGGATACCCCTCACCCAGGACCAACATATTTCACAGCCGCTTCCTCGAAGACGAACAGAGCGGCGGTAGCGTGGAAAGAAGAGAATAGTTGGATGCGCCAGACGTATGAGGAGCAGGGTAAAAGTGTGCAGTGGCTAGAAGCGAAAGCGCTAGAGATGGCCCTGCGAAAGGATATAGATCGGCATATAAATGTGTGCACGGACTCCTTATATGTGTATAAACTATTCATGTCCATGAAACGAGAGGGTGTACCACACACGGAAATTGCCTTGATGCTAGAGGTTGCTTTATCGCAGCGAGGAGCAACTGTGACAGTAATTCACATTCGCAGTCATCAGATGGGGATTGGACCACTGATTGAGGGGAATCGCATGGCTGATGAGGCAGCCGCGGGAGTCTGGACATTGATGGAGGCAAAGAAACTGCATGAAAAACTGCACCTGGGTGCTAAAGCCTTGGCAAAGGAGTGTGGCATCTCAATAAGAGCAGCAAGAGAAGTAGTAGCCACCTGTCCTTACTGTCAGCACTCGCCATTGTGGGAGGCAGGAGTCAACCCTCGTGGACTGGAAGCAAATGCCATCTGGCAGACTGACTTTACTGAATGTCCACAGTTGGCCCCCGGACGGCACCTGGCGATTACAATTGATACATATAGTGGAGTCATCATGGCTACTCAGCATCGGAAGCAGACCGCAACGCAGTTGACTGCGCATTGGACCACGGTAATGGCGTGGCTTGGAAAGCCCACCGAGATAAAAACAGACAATGGACCACGCTTTTGGGCTTGAAGTACCGAAGAATGGTGTAAAGCTTGGAATATTGTATTAAAACACGGCATTGCTTACAATAGCACGGGGCAGGCAATAGTTGAACGCGCTCATCGCACCTTGAAAGCAAAAATAATACAGCTTGGGGAGGGGGAGGGGATTAAGGGAGCTATACCCATAGCAGCTCAGCAAACTATTTTAATGCGTGCATCATGTTCGCTTAATCATTTTATACGCGGGCAGGAGCAAGTTACAGCAGTGGAGAAGCACTTTGGCAAAGGTCAAGCAGGCGAGCGCTATCCGCAGGTACGAGTAAGGTTCCCAGGCAGTGAGCAATGGGAGAGAGGATGGAAACTGAGATGCCTGGGGAGGGGCTACGCCGCGGTTGAGAATGAAGGGCGCATAGAATGGGTGCCTGCAAAGTGTGTGAAAGCAGAACTGTGCAAGGATGTACAATGAATAATCCCTTTCTGAGTTGTCTCTTTGCAGGGTCTGCAGACATGGATCCTCATGCTAGCCGTACCATTGGGAAAAGAAATGAGCTCCTTGACAAGATCGCAAGCAATATTGCAACGAGAGCGACACTGGGAAAGGGCGGCAAAAGAGAGATATGAACTGGGACTGGATAGTAATAATTGGGGGGATCTTGTTATGTGTAGTAACCATGGTTACTTGTGGGCTGCCATTGTTATGCTGTGTTATAAGACAAATCAAAGAGCGCCTGCAAGAGTTACATGAATATAGACCTGACCGCAATATGTATCCGCTTACGCAAGTAGCTCTGTAGAACTTTTAGCAGCATGGGGAGGGGGAGATGTAGGGGAATAGACAGGGATCGGCGACCGGAAGATCACGGGCTGTGACGGAAAGGTAGACTCCTCCCCATAGGAGTGGCAGGAACAGGAAGCTCAAGAGCTATATAAGCGTGTGACGCAGCTAAATAAACGGACATTTTGTATCCATCATATTGATGTCTGTGCATCACTGTCCCCAGGGTGGGTAGAGCCCTGTGTCCCGGAGATATGCGGCCCAAGATAAGTTCTCCCGTAGAAGCGTACAGCTACAGTGGTTATTAGGTGCAGCTCAGAACTTCAGTGAATACCTCCTGCATCTTCTGCTGTGCGGATGCTATTATCCCTGAATTCATGGGCTGTCTTGTGGCAGATGAGCGAGGACAGCAAATCCTGTGCCTGAGACGGGTTCCGTGTTTATCCAGGGTCCTGTGAAGTTGTAACAGAATGGGAAGGGGCGGGGGGACTAGATCACCTCTGCCTCGAAAAATAGAATTTTTAACTAAGTTGTAAGACACAAGTTCTGCTTAAAAGAGAAGTACTTGAGAAAGTAAAGACAGTAAGACTTACTCTGAATGGCCTTTGTCATGGAGAAAAGTTTTAAAAAATATTTAGTATGCTTGTCATGCTGCTTAAAATCTTGCAGAGACCAACTGATTTGACAGCAATTTTTAGACATTAAAGAAGTCATTGAGAAATGTGAAATTTTAAAATACCTTTTAGAAAGCAACAATATACACTTTTGTGTGTATCTTCTGCGCAAGTGTTCTGGCTGGAGCAGAATCGATGACTGCAGTCTGTCCAGACTGAACAGCAGTATGGCAAGCAAATCTGCTCCTAGTACACACCTCTAAAGTATCTGATGGTGGATTGGAGATAAGAAGAAAGTCTGTGAATAAGCTTTAATAGCAATCCGCGTCTGTCCTTTTAACCACACCGATGAAGCAAGGAGGCTCATGTCATAATTCTTTCCCTATTGCTGACACAGGGCAGGGAAACCTAATACCTGTTGCCTAGTTTAGGTTGGAAGCAACATCGCATCTTTCTAAAAAAATTAGTTTAGTGCTTACTATTGCTATTTCTGAGACAATGTAAAATAGGTGCAACTAGATGTTATTTATTAAAAATAACAAAACATTGGCTAGTTAAGAAGTTAGAAACAAAGCCCCTGACTGCGTCATGAGAATGCTCGTGGTTTTTGAGCCTTCAGCCGTTTTAAAAACGATTAGGTGCTGCCACCTCCTGCACATCAGCCCTCCTGCGTTGCTTTGCCCTCTCCTGCTGCGTACTCACACTGTTTTGCTGTTCTTCCCTCCATTTCCCTGCCTGTACTTGAGCACAACTGCTCTAGGAATTGCTCCCATCTACTCTACCAAGTCCTGACATAATGCCAGAAAGGGTACAGTGCTCTCGTAGGTAGCAGTCTGTATGTCAAAACAGCATGCATTGGTTTCATATGTTTTCCTGCGCTATAGTTGCTTGTGTTTGCAATGCCCCATGTTCATTTGTCTGAAGGGTTTTGGAGGAAAATGCTCCCCTGTTCTGCTCATGTAGGACATAAATAAAACAGTGGTTCAATTTTAGCGCATTTCTAGCGGTTGGGATTTAGGTGAGGTAGTTGATTTGGGGGGGGAAAGAAGGCAAAATGAGGAAGTGATCAGAAGTGAAGAAGAGCCTTGTGAGTGGGTGGACCTAAGTAAGCATGCAGGTGAATCTCTGGTGAGGCGGTGGGCAGTGCCTGTGCCTCGGTGTTTTCAGCAGCTGAGAGGCATGTTGGGTACCTCTTCAGCTGAATATTAAAGAAAGGCTTCTTTGAGCCTGGATTAGAAAGAGAAATAGAGAAATGCATAATGGGATTATCAATAGGTGTTGCTTCAACCAGGGAAGGAGCCGCCTTGGTTCCTATGCTACCCTGTAAGCATGAATTCAAGCAGCCACCTGCTACCTGACCCTTAACCTATGCCCTGCTTGTCCTCCCCACCTGCACACTTTGAGGCAAGACTTCAATTCTTGCCTCAGTATGGTATGAACAATTTCTCAACTCAGAAAAAGGAGGAGGTTTTATTGAACTCTTTGGAGGCTAATGGTCCTCCCCTAGCTGCTCCATACAGCAGCAGCAGGATCCAGGTGAATCATGACTAAGAGTAAAGCCAAATATTAGATGGGGAAAAATCAAGATGGTACATTTGTCACAACAACTGGGATAGCCTCTGTGGATCGGGGAGCAAAGGCCAGTCCCACAAAGTCTGGGACTGGAGCATTTATCGTGGTACTTCAGGCCTCTTCTTACAAAGGGTACCTTGAGCTGTCTACATGCTTGCAGGATGGAGGAGGAAAGGCGGCAGCTTGGAAGCGAGCTGTATTTCAGGTAGAGATCAGAGCACGGACTTCTATCAGGAATGTGACGGGAACTCTCTTGCTGAGCATAGTTAAATAACTTACGAGAGTTGAGCGGACAGAAGATTTTTAAGGGCAAGAAGCAATTTTGACGTTATTCTGGTGTTAGCGCCTTGTGTCTTAAACATGGACCATGTCCAAAACATGGTTTGAAATGAGTTCAGCCTATTGACATTTTAAATGTAAGTGTGGGTTCATACTGCTTTGTTGCCTGCTTGCTGCAAAAGACACCCATGTAGTCACAGGTGAATCTCTCTCCTAGAACTGAAGATCTAAACTAGTCCTCTAAACTATGCTCCATTTCACCACCACTCAAAGCAAAGATCACTTAAACAATAGTGGCTGTTAAAGAGAAACCCAAAATTGTGATAAAGATGGTAAAATCACATATAAAATATTGCGCTCTCAGCCTTGAACAGACATGCTTTGAAGTAGCAATAAGGCATGTTGTGTCATGTGTTCCAGTCCCATCCCCTCCACCCGCCAACCTATTAATTTTGGCCCTTGTGCCCAGGTACTTAAAAGAAAAGCTTTTGAAAGTGACTTTGCAGCAACTATGTATTGCAGTAGTGTCATAAGGCAAGTCAAGTGGCCTGCAGGAACCCAACAAGGTAGGTGAGCATGGAAGAGGAAGTTGCTGGCAGAGGAAGCAAGGCACTCTCGTGTTCTCATCTTTGTGAACTCTTGGAGCCTGTGTTACATCAACATGCCTGTTTGATTCCTCTTCCTTAGTGAAATGCTTAATGAACACTAGGGAATCTGTTGCAAACACAAGTAATTCAGAACCCAGGCATTACAAGGATGCAAAAGGTCTCTCTCTGAATTGCCTCTGTAAGCATTGGTGCATGTCACCCTCTTGAGTGTTGCAAATGCTCCCCACATGCTGGCCAACTATTCCTCCTTCCTTGTGGCTAATAACTCCATTCTTCCCCAAAGCGGCAGGGCAGCGCATGGCGTTGTCTGGCTTCACTAGGCTTCTTCTGCTCTGGGTTGCACAGAGAAATATTACACTTGCTTTGCTGGAGGGGAGAACAGGAAGCCAGTGAGGTTTAACCGGCCAGAGGTGTTGTTGAAAGGTTGGGTGGAGGCAGGCAAACACCGCTATGTCGCCTGTTGGTTAGCATTGCCCTCCTCTGAACTATGCACGGATTTCAAGTTTTGGACAGGAAGAATTTGTGGTTTGATGGTCACAGTGGCATCTCGGTGGGCACACTGAGACTGCATGGCTCTCAGATTAATTAAACAAGGTATTCTGGACTTCTGTTAAATGCCGGGAAGACTGACACTCTCCTGGCAGCACAGAAATGAGCAGTTACAAGCTTCTGGAAGATTGCATTGAATTAAAGATTAGGCACTTGCATTTGTTAACTCAGCATGGGCGCAGTTATGCAGGTGGCATGTGTGTCCACAGACCAACTGGAGCCTTTTTCTCTGCCTGAGTGCTTATGCTTGGAGCTGTAATGAAGTTTTTCTCAGCAGAATTCTCTTCTTTGGGTCCTGATGGTTCCTTATGCCCTGATACAGTGCCTCCGCCAGCTCTGCCTGTGCCCAATAGCTCAGCTGAGACCGGCTATTTTATATGGCTTTGCTACAATAAAACACTCACACATTTACCATTTCTAACAGGCTTCATTGAACTTGTGATTATAAAGGTAATTTACAATGAAACAATTAAATAAACAATAAGCTAAAGCACTATACATTTCAAAGGGCTCATATGACTACAACATTCCAACACATTAAAACTTTAAAACAACATTAACACTCAAATTGTACCTACACCTATACTTATCTTTCTAACACGTTTCAAGACTCTCAACAAAGTACCTTTTTGGTTACAGTCCCTGTAAACACACAAGACCGGTGAAACACTCAAGCAATTGTACAACTGAGAAGAACACTACACAAGACAGGAACAAACAATGTGCTGGAAACTGCCTGGGGAATAGGGGGTTTACCTCTAAATTGAACTGACTCTTTGGACAACGAATGGATAACACTAGCATGCTCTCTGGAATACATGTGTGACATCCTTAGCGGGAACAAGCCTCCGTGTCACTCAACACTGTAATTTCACAAAAGCTTTAGGTTAGTGCTGCCTAAAGAAATAGCCCACCTTTCTCTGGCCGTTTGCTCCCGTGCACGTCTCACGCTACTCTTGAGCCAGTGCAAAGTGCTGGTATATTTGCCCAGTGAAGCAGCCAGGGAAACTCATTGAGCTTAACAAACAACAAATTAACATTCAGCAAACAAACATGAAAGAGAACTCACTGTATTCTCCTTGATCTCCCTGGTCATGTTCACTGTGCAGATATGTTGGCACCAGAAAGACACCAGCGCGGTGGGGTGGGGGGGTGGGAACATGGTGACTGGGAGCAGGAGGACTATTTCTGTAGGCAGCAGTACTCTCAAAAAACACCAGTTACAAACATCCTGTAGAAAGGCTTTACCTTTTCCATTCTGAAACAAGTAACATGTTTTCAAACCGATTTATAGGGCAAATCAAATAGTCAAGAGCAAAACGGTGGACTAGGACAGAACTGCAAAACAACGCTCTAGTACTGTAAATGAGATCTGTTCCTGCTCCATGAGTACTGAAAGGCCGCATGATAGTTGGTACAACAGGGGCTGCTACAGCCAGATCGCTGGCGAGTCTGCTGCTCCAGTATCTCTTCTTTATTCCTGTCTGAGAAACAGTATTGACGTACCCAAAGACTTCATCATCATGAGGTTCTGTAAAATCAAGTTCTTCCACAAAATGGTTTTCATTAACTCCGTGCTCCACCTTCCTGCATGGAGGTGTCACAGGAGACAAAAGGATGGTCGAGTTTGGCTCACCTGGAGTTAAGTCCACTACGATACCAGAATCACTGAGGCTTTCGAGAGAAATTGACCCAATTCCTTCAGTGAAGAAGGCGGGCTTAGAGGACAGGCATCTTGAGCTCTGAGCTCTGAACATGTTTTGAATGAACTGCTCCCCTTCTAGGCTATATGGCACCACATCAGTCTGGGTGGTCTGCTCCACCATCATGTTTCTGACTTTCTCCTCCTCCTCCTGGGAAAAAGTTAGTTTTTCATCCAGAACATTTTCAAGCATCTCTTGATTCACAGTAGAATTGGAGGGAGCTGGCTCACTCAACTCAGAGGTTGTGGTGGTCAAACTCTCTTCAAATAAATCAGTCCCGTTAGCTGTGTCCTCATGAAGAAACAGCCCACTATCTGCCAGCTCCTCCAGAGCTTGGTCCTCTGTGGTGGGGCTGTCTGGCATCGTGGTACACAACGGCTTGCCCTCAGAGTCACACGTGTACTCCGGGCGCTGCTCATCTCTCACAGAGCTCTTCAGGGCCATCTCCATGCTCGACACCAAAGATTCCAGTTTCTTGTTTTCAATGCTTATTTCTAGGAAGTATTTCTGAAATTTTTTGTCTTTCTCAGCCAAGCTGTTCTTCATGCTCTCAATAACTTGCTTGAGTTCTTTAATTTCCCTCCTTGCTTCCAAGAGGCTCAGCTCCATCTCCACATGATTACACTCATCTTCGATCCAGTCTTCCTTCATACGTTCCACCTGAGCTTTGAGCTTTTCGATTTCTCTTTCCCTGGAGCAAAATAAAAATATCGTAACACTTCTGGTGACTGCCTAGTTAAAGAGTCAACGTGAGGCTCCACCTCACTGGGGTGGCTACGCTGCAAAGATGCTCCAAGGAAGAAGCAAATTCCTCCATGCATCATTTGCTGCCACCTCTGGGAGAACTGGCAGAGATGTCAGCTGGCTGCCAAGACACACTGGCTGATTCCTAGCTGGAGTCACCAACCTTGCCACACAGCCAGCAGCCTTGTGGGCTATGCTGTGGTCCTGGACACTTTGAGGTGAAAGTGGTGGCCTCTGGGTTAGGTCCAACCAGTACAGCGCTTAACATCTCATCTACTGCCTCACCCTGGAGGAAATGACAAACAGCTGCCTGGATGTGTCCCCTGTGCCTGCCAGCAGCTCGTCACGTATAGCCAGAGCCAACAGTGGCCTCAGACAGCAGGATGGCTCAGGGCTGCAGGCACCTGGCTTGCTTTGCACCCGGCTTGCTTTGCACCCCCCCAGCCCAGCATGGATCCAGAGGCTTCTGCCTTCACTTGCAAGCAAGTGGGGAGAAGGGCCCCCTGCGTGAGATCCAGCCCTCACAGGTACAGATGTCAGGCCACCCAAAGCAGACCAAGGGGTCGCTGGGACTCTACCTTGGGGCTCCATTCAAACAACCCTTTGTGCCCGCTTGGGTTGTGTGTGCTGGAAAGCCAGTTCTCAGAGCACAGCTTTAGTAAAAGAGACAACATCTGTTGCTGTGTAACGTACATTGTTGCTTCTTTGCTTAGCATCCATACAAAGTGCTATTGCAAAAAAGTCCATATCTAAGCAACAAAACCACAAGCGGGCACACTAGTTTGTGTCAGAGCTTTTCTTTCATTAGGGGAAAAGGGGGACATTTGTCGTCATATTTTCTGAGTGAGGTGGAACTTTTTTTATGTATAAAAGGTGTCAGTGCTAAAGTAGGCTGGTGAAGAACTATCCTTTGAAAGTCTTCTATCGGGAAAGTTCAAAAAAAGGGAAAAAGAGACAGCCATATTTGTAACGAAAGTGCACGGTACATATTCACTGAGCACACAATGAAACCTTAAATACCTGAAAACAACCTAATCAGCCCGATCATATTTCAAATCTCTTAATGAAAACTTTACATGGTCAAGAAAAGAGTAAAAATGATCAGGACTCCCATCCCTTAATGCTCCTGAATAAATCTTGTCCAGTCTTATTTCTGAAGTGAAATATACCTTTCTGTAACTTTGCACTCGGATTCCTTCAGCTTTTTTTTCAAATGCCGTATTGTAACTTCTTTCTGCTGCAGAGGAGTCAAATACCGCTCCGGATTTTCTGGCTTAGTGCTGCAATTGTGACCACAAGAAATAGATTTCCCTGATCGCCTGAAAAGAAAAAAACCATCACACCATCACATAACATCACTCCTACAGTTCTTCAGTCCTGGCAAAAAGGAACACATCCCATAGACTGATATGGCGCTTGACTCATTTTGGGCTCCTCAGTGTCCACACAAGTGACTCCCTCTGGCAAACCAAAGTACTTGAGAAAATGGCTGATTTGTGGCTATAGTACAAAATTTACTATTTATCATACTTGTTTTCAGTGCCATTACCTCAAATGAGACATTTAACTTTAAAACACCTAGCCATCTCCTCACCCAAAACGGTGCCCAAGAGCAGGCAGCTGGGCCATTGGCAAGGGCACCCAGCTGCAGACACAGCCAGGTAAGGAAGCGTACAGACTGAGTTCAGCTCCACATGTGAGTTAAGAAGCCGAGCACCCTGAAACCTACATTAATCCTGTCTAGCTTTAGGTGTGTATCTGACATGCTTGGCTGTTGAGTTGCCTGGGGTGGGAGGAAAGAGAGAGAAAGGGAGGGAGAGAAACAACAATTTCTTCTCTGCAATACCTGTCGCACGCTCCCGCAGGTATTAGTTTTCTTCCCTGTAGAGGAAACTGCACGCAGAGGTACCTAAGGCCGGGCAGGGTGAATTATTCACCCGAGCATACAATATTTTCTATACAACCCCACCCAACTCTCTCCAAAGGAGAAAGGACCTTTCTGTGAAAGAACCAGGAAAGCCACATGAGAACTGACAGCATAAAACCACGGAAAGGAGCCTGCCTTGGAGTGAAAACCAGCTACAAAGTGCTTTGACTAAAAGTAACCTTGAATTTTACAGTACTGAAACAGTAAAACTTTTACATGGGATAGAGCACACTGTTGATTGTCAAGCCACCAATATGAAGAGTCACACCCATGCTGAGGAGCAACACGACCCCTTTGGCAAGCCAGACAACCAGCTGATGCCGCATTTGAGTGCAGAGAAGGTAAGTCAGTGTGCTGAACACCAGGATGCTGAAATAAAGACTTGCCTCGTCACTTGGCTGCTGTCACTTCCTTTGTTTGAGCCTGAGTTGCTTCTGCTGGCTAAAGAAGCCCCATAATTCTGACGGGTGTTCGCAGGACTCGGCTGGTTTTTGCTCAGTGTTGACAAAGGGGCCTTTTCACGGGAAGCAGGTGGGCTGGGTCTGGACTTGTTGGATAAGGATCCATTATTCTGACCATGAAGGCCACAACTGGAGGAGAACCAACATGGTTAAAGCATACTGGATTATCTTTATCACACAACTCATTATGTGTCTTATTTCACGCACAAAGTTGTCTACACACTAAAACAGGTAGATAACTGTGAGTGGCCGGGAAGAAAGTCCTGAAGTCATCAGCCACTGCACACTCTTTCACTGACTGTGGGGCTCTCAGTCTGAATTATGTGATCTAGGGAAACGGTGGCCATTTTCACGTTTCTCTGTGGCTAGCACGGTTCCCACTGACTCCACCAGATCATCCACCTTCCCTGAACCTCTGACTCCATTAAGTAATGAGAGGACTGCAGCCTGGGCTAGTGCCAAAAGAACCACGCTTCAGCCTTCCCTGGCCAGACCTGCAGAGAGATGCCTGCTCGTGGAGGTTTGCTCTAAGACTGCTTTCATGCTCCTTGGCAAGCAGCCTGAGGGATCACAGTGTGTGATGAAAACAGATTTGTTTGAGCCACTGTTCCTTTCTCTCTTTGGCATAGAGGGTGCTTCAGCTGCCACTGTCAACTATTCATAGAATCATAGAAGAGAACCATAGAATCATTAAGGTTGGAAAAGACCCCTAGGATCATCAAGTCCAACTGTCAACCCAACATCACCAAGTCTCCTAAACCATGCCCTGAGGTGCCACATCTACACATCTTTTAAGTACCTCCAGGAATGGTGACTCTACCACCTCCCTGGGAAGCCTGTTCCAATGCCTGACCATTCATTTGCTTAGATATAGTTCAAAGCCTACTGTGAGCAGGCTGAAATAGTATTAAAATAGACAAAGAAAACCACAGATTTTTTTCTTCCTTCCTTCCTTCCTTCCTTCCTTCCTTCCTTCCTTCCTTCCTTCCTTCCTTCCTTCCTTCCTTCCTTCCTTCCTTCCTTCCTTCCTTCCTTCCTTCCTTCCTTCCTTCCTTCCTTCCTTCCTTCCTTCCTTCCTTCCTTCCTTCCTTCCTTCCTTCCTTCCGTCCTTCCTTCCTTCCTTCCTTCCTTCCTTCCTTCCTTCCTTCCAGTTTCCCTCATACGTATCTACCTTTCTTTTCCCACTCTTTATTAAATAACCTGACTGTCGACTGTGGGCTTGAAAGCAACTGGTATCTGTGCTGCTGGCAACTGCCAAAGGACTGAGGTGCTCTGAGCACAGCTTCCCAAGGTGGGTTCCTCGCTTGCTCACTTGGTTTGTCTTCCTGCACTGCTACACTGCTACCTACATCCTCTCATGGAATTGGTTCTTCTAAACTGTAATGAACGGGCTGGTTTCAGAAAAGAAAAAGGCAAATCCAGCCAACCAAAGAGGCTTGAACATAAAAATTTAAATACCACAGCACTATGAAGCAAGAACTCTTCTCAAGATTCCCTAACTTGGTTTCGTCCCTCCTCTGAAAATGGAACAGTTTATAAGGAAGGTGGCTGCTGCAAACCTTCATCACACTGCTGTGGTTTGGGTGATTTTATAATTATTTTACAATGAAGTGCTGGACTGTGGTTTGTGACAACACTGAGATTTTTCAGAGGAAGTTGAGTCAAACAGTTAAAAGAGAACATATCGCAAAGGAGACCTCTCCTTCCACTTCGTACAGTACAGCATCAACTCTTGGGTGAGGCAGAATTCACATAGACTGTGCGTAACGCAGCAATGCAATTGAAGGAGCATTATTACAGAGGACTTCTGTCTAATTAAGTGGGTCAGGATGCTCTAATTTAAAGTTACATTTAAATGCACAGAAATACATGCAATGATACAGAACCTTACTGCAAGTAAGGTGATTTTAGGGCTTCATATTATACTTAGTATTTTTCACACACACACACACACACACACCCCCGGCCAGTACCTTTACTGGTTAGATTTAATCTGGAGAGTGCTTAGGTAATGTTTATTTTTCTAACAGTCTCATGACACAGATAGGAAACTGCTCATTAAGCATCATTCTGCCAATCTCTGTGCACTGGGGCACACTCCGACCTCAGAGACATCTGTGTGACTTAAGCATAGAGGTATCCCACTGCCAGTCCCGGCCTGGCCTACCTGCCAGCACTTCCACAAAGGGCAGGAAACCCGTCCTGTCAATCTGAACTCTTTCCACCTACTCCAAAAAATGTAACCAGCAGGGATTTTGTGGGTGGAGCACAATGTGTGCTGCTCCACCCAAATGTCCTCACCCTTGCATTCACAAGCTCTCTGGATTTGCACTTCACAAATGATAGGGAGAAATCTTACAGAAATCTTTCTTGAAAGATTTGTTTAGATAGATAACTCATTTATATATTTTTTTTTATTTGCATATAGTTTTAGTTACAGAAAGGTTGGGCAAGGGTGTTGAATACAAAAGCATCAAAGGCAATATTGTCTACTTCTTCCTACAAAAAAATAAGATCATGACCTGGAAAGGGACATGCCAAGCTGACAGTTTATTACAAAGAGAAAACAGTGATAAGACCAAAAGGTTAAGGTTAACTTCTTAGAGGTACTGCTGTTAAGCAACATACACCCAGTTGTCTCCTCCTCCACTCCAGCTGAAGTCTTTTCTGTCTTACCTGAGGGTATCTCCCATTCTTGTTATGAACAAACAACAAAAAAATACCTGTCGGCTGATCTGGCCTACTGACATGTTTTGGTCTCAAAAAATATAGCTTTTTTTTCCCCTTTCTCATATTACAGTTCTCATCAGTGTAAGTGCTGCCCAAGAGCATAGTGTTAGCCAAATTGTTTCAAAACTCACACTAGTGGTATTTTATGTATTAGCTGCAAGGCCTTACATAGTAGTCTCTCTCTGCACTAGCAACTCTCTCACTCTTCAGGAAAAATTGCTTTGCTTACTTGTGAGAAAAACACCTTTTGCTTCCAGCAGCCGACACACGGGCTTCAGGCACTGAGGTACAGCCTGTGTTGCTTGAAGAGCTAAAATTGGTTTTAACCCCTGGAAAAGAAAAGGGACGAGTAAAAACACAGTGGAAATCATAACTCAAAGGCTGTTTTAAAAATGACAATGAACAACAGGCATCATCCCTTTGCCCATCCTGTGTGAATTTTAGCAGTTGCATGAATTTTCCAACATCCCTGATGTCAAGCACATGATTTGTTCTGGATTTGCAACATTTCTTCAGAAGTGGCACTTAAACAAGAGCAGAGAAAAACCATTTGGACACAAACCCCTCACACTAAAGAAGCCCTTTTAGGACACGGCTAGGAACATTTGTTGTGACAACCTGTTTGCTTTCTTACAGCCGTCAATACAAGAATCAGGCTGCTCACACGGCTCCTGCAGCAGCACACAACTGTAACTGTAGATTTCGCTTGCTTTAAACCATATGAAAAGACTACGCGCTGGGGGAAAAGCCGCTTCCATTTTGGTTTCTGAGACGATGTACACATACATGCATATGTACATATAAATGTGTATAGGCTAATAGGGTATATGTGTCTGCGTATGTACACACATATGCAGGTTCTCGTGGCACACAGAAGGACAGTAAAGCAGTTCTAATAGCCTTAAATCAATCCAATAATCACGCGCGGCTCTCAAGTGCTTCTGGGGTGTTAAGCCATCTACCTGATTTCTGACTTTCTATGGATCACAGCTTTTATTTCCCAAGCCCTGGCATGTACAGGGAAAACCGCTTTCATTTTGCTACAAACAGTAGTAGGTAGAGCTACTAAGAAAGTCTTATCACCTGGAAAAATACCCACCCTAAAGTTAGGATTTTTTTCAGTCTGTCACTCAAATGGCAGATGTCCAAAGCCATATCTGGGCCTTACACTGCAAAGCCACAATATTGTACGATGACTTTAATCTGAGGGAATGGAAATAACTTTCCCTCATCCTTTAAACAGCTGGTCGGGGGGAGCATCTCTCACCTGAGAATTTCTGGGCGCCGTCTCACGCACAGACACCCCCAGCCAGCAGCTGCAGACTTACCATGAACCCCATTTTTGCTATATTTTCCATGATGCATCTGCAGATACCATCATCCCCCACTGGGGTGGATAAACCTTCAGCTGCACAGTCTTTCTTAAATCCTTTGCAGAACTGATGGTGATGTGCACGGCTTGTACCCTAGTTGACTAGTTTTGTCGCTGTGACAATGTGATTGCGAAAGCTCACACATCTAAGTCCCAGAACAACCCACCTAAGCAGCATTAACCATGAAAGAGGCTGCCATTTCTCAAAATGCCACGCGTAGTGGCATCCAACACTGAGAGGCCCGTCACTCTGGCCCCAGCCCACCTTGCAGCAGGCTACAAGCAGCAGCACACCCACTCCCTAGGAGCAGAGCTGTGCACCGCTCTGTGCAATGGGAAGAACAACACAGTGATGGCCAGCAAAGTACTGCAACGTTTTCCAGGATTGCTTCTTGCCTGCAAGACAGTGGAGTGAAATAGTGCAGTACCAAGTGCTGTCCCTGCACTTTATTGCTCAGTGGGCAACGGCACTGAGCTAAGAGAGTGCTGCAAACAGCATCATGCTTTCTGCACTGCCTTTTAGCCTCCTTGCTGCCCTGACAGCACCACTACAGTCACCTAGCTCTAGCTGACATGGAGGGGAGAGGGGAGCCTGCAACCCCACGACTGCATGCTGTGCTGCCCATGACGAGGAGTGCAGGCAGTGCCAGCTGGCACAACCCAGGCAGAGGCAGAAAAGGCAGTGACGGTAGGTCAGACGTGTGTGCACATCTGCCCCATGGGTTGGAGGACCACTGCTTAGGGAGCTAACACCGTCCTGCCACAGCACTGCAATTGGCTGGGCAAGGTAGAACAGCTTAGGTATACTTGGTCTGCCAGGACAGTATGCAACCGCATCACATACGTACGTATGTATATGGAGCCAGTATATACATTTCTTACACAAATCCACACAATAACCATACATGCATGCCTGGATTATAGCATCCCAGTCTGCTATTTATAGCCATTACAGATGGTTGGATACCTTGTGGCATGGTCTTCTGGCCTCAAAAGTCAAATTTTGCTTGCACTTGAGCATGTAATATTTTTCCTTCTATAAGAATAAAGCTCAAACTTTCCTGTGTGCATTTGATTGTCCATGTGCTATCTAAATGGTAAGGTTACAACATAGAAAAAAGGAAGAAGTGTCAGTAATACCTGTGACAGGAACACTGACAGCTGAGCAGAACTGGATTCCTAAAACTCAGGATGCACCTGAGTTTAGTAAATCTTTTAAGCTAATTTAGTCTTTTTGTGTAAGTCTTTCTTATTTGCAACTTCACCACTCTTTCATAGCTGCCAAAGTATAGAAACCACAGAACTACCTATCTTCTGACTCCATAAACATGACCTCTTAATATATATCTATGTGTGTGTATATATAGATATAAAAATCATTCTTGATGCTAGGTTTGCATATAGTCACCCAGTGAATCAGAGCTGTAAATGAAACAGCGCTGACAGAGACAGCTTGTCCTCAGAATGTAAAACACTTCAATTTGCTGAGCCTCCGTGCCTTCAAAAGCATCCTGTTACACAGCAAAGAGACGAAAACACAAAATAATATAAGTTCACCACTCCAGTGCAGCTGCTAGAGGAATAAGTAGCATGCTGTCCCTGTAGATAGCTTTATTTAGAGACCCCAAGGGAAGAGAGGGGGCCTGACTGCATAAGAACTTCCAGCAAAGCCATTAGAAACAGCTGGAAAAGTAGAGATAATTCAGTTGTAATGCCCTTTATTGAAAGAATCTGTAGTTTTAAAAGACTAATTTATCTTAAAACTTTTAACTCACAGCTACATCTCCAGTTTCAATCTTTAACAGCATAAGCAGTAATATTTCCAGGAAACATTAATGCTACTTCTTTTCTATTTAATACGGGGTTGTTCCTGCAAGATTGTTTTTGTACACCACAAGCAATCTAGGAAAGAAAACCAGACTGCTCACATGCACGAGCAAATGTAAGAAAAAGAAGCTGCACAGAAGTGATGAAGTCTTGCTTCAGCATTTCCGGCTTTTCTTCAGATAACACCCTTTAAAAAATGACCCATGTTGAGGGCAAAGGCTGCCAGCAGGGAATGTACTCAATTCACAGTGTCAAGCTCAGCTGACAGCGTGTTTTTGTTCCAGTCCCTGGCCTTTGACTTACTATGTGATTTACTATTACTATACATGAGACTCTCGCCTTGCACTTTGCTATAAATTTCACATCCAACAGTAACTGCGTAAATGCAGATATAATCCTGGGAGCAAGGATCAGGACTCTCCTCCACGTAGACTGCTCTATTCTTTGTGTGACAGAGAAGCTGCTCCCATGTGCTCTGCCGCTGCCCATGTCCGACAGATACCCTCTACTACCACGAGGTCTAAAGCCAGTGGAGGAAGCTGATGATGCTCTGTAGGTTGCAGTGGTTGAGAACTCTTGTGAGAGGTGTGGATTTGAACTCCTTTGGTCTAAGGAGGGCACTGAACTCAGATCTTTTCCCCGAGCTCTACTTGCTCAGCTGCCACACAAAACAGGGTGGGTGGTAGCACCAGTGCTGGCCATAGTTCAAAGCAATGAAACGTGCTGGTTGCTGGCACTCACAGAGGTGGTCTGGCTCTGGTACAGAGGTTCAGAGTGAATGTGAGGCACGTGCATGGGCGCAAGCAGGGTACAAGTAGGTGGCCAAATCTGGGAGACGGGCACGCCTCTCTGGCCTCTCCTGTGGACTGGGAGAGGTGCGTTCCTGCCTGGCATGCTCTCTGCTGTGAATCTTGGATTGTAGTACCTAACCACCCCCTCTTATTTTATATGCAGTTTAGTCATCAAGCTCAGACTTGCAAGTTGTGCTCCCAGAATGACAGTGAGAACCTGAGCACAGCAATGCCTGGCATCAGCATCCCCTCCCCTATCCCACTGCGCTGGCCAAAGAAGCTATCACTTATCACTCTTGGGTGGACATCTACCTGACTGCTTGCCTGTGCTCTCTCATCAGACAGCTCTGTTAATCATGTTGCAGCTGATTGCACAGCGCAGTAACAGCTGATAAATTGGCAGCTGGCAAACATGCAGTCAGAGAAGACGTGGAGCAAAACTTTCAGTGTGGGTGACCATCAACTGTTCAAACCTGCTGGGTGAGGGGACTTCCAGCTCAATACCAGGCAGAAGACTTTGGGGAAGAACTTCAACGCAGATCCTGCTTCCCTGCATTTAGATCTAAACTTGATTTTACTTGATCCCCTCAATTCATACTGCTGGTTGTGTGATCTAAACTAATTATGTATCTTGATTTTTGCTCATCTAGTTCACCTACTTTTCTTGCTTTGGAAGAAAGTTTGTTATCAAATAATCAAAATTTATCTCATTAAGCAGTTTTCCAATCTCATCTAAATACTATAGCTTTGGTAGTAATCTGAACTGCATTCATGCAAAGTATAAGCACTGCAGATCTCAAAATAAATATGGAATGTGGCTTGTGTATGCTGTGAAACCACAGTCAGTCAAGCTCATCTCTAAAAACAGTCACTACAAACTAATTACTGAGATTGGCTGAGAGCCATCATGTAGACTCTGCATATCACTGTATCCTGAGCCAGCATTTTTCTTCATTGTTTTTAATTAATGGATTTGCAGAGCAGCCACGAGCAGATGTTGAAACAGACAAAGAGCATTACATAGTGGTTTTTTTTCCTGCTTTATATACCTTACAGAGATTCTTCGTACGGAAATTAGCCTGACCTAATTATTTTTTGTGATTCTATATGCAGTTTGAGCTCTTCTAACACCACTTTAGAACAGCTGCCAGCAATTTTCCCTTCTCATCCTGAAATGACCTTTGTTGGGGGAACACATGTTCACGGAGAAGAGAACAGTCTGGACAACTTATCTTTCTGTTCAAACCAAAAGGCTCTTTCGATCAGAGATGGAAGGATGCTACTTTGCTACTCCAACCTCATTAGAAACATTGAGACTGGAGGTTCAAGAAATACCAATAGATGTATAACATGATACTCAACTTGTATATGACAGTTTTGGAAAAACCTCCGTGATGTGTAAATCCACCTACGGACAAGTCTTTAATAAGGAAGCATGTGGTGTCACCTCAGGAGTTTTCTCATATGCCTGGCAGTACTACCTGGTCTGCTTGAATAGAAATGAATAGGCTGGTCAGAAGTACTTTTAGAAGCTGGAAAACACCATCTTTGGCAGGGATGACTTAACAGGACACAGGAAGGGAGTGAACTCGGTCATAGACTAGGTCAACATCCCAGCCGTCCCGTTATGTTGGTGGCAGAAGTTTAACAAAGGGCTTTCAGAGGCCTCTTCAACACATCTCCTAAATCTGGTTCCAATGCACAAGGAGGAGAGAGGCTGGCTGGTGCACAGCAACAAACCCCGCAGGCATGCATTCACAGCAGCAAATGCTGCAGGTATGTGTCCACAGCATATATGCGAACGCATGAATTCACATGCTAAACCTGATTCAGCTGAAAGCTTTTGCACAATCACCCTTAATATAAGGCACATGGTTTTCATTCTAATGTGCATAAAACATTTTAAATCAGTTTTACATGTTTTCAACAGGGAAGAGAAAACCACCAGAATGAGAAACATATCCGAGAGGTAACTAACTAAGCAGCCCTGCAATCCCAGGATCAAAAGCAAAATTTGTCATAAAGCTAGTCAAACATTTACTGTAACGCACACCTTGAAATTATTACAGAAAACTAATAGAGATCAAGTGCCATCTACTGAAACGAACAGTAAAACCCTACCCAGTATATTGATTGGTTGCCTAAACTATATTTCTATAGTTATAAAGAAAGACAAGGTGGGTCTCAAAGCAATGAATGTCAAGTTACGACTGCTGTCATTTGCTTGTTTTTCCCCCCAGTAGCACTCTTAGCATTAAGGAACACTAAGGACAGACATGAAGCCTGTGCTTTTTCAGCCTATTAATCCTTGAGGGTTTGCGGTCACACCGTATTCTGCCAACTTTAGCAAAGACTCATAGCCTGCCAGGTGCCCAGACTTCGAAAGCCAACAACTTCCTATTACTTAGAGAATTTCAGAAGGGAGGAACAGACGACCTGTAATGAAATGCCTCAACATGGAAGCAAGAGAAGGCTTGTAATCCAAATAAAATACAAAACAAACTCTGCAGAATTTTCATTTCCTTTAAACACAACTTACATAACAGTACACCTAAGATACGGTATTATAAGGTACATCTACTGTTTTGTTACAACACATTAAAAGTAATACATTTCAAGCTCCTTGGGGAAGCGATGTCCACCTTGCAGCGGCTGGAGCAGGATTTATGAAAGGATGCCAGGGCCCCAGCTCCACGGGGGGAATTTTGGAAGTAGCGCTCTTCCTATCTGCCACCTCACTTGAGAAATCCCGCTCTCAATCAGCAGAGTGTCTCAGCTATGTGAAACTCTTGTTTCTGGGCATGCCTAGAAGCAGGTCAGCTTTAAAAGAGCTCGGTGCCTGGCTCCTCTCCAAAGACCAGGCTGGGTGTTTCACACTACACAAAAGACATCAGGGTCCACACAAAAGCAGCCCAAGGAAAGCTCTCTTCTGCTCTCTGCTTTACTGGAGAAAGGATCCACCTGGGATTTGCAGGGCCAGATTTAGCTTTGAACTGGGAGGAGGCTGCACATCATCTCCCCATCACACCACCTGGGACATGCACTGCGTCCAGCTGTAAGAACCAGGGGAGGAGATGGGGTTCCTGTCCTCTCAGCTTATCAGGGCCTTCTCCAGCTCCTCCACAGATTCACCCAGTTTAGGGTGCCTGCACGTCTTTGTCACCCGTTGCTACATACATAGTGGAATCCAAACAGGCCTGAATTTCCCACAGCTCCCCTGCCTCCATCAGGAGACCCTGCCTAACCCCTGCACCCAACACACCTGAGAAAAGTAAGTTCTACAATCTAGAGTTTTGGGCAAAGTTGGGCAACCTCTGTCTAGTTGCTCTATCAGATGCTGGGTTTTATTTTCTTTTCATAATTGTGGTTTATTTATTGGAACAGGGACTGGGCATGCATTTCCCCCTTCTTCCAGGCTCTTCCTAATCTCGGAATCATAACGACAGGTGAGGACCAAAAGAGATTGAAGGCATCTAAAACACAGCTTCCCCAGGATTTATATAGCTAGGTATGTAAAAGCAAGCAAATGTTCAAAATGCCACCGCTATCTGCAAAGTCCTGCTTAGTTGTTTATGGCTGAGTTTCCACTGTTGAGCCCATTAACCACCAACTTCCCCAATGTCCATATACCACAGTGAAACCAAATCAGTCAGATTTGCATGACTAAGATAAAGACGTTCCCTTAGCTTTCTATGCCCGCATACAAATACAGATATATAAACAGAAGGAATACAGAGACATATCCACTCAACACTGCTCAAAAAGGATTAAAAGATGTCACTCTAAAGCACAAAAAAGAAAAATTCTGAGTGATTTGGTCACCAAAAAACAAAGTTCAGAGAGCACTGAAACTATTTCTGATTTTAATTCAAACATGGCCAGATAGTGGAAAAACAGAATTTTCTACTTTCTGTCTGAAATGATGCTTAAATTTTGATAACTGTCAAATTCCTTTCTTCTTTTAAAAAAGGGGTACAAATATTTTGATATTTTTATTGCTTTAATTTAACTAATTCCTAATTAAAACTAAATCCTTTCCGTTTTTTAATTTTTAAAATTTTACATTTAAAAATTAAAATTAAATAAATTGATTTAATTAAATAAATTTAAAATATAAATTTTAAAATTTAAAAATAAATTTAAAATGTATTAAATTAAGTACATTAATTAAAGCCTTAAAATATCTCTAAGCATTCTAAATATTTTAGATTGAAGATTGTCTTTGTTCAGTCTGAGAGAAAGGCTTTCTTTAATGTTTTGATTTGGTCAACAACAATGATGACAGGATTACAGGGCACTGTTTATGAAGGAAGATTAAGGGAATACAATTTGTGTATTCTAATCAGTCTGGCAACACTCTATCATGGGGAGGAGGAATACAGCTGGAAAACTGTAAAGAAAACCATTTAACAGCAACACAGGATTCTGGCTATGATGCATGTTATGTCATGAAAAATTACTTTAAATAAAAACGGATGTTTGGTGGAAGTGCTCATAGTAGAATGTAGCTGGAGGATGTTCAGAATATTTTAACCAGGGCATCAGAAAACTATTTTCAACATTGGCATAAATAATACAGATTGTAAATTACAAGCAGAGCACCAAGAAAAAAAAAAAAATCTCCTAAGAGAAGATTTATAATGGCCTTTCCATAGGCACAGTATTTCCTTCCGTACAGGTGAAGCGGGCTGAAAACCATGGAAAACAGCCAGAAAGAGCAGAACACTTGCTGCAGTAGATACACAAATTGCAAAGCCTGCTCCAGCTTGACCTCACACATATTTTAAAACAAATACTTAAGAGCGTGCAGTGTGTGTAGCATCGGTTTCTCTTATTTGACTCATATTCCATAACGAATGAGCAGAAGAGAGAAAAAAAGCTTCTTAAATATAAAAAAGACTTTTTTTTTTTTTACTAAAGATCACAGCTCTTGCCATCTTCCATACCTGCCTCAACTCTGACCTCTAAACCTCAGTGCCCTTCTTACGCCAGGAGCTCAGCCATCTTTTCCAGATGGAGGAGGAGCATGTCCCCACAGTCCCCAGGAGACCTGCATCTCTATCAAAAGGCATTTGGCACTAAAAGGTGAATTGGCTGGCACAGGTCTCACCTTGTCCAACAGCCCAGCGGCTGAGGTGCTCCCTGCAATAGTCCCATATCTGCATCCTCTACTTACTCAGATTTGCAGTTGGAGCCGTGGCTTTCTCACGGACCACGCGCGAGGCTGAGCTTGAGGTTGCAGGCGTCCTGAGGCGAGAATCTCCCTTTAACAGTTGGCGTCCCACTTTCAGGAGATCTGGAGTGGTATCAGGACAATTAATGGGCCAGAGAGAGAGAGAGAGAGAGAGAGGAGAGTTATGGTGTGCCTGCTAGGTACTTGGCTTCAAACCCCCAGTACAAGAGTAACTAGATTATACAAAGTGGAAGAGCTTCCCTGGGAGCAGACTCCCTGCATCCCCTCAGCCTGCTCAGCGGCCTGCTACTAGGGCACTCGTCTCCTTTGTGCTCAAGTCCAGCCTCCAAAAGAGGCAAACAGATCTAAGTAGAAGTTTCTTTTCCCTTTACTGAACTAAGTAACAGGCACCTCCTTTTAATGTTCTTTTCCTTTGTGAGGAAGGACATAAGCACCTAAGTGCGCAAGATTTGTGCCCGAGACCCTGAATTGTAGGTGGCCTGTGCCACCAGCCCAGAGCTGAGCAGATCATTGCTTAGGACAGATGGGATTCAGGCTTTCGCCTTTTACTTGCCCATTCCTCCTTTGTAACTTGCTGACTTCTTTTCGGGATCCTCTATTATCTCTGTGATGTCTGGGTGCCTGCTGCAGCCCAAGAGTCTTCTGAACAAAAGGAGATATATGTCTTGAGGGGCCTCAGCCCAACCACGTCCCTACTAAGCAACATCAACAATAATTTTTTAGAAAGGGTGGATCATACAATCTGTGACATTTTTCTAGAACACTTTAATTTAACAGGAACTTGCAGATTTGGGTTCAAAAATACAAAACACTTGAAAGCCAAAACAGTCTTTGTAGGTGCTACTTTGTTTATTCTTCTTTGAAAGAAATACGTGGCCCTTTGAATGTGTTATCCACACCAATTCAACTCAATTTGTTGAAATTCAAACTCTAAATCTAAAACATATAAAAATCCTAAATAAAAAAACATAGAGCTATGCTCATAATTTTTCAAAGATGCTTTTTCAGCATCTTTTGCTGAAAATATTTCTCTTCCAATTATATTCCGTTCTTATCTCTTGGAAGTTATACAGCACTTTTTTCACTTCAGTGCAATTCAGTTAGCTTATACCCTAAAAATTCTTCACTCCTGCTAACAAAATTCACGGTGCAACGGGAGATACAGGCTGTCCATGTGCAATGCTAGGTGCCTTGGGCAGCGGTCCTCAGAAACAGGACAAACGGACAGTGCCCAAGCCTATGAGGGATGAACAGGAGAGGAAGAGGCATCTAATTAGACTTACTTGAAGATCCAAGCGTGATCTTCAAACACAAACTTTCTTCCGCAAATGAATGTCTAAGACTGGGTTTCCTTTCTGTTAAACAAAACAAAACAAAACAAAAAAAAAAAAAGAAAAAGAGACAGAAACCGTACTTGGCTTCAGTAAAGGCTAACAGCAGAGCTGTCATAGACCTGATGAGGAACATATGAGATTGGGGTGGGATTCATCTGACTAAGCATGGATGTCTCTAATGTAGACACCCATGTCTGAGCCAGCCTCAGTCCCATATTTAGGCAACCGAGAGTTCGTCAATATAACCAGTGAGTTCAAGGTACTCCCTCACCCCCGAAACAGCTCCCACAACGGCCAGGAGAGAAATGGCAGATTCACCTGTTCAAGCTGTTCCACTTCTGACCAGCAATGGGACCAGTCACTGGAGCAGACAAGGGGGGTGCCCCCCCATCTGCAGCCCACAGCTCCTGAAGGTTGTCTAAGGAGACCCGTAGATTCGGTTTTCACCTCTTCTGAATCACAAATACCGAGGGATTTACCCCAGGCAGAGGAGCCCCAGCGGGATCCGCCGCCTGCGCTGGGTCCGTTGACCCAACTGGCAGGGACCGGTCAAAAACTGCCACAGGGGGGACCCAGGCGTTCCGATGCACGCGGTGGGGGCTGGGCTATGCAAATGAGGGAACCCCCCAGCAGCCGCTTCCCCCCTGCTGCCAGCCGCCAGACCTCACAGCACCAGCTGCTACAACACACCAAGCCTTCACAGGGTGACGCCTCTCTGTGCTCAACTCCGGGATGCAAGCTTCGAGGTTAGCGCGGGCTTCAGCCTGGGCACGGCATCCTCGCTCACGGAGGGCGACATGTGCGTGCTCATTTCCCTCTGAAAGAGTTAAAAATAACATTAGAAACCCTCAAGCTGACACAACAACATCTTCAACTCGTTTAAACTAGACACAGGAGATGTTTCTGTGATCCTAGTTTTTAAGAACAAAAATACATGCTTTTTTGAGCCTTCAGCCGTTTTAAAAACCATTAGGTGCTGCCACCTCCTGCACATCAGCCCTCCTGCATTGCTTTGCCCTCTCCTGCTGTGTTGCTTTGCCCTCTCCTTCCCCTGCTTGCCAGGCACTCACCACAGCAGCAACGTTCTCCTGGTAGACGGTCATCATCACGGCGTTGGCAGGACCAAAGCTGATATAGGTGGAGTAGGCTTCCAACACGGCCATACTGAGGTAGAACAGAGATGCTGTCTCCTGGCAGATGACAGCCTAAGAACCAAGGATGACACAGTCATTCCCAGGAGGGAGCACACTGCAAAGGGGGGAAAAAAGGAACCCACACAAGCAAGCCCCAGCCTGCAATTTGGTGTGCAGTAGCAGCAAAGGAGACCATTGTATACCAGTGGTACCAGGGAGGGGAGAGGCCCTGAGGTTTGTCCCATCCACTTACCAAGGTGACCCAGGAGCTACTGCCCCCATGTGCACCGCAGATGTAGAGGCACAGGAGGGTGATGGACATGACAAAGCAGAACACAGAGACAAACATCACCCAGCCTTGCAGCATGGGTAACTGGACCTTCGAGGATGCCACCAGGATCCAGACAAGGCCCCCAAAGATCTGCAAGTGAAAGTGGGAGAGAAAGCAAGCATGGGGTAAATCGGCTTATCCAGGGCAGAGCCAAAGGCCACGCACACCTCTGGCGCTAGCACTGCACATGGCAATAGCCCAGGGATACCTCTGAGTTCTTCCCAGCCTCCACTTGAAACTGGGTATTTAGCTGGGAGCACCTGCCTCTGATCTTGACCAAAAAAAGCCTGCCTGTGGCCCTGCCTCCTGGTGTCACTGCCATTCATGCCCTCCCCACATCAGTGTGCTCAGGAGGCTGGTTCAGACATTTCTGAAGGCTGGTGTCGATGAACAGGGAAGCTTATCCCAGTAGGGCATGTTTGCTTCACACCCAGTGTGGCAGATACCTGAAAGGAGTGCTGTCAAAGGCAGCTCAGCTGCACAAACAGCACAGACATGGCCTTAATGAAGGCCACGTGAAAATGTTACCCTGAAAGGAGAGAGAACAAGCTGAAGAGAGGTAATACCGCCAGTTTTACTCTCTGGTAGGGGAAATAAGGTTGGGGCTCCCAGCTTCTCCTGGGAAGGAGGACTTGTATTGCTGCTCCAGCTATTTGGGTCTTCCTTCGCTGGCTACACCAGAGCTGCACAATGCACCAGCTGCTGCTCCAGTCGCAGGTGGGACCCCATTCTTCTCACCCAGGCTTGGGAGTTTGCCTTGGGTTTTTTGGTGGGATGGGGAACGCAAGGACAGCTACATCTAGGCTCTACCTTTTCTCCACCAGCAGATTCCTACACCAGAGGATGAGAGCACAATGTCCAATGCTGCAGAGTGTTGAGCTGCAAACGGTGTCTTTGCACTACAACACACTCAGCAGCTTTTCTCTGCCTCAAATCAGCCCAGTTGTTTCTTGAACCTGTGCAAAGTTTAGTCTATGCAGCATCCTGTGATGAGGAGTTTCTCGGCTGAACGCACACTGCGTGGAGACTGGTGCTGCTGTGGGGACCTATCCCTCATCACTGGCTGGTCTTGGGCTCGCAGGCAAATCTCCAGAGGTAAGACAGCCTCACTGACTCTAAGAGCATTCTGATCGCCAGTGTATCCCAGGCCAGCCTTTGCCACCATCCAAGTGCCAACTCATAGAGATCACGGCATTTCCATTTCCTTGGAGGCTTTTTGCAAGTGGAGAAAAACGTTTCTGATTTACAATACTCAGAAAATGTTACATCATTTGTGTCACCCACATTTGTAGGAAAGTTCATTGGTTACATTACACAAATTGATACATTAAATCAAGGATGCGGTTGAGACCTTGCAAATATCTGAGTGCAAATAGGTTGGCCAAAGTGCTGCTGTTTTGCTGCCTCTAATAACAACCAAAGACTGACACTTGAAAACTAATCCAGTCCCTGTAATAAATCGTGCAATGACACCATGAGTGCGTTGCAGCTAAAGATCCTGGAGAAAACCTCACCGCTGCTCCATTCAAATCCAGCACAAGTGGGGTGAGATAAGAGGTTGGGGGAAGAAGTATCACTTCTCATTTCTTACCACTCCCCAACTCTCCTTTCTGCAGGATGCGATTTCTCACTCAGACAAGTATGTTTGCGTGGTTTGATTACTGGCTTTGGTTCAGAAGAGTCATAAAACTGAGGAAAGGGTCAAGAGGCTTCCAATAAACACACAGCAGGTTGGGGACAACAGTCTAAGGAAAAAAAAGTCTTTTAAATAGCCTTTACAAAGCAAACATATCTGCTTTCAGCTCGTTTCAGCTTTTCCACGTAGGCCTGGCTATCCAGATAGGCAGAAGACTCTTCAAATGAAATAGATTACAAGAATGAAACCCAGCCTCACAGAATAAAAATGGTAGCTCTTAATCAGCGCACCCCGATGTGGCAATCGTATGAGCTGCGGGCAGGACCTTCTGGCTTTTTCGCATCTGTCTTAGCAATTGAAATGACAAATATTTTTGTGGTTACCGTATTAGTCCACTGAAGGCAACCTTGGATTCCGCTACGGACTGAGAAACTCTTTGTCCTTCTGAATGCTGTGATATGAGGCAGCTGCCCCTTTTGTACACAGAGATAATACAGCTGGACGACCTAGAGTCATAACGCCTCCAGAGATGGAGAAATCCAGTTATGCAACATTCTTCTTTCCCAGGTGGTTCCTTAGCCTTTAGGATGCACATTTCCAGATCTTACCCAAACCAAAGGATAGGGTGCTTATTTTCGTCTCATTAAGCAAGCTGCCTTGCCAAATCCCCTGGAGAAAGGGATTACAAACAGTGCAAGGCACAGCCACTACTGTAATATGCTGATGCCAACAGCATGTTCAGCACCAGGACCACCGTAACCCAGTGGTAGAGGTGGCTGGCAAGTGTCTGCCCCACCAGAACCTCCACAGGGACTTTGTACCCACCTTCATGCAGCTGCAGGAAACCTAGACCATGCTCTCAGGCCCTGGGCAGAGACCAAGTCCCCAGAGCGTATTTGGAGGAGCTGAGGCAAACTTCTCCTTATACATCAGTAACGCCTGCTTTACTCCAATTCTTCTTTGCTCGACAGCTAGGAGAATGAAGTAAGTGCTGTAAATCCCAGGAGTGTGGACTGACTTGGGTGGCAAGGAAGGATTTGGTCACAAAGGGCAAAGTTGAAGTTTTAGCATTAAGTGATCTGAGTGCCATTCTACAACCCTCAGCCAAGCCCCTCAGTGCTGGATGAAAGTACTCAGGCTTTGGAACAAGCCTCTCAAACTGTTGTGAGAAGAGCAGGCTTCATGGGCAGAAGACACAGGAAAAAGACTTTAGTTGAAACTTTCCATCTTCTAGTCAGTGCTCGCAGCAACTGCTTTTAATCACCTGTGCCAAACCTATTAAGGTTATGATCTTCTCCTGCTTAAGGAAACTACAATATGGGAAGAAGTTATAAGGTGTTTGTTCACTCTTTGCTCACCCACTGTTGCCCACACACCCAGGTCCAGCGCTCTGTGTCTTCAGCTCGGGAACACTGCAGCTGAGCAGAACGGCTTCAGCAGCCTTGAGTCTTTGCTGCTGTGAACAATTACTTCAGCTTGCCTTTAGCCCCTGCTTTAAGCAAACCGTTTATCTTCTGCCTGTTTCAGCTGCTAAAATCATCTTCCAATTAATTAATCGGCTCAAATTGGCAACCTACTTTAAACCTACCAGCAACCCCTTCCATTTTGTTAGGCAGGAGATTACAAAATGTTTACAGATACACCACAAAAATCCCTTGCAGACTAAAGGAGAGCTTCAGAGCTCCCAGCTCAGGGCTTGTGCTTTTCTCTGAGAGTGAGCTAGGCATCAGGGGCTGCCCTCAGACCCGTACGTCTCAGAGACCTGGCACGGGTCCTGAACCACATGCTTTGTATGAGGTCTCATCCCTCAGGCACCTGCAGCATGAAGCGTGCTGGATGCCCTGCAAACAGGATCTGCCCTCCCCAGGAAGAAGCCAGAACTCACGATTTCAGGAATGAAGAGCACATCTGGAAAAGTTGTCAGAACAGCCAGGCCGCTGGGCAAAGAAGTGGTGGAAGTTGCTGAGGACATTGTGAGCCTCTCCCACGGTGACTGTCAGCTGCTCTGGCTCTAGCTGCTGGAGGTAGCTGCCAAATGCAACCTTCTTCCCTCCCTCTTTTCCTTCCTTCTGTCCCTCCCCTTCTTCCTGCTCTTCCTCCTGCCCTCACTCCTTCCTGTTGGCAGATGAAGAAAGCTGTGAATGGCACGGGTGTGGCCAAACCCTGTGACCAGGGGCTACTTGGTGGCTGATGGGAGCCACATGGGAGGTTTTCAGGAGATGTGAGGAGCCCTGAGGCATTTTGAGCACAGCTGTCTGTACACAAGCTGAGCGTGTAGGGCAAGTCCCTGGGTGGTGGTGGGTGGCACTGCCTTATACCTGAGGGCAGTAGGGAAGACCTGTACACATCCAGACAGGCAACCTCTCATCCCCTTTATTTGCACAGTAAATCAGCTTGTCCGCCACCCACATGAGCTGTCCACAGCAGCTGCCACAAGGGCAGCTGGTGGACAGGGCAAGACAGGACATGACAGCTACTGGCAAAGAGCAGGGCTGAGAAACCTCTCACAGATGGACATGCGTCCCAAGTGAAGGGCAGCTGAATTGCAGGATGAACCACTTCTATCATCTCAGAGGGAGATTGGATATGCCAAGGTAAGAAAAATGACATAAAATAATGAGATTTCCCAAGCCATTTGGCTTTTTCCATGACATCAATCCCTTGGCAGCCCTTTCACAGCCACACCAACACTGGAGCTCTGTACTAGCCTAGCCTCCCAGTGGACCCAACGCTCTCTCTCACTCTCACTACAACCCAGCTTTGCAATTAAAATCTTCCAGCGATTCCTCCCACACAAAAGGTGCCCTGAATACCAACTACCGCTGGTCCTCACCTTCCCTTGGCAGCCCTTTCACAACCACACCAACGCTGGGCCTCTGTGCTTGCTTTGCCATGTAAGTGGCAACCTTGCCAGAGCCCAGCAACAAAGTGGACACTCACCTGCTAGGGCTCCAACAAATAAATGACCGGGACTGAAACCTGTTGGCAGTTCATCACTGCGCAACCCTGGAAGCGTGCATTTTAAATCAGCTTCAGTAAAATGTCTCTTAGATTTGTAAATCTTTAGGAAGAACAAACATTGCATAATGCAGGTGAAGTGCTTGGAAATGTTCTGACTTAAATGTTGTTGACATGTAAAATTGTCTGAAACCTCAAAATTGAATGTTACGGTTAAAAAAGGAGGAGAGAATTGTTGGGGTTTTCCTTGCTGAAGAGTAATAGTGCTGTGTTAATTTTTAAGGAGAATTTCATACTGAAGGGGCTAAGATTGTAAACCTTTGAAAAGCCCACTCGTGATTTGCATTTTGGATTTGTTTTGAAATCTAAAAATTATTAATATTTTAGCGCTCTGTGTTTGTTTTTTTCTCTTGAGCTGTGGAGTTGTTTAGGACACTTGATGTAGTATATGTACATAGATCTGTCTTGTTCTTTTGTGTAATTCTTTTTGTAAGGTATTACGCTTACTTGTTACAAGTACAGTAATCAAGTACTCCATACAAAGTCTCAGATGATTTTTTTAGCAAGGTTGATAGGCAATACCTTCTGGGTTTACAGTTTCTCTTGCAGTATATATCTGTGGTGTAATTAACTTCTGACATTTAACATTTTGGCATAGTACACATATGGCTGTAGTTCATCATAGGTGCCTCTTTATTGAGAAACGAAACCTTTTCTGAGCCTGAAAGGTCGTAGCTTTATGTTGAATACGCATAGGAAGTTTGGAATAGAGATCAATGTTTGGAATAATGACCAAGTAAAAGAGCAGTGAAAAGGTAATCACTTTGTGGTTGTATTTATTGCTTGTATTTATTTTTCAGTGACTTCAGTTCCTCTGTCTGAGGTAATGTGAAGGTCTCCTCTCATTTGGATGCTACTGGAGTCCAATAAAATTACTCAGCCAGCGGAGTGCATGGAAACCACCTCTCTGTGCAGAGGAGTTGTGTGTTGTGCAGTTTATAGGGTGGGGCAGAAACATGATCTGCTGTGACTGTCCTCGCTTCAGAATTGCAAATGAATAGCAGCACTGCTTAACGCCTCATGTGGCTTTTTGGAATACCGCTGCCTTTACATGCAGGCTAGCGCGCATATACCGTCTTCCTTTCTGCATCAGTTCAGAGGTGCAGGGAACTTACAAAAATCTGCTACTGTAAAGTGGCAAACATTATTACTCTGCATATGCTAGACTGACAGCACTGTCACCTATCTGGCCTTCTGGTGGAATGTACAACAGTGGGACATCACCTCAAAAACACCGTTGGGAATTCCGTTAACCTGGGAGGTAGATCCTGATGCAAATTACTAATTTCATTCTTCCATGACAGACAGCAGAGCAGCTTAACAGAGCATAGGGAAACTTCTGGCCATTAATAATCAATGAAGGGAAACCGTGAAGGTACTGAATAAGTGCAGTCCTTCTCCTGTCCTGCCCAGTCCAAAGATAACATGAAGCCTTTGTACCTCAAATAGTTCTAAGTTTTGTGTGCCCAGTTTGTCCATAGTTGGCATCTACCAGACACGGCTGCATCCAATGATGACAGCTTTTAATTCTCTGCATTTTACACACTTATGTGGATGCGCACGGGTAGTTTAGGCATGTTGAAAGTTAACTCCTTACGGCCTTGTCAATGAGAATTCTTGATTCTCTTTTAATAAGCACATCTTTATTCTTACCGAATCTGTGTTAAATTTCACCTTTTCAAACTAATGAAGCTTCATTTTTATTTTTAAGTCCTCTTGCAAGCAGCTTGACAGATTTTTCTAATCTAATAAACTGAATGCGAAGCCGGAGCGACCTCCTAACATCATTCTGTTACTACTTATGCAATCGAGGAGAGAGCTGCAACGTGCCACTTGGAGTATGGATCCAGTTGTTGCCCCGGCGCCACTCAGTGATGTGTTCTAGCTGAAGTGGGGAATAAAACAAGTGGATTTGGGGGTTACTTTTTTCCTTTGCTCTAGTCAGCCATGTATTTGTTGAAATTAGAAACCTATTTCTGTCGACAGATTCTCTGAGCTAGCAGATAATGATGTCTGGGGTTTTATAGCAGTGATAAGAAATAATGCTAAAAGGATACACAACTGTAGGCTTTAATTTTTTTTTCCTTAAAGGCTATTGTTTCTATCTGTACTGAGCAATAGAATACAACACGGATGCCGAATACATGAAAAGGAACATTAGAAGTTGTCATCTCATCTGATCATGAAGAAAATGTTTGTAGTACTTGCATTACAAAGAGGATAGCTTCTGATGCCTCTGCTGAGGGGAAGGAGGGACACAAGTCAATGTCCTAGGCAAGTCAAATTGTTTTGGTCTGATTTTGAAAAAGACAGCTAGTATTGTTACTTGAAGCATTAGATTTGTCTAAATAGCTCTGGGCCTTACAACTGTCCTACGTTCTCCCTGACACACTGAATCCTTGAGAACTGAGTGGCTTTTAGATCGTAAAATATTTGGGCAAATTCTTAATTATAACCCATTTCTGACAGGAACGTAAAGTATGCTGAAAATTGGACTCGTGTTCTTTAGCAGTTCACATTTTCTTTAATTGCAGACAACAACAGGTAGCAGAAAGGGAAAAAAAAAGAAGAGAAGCAGCGCAGCAACAAAAGAAAATGGGGGAAGAAGCCCAAAGGCTAATGAAAGAAGAAGAAAACAAAACTGATGTAGAAGTGTCCGGACACAAGCCAGGCATCAGTGGCACAGTGCCAATGAAAAAGAGAATTTCAGCTCTACAACATACATATTGATATTGATTTAAGTATTTCTAGGGCTGCAGCATTTCTAGGACTCCAACTGTTTGGTTTCAGTACATTCTTCAAGGCATCTTGGAAGGCAGGGTTCTCTCCGAATATCTTCAACGACTAGTAGGTGGTTATTAAAGGAGAAAAAAAGCCTACAGAAAATCATGCCTTGATGGAATGAAGTTTCCTGCAATAGTCCTATTCCAGCACCCTTCTTTGCAGCAAAAGTGATTGAGCAAGGATGTTGACTGAAAGACATCCTTAATGAATAGTTCAAGCCTGGAGAAAAGAATGGAAATACCTAAGAGTGTGGTAAATCTCCTGTATTGTCTGTGCTTACCCGAAACATGTAATTAAACAGTTTTAAAGAACCCTTTGCTTCCTGCCTGATCGAGAATGTCTGCTTTTGCCTTTCCATAAAGGTATTTATAAATGTTTCACATTTTTCCATGGGAGATAATATTGACGCGTGAGAAGAAAATTACTTGTTAAAGGTGACCTACGGCTCTCAACGTACTCCTGGTAGAGTACGCTCTGGTAGAGCACAAGTTACAGCTGAACACAAAAGTGGATTTCTTGTCACTTTGTCACTTGCAGCCCCTGTGCTACCTTGCCCCTTTACAACACTACAGTGGTTAACAGCAGGGGCATCGCTACACAGCAGTGGTGCGTGCTGCTCCTTTCTTATGAAGGCTAATGTTGTGAACGTAGGGGAGCAATTCAATTGCTTACTTGTATTGGTAAATTTGTATTTCTAGCAGAAATTCTTCTACTTCCTACATTAAGGGGAAAAAAAAGTCTCACGCTGTATACTTGTTGCATAGGTAGTACAACTGAAAAAAAGGTGTCCTCCTGTGAATACATCTAAGTGTGAAAATTCTCAGTTCAGTTAACAGCACTTCTCAGGTTCCATTTTTGTACGCTTACTGTATGTATTTACAGTGGGATTCCTCTCAGAAAAGCGTGCAAGGTAAATAGGCAGTAGAAGACAACAGTACTTTAATGAAGAAGAAAAGTTAATGTCTGCTGGAGGGCAAGGTGTGTGGGAGGAGGAGGGTCCATGTGGTTATTAGGTGCAGCTCAGAACTTCAGTGAATACCTCCTGCATCTTCTGCTGTGCGGATGCTATTATCCCTGAATTCATGGGCTGTCTTGTGGCAGATGAGTGAGGACAGCAAATCCTGTGCCTGAGACAGGTTCCCTGTGTATCCAGGGTCCTGTGAAGTTGTAACAGAATGGGAAGGGGCAGGGGGACTAGATCACCTCTGCCTCGAAAAATAGAATTTTTAACTAAGTTAACAATGTGAAATAGGTGCAAATAGATGTTATTTATTAAAAATAACAAAACATTGGCTAGTGAAGAAGTTAGAAACAAAGCCCCTGACTGCGTCATGGGAATGCTCGTGTTTTTTGAGCCTTCAGCCGTTTTAAAAACGATTAGGTGCTGCCACCTCCTGCACATCAGCCCTCCTGCGTTGCTTTGCCCTCTCCTGCTGCGTACTCACACTGTTTTGCTGTTCTTCCCTCCATTTCCCTGCCTGTACTTGAGCACAACTGCTCTAGGAATTGCTCCCATCTACTCTACCAAGTCCTGACATAATGCCAGAAAGGGTACAGTGCTCTTGTAGGTAGCAGTCTGTATGTCAAAACAGCATGCATTGGTTTCATATGTTTTCCTGCGCTATAGTTGCTTGTGTTTGCAATGCCCCTTGTTCATTTGTCTGAAGGGTTTTGGAGGAAAATGCTCCCCTGTTCTGCTCATGTAGGACATAAATAAAACAGTGGTTCAATTTTAGCGCATTTCTAGCGGTTGGGATTTAGGTGAGGTAGTTGATTTGGGGGGGGAAAGAAGGCAAAATGAGGAAGTGATCAGAAGTGAAGAGCCTTGTGAGTGGGTGGACCTAAGTAAGCATGCAGGTGAATCTCTGGTGAGGCGGTGGGCAGTGCCTGTGCCTCGGTGTTTTCAGCAGCTGAGAGGCATGTTGGGTACCTCTTCAGCTGAATATTAAAGAAAGGCTTCTTTGAGCCTGGATTAGAAAGAGAAATGCATAATGGGATTATCAATAGGTGTTGCTTCAACCAGGGAAGGAGCCGCCTTGGTTCCTATGCTACCCTGTAAGCATGAATTCAAGCAGCCACCTGCTACCTGACCCTTAACCTATGCCCTGCTTGTCCTCCCCACCTGCACACTTTGAGGCAAGACTTCAATTCTTGCCTCAGTATGGTATGAACAATTTCTCAACTCAGAAAAAGGAGGAGGTTTTATTGAACTCTTTGGAGGCTAATGGTCCTCCCCTAGCTGCTCCATACAGCAGCAGCAGGATCCAGGTGAATCATGACTAAGAGTAAAGCCAAATATTAGATGGGGAAAAATCAAGATGGTACATTTGTCACAACAACTGGGATAGCCTCTGTGGATCGGGGAGCAAAGGCCAGTCCCACAAAGTCTGGGACTGGAGCATTTATCGTGGTACTTCAGGCCTCTTCTTACAAAGGGTACCTTGAGCTGTCTACATGCTTGCAGGATGGAGGAGGAAAGGCGGCAGCTTGGAAGCGAGCTGTATTTCAGGTAGAGATCAGAGCACGGACTTCTATCAGGAATGTGACGGGAACTCTCTTGCTGAGCATAGTTAAATAACTTACGAGAGTTGAGCGGACAGAAGATTTTTAAGGGCAAGAAGCAATTTTGACGTTATTCTGGTGTTAGCGCCTTGTGTCTTAAACATGGACCATGTCCAAAACATGGTTTGAAATGAGTTCAGCCTATTGACATTTTAAATGTAAGTGTGGGTTCATACTGCTTTGTTGCCTGCTTGCTGCAAAAGACACCCATGTAGTCACAGGTGAATCTCTCTCCTAGAACTGAAGATCTAAACTAGTCCTCTAAACTATGCTCCATTTCACCACCACTCAAAGCAAAGATCACTTAAACAATAGTGGCTGTTAAAGAGAAACCCAAAATTGTGATAAAGATGGTAAAATCACATATAAAATATTGCGCTCTCAGCCTTGAACAGACATGCTTTGAAGTAGCAATAAGGCATGTTGTGTCATGTGTTCCAGTCCCATCCCCTCCACCCGCCAACCTATTAATTTTGGCCCTTGTGCCCAGGTACTTAAAAGAAAAGCTTTTGAAAGTGACTTTGCAGCAACTATGTATTGCAGTAGTGTCATAAGGCAAGTCAAGTGGCCTGCAGGAACCCAACAAGGTAGGTGAGCATGGAAGAGGAAGTTGCTGGCAGAGGAAGCAAGGCACTCTCGTGTTCTCATCTTTGTGAACTCTTGGAGCCTGTGTTACATCAACATGCCTGTTTGATTCCTCTTCCTTAGTGAAATGCTTAATGAACACTAGGGAATCTGTTGCAAACACAAGTAATTCAGAACCCAGGCATTACAAGGATGCAAAAGGTCTCTCTCTGAATTGCCTCTGTAAGCATTGGTGCATGTCACCCTCTTGAGTGTTGCAAATGCTCCCCACATGCTGGCCAACTATTCCTCCTTCCTTGTGGCTAATAACTCCATTCTTCCCCAAAGCGGCAGGGCAGTGCATGGCGTTGTCTGGCTTCACTAGGCTTCTTCTGCTCTGGGTTGCACAGAGAAATATTACACTTGCTTTGCTGGAGGGGAGAACAGGAAGTCAGTGAGGTTTAACCGGCCAGAGGTGTTGTTGAAAGGTTGGGTGGAGGCAGGCAAACACCGCTATGTCGCCTGTTGGTTAGCATTGCCCTCCTCTGAACTATGCACGGATTTCAAGTTTTGGACAGGAAGAATTTGTGGTTTGATGGTCACAGTGGCATCTCGGTGGGCACACTGAGACTGCATGGCTCTCAGATTAATTAAACAAGGTATTCTGGACTTCTGTTAAATGCCGGGAAGACTGACACTCTCCTGGCAGCACAGAAATGAGCAGTTACAAGCTTCTGGAAGATTGCATTGAATTAAAGATTAGGCACTTGCATTTGTTAACTCAGCATGGGCGCAGTTATGCAGGTGGCATGTGTGTCCACAGACCAACTGGAGCCTTTTTCTCTGCCTGAGTGCTTATGCTTGGAGCTGTAATGAAGTTTTTCTCAGCAGAATTCTCTTCTTTGGGTCCTGATGGTTCCTTATGCCCTGATACAGTGCCTCCGCCAGCTCTGCCTGTGCCCAATAGCTCAGCTGAGACCGGCTATTTTATATGGCTTTGCTACAATAAAACACTCACACATTTACCATTTCTAACAGGCTTCATTGAACTTGTGATTATAAAGGTAATTTACAATGAAACAATTAAATAAACAATAAGCTAAAGCACAATACATTTCAAAGGGCTCATATGACTACAACATTCCAACACATTAAAACTTTAAAACAACATTAACACTCAAATTGTACCTACACCTATACTTATCTTTCTAACACGTTTCAAGACTCTCAACAAAGTACCTTTTTGGTTACAGTCCCTGTAAACACACAAGACCAGTGAAACACTCAAGCAATTGTACAACTGAGAAGAACACTACACAAGACAGGAACAAACAATGTGCTGGAAACTGCCTGGGGAATAGGGGGTTTACCTCTAAATTGAACTGACTCTTTGGACAACGAATGGATAACACTAGCATGCTCTCTGGAATACATGTGTGACATCCTTAGCGGGAACAAGCCTCCGTGTCACTCAACACTGTAATTTCACAAAAGCTTTAGGTTAGTGCTGCCTAAAGAAATAGCCCACCTTTCTCTGGCCGTTTGCTCCCGTGCACGTCTCACGCTACTCTTGAGCCAGTGCAAAGTGCTGGTATATTTGCCCAGTGAAGCAGCCAGGGAAACTCATTGAGCTTAACAAACAACAAATTAACATTCAGCAAACAAACATGAAAGAGAACTCACTGTATTCTCCTTGATCTCCCTGGTCATGTTCACTGTGCAGATATGTTGGCACCAGAAAGACACCAGCGCGGTGGGGTGGGGGGGTGGGAACATGGTGACTGGGAGCAGGAGGACTATTTCTGTAGGCAGCAGTACTCTCAAAAAACACCAGTTACAAACATCCTGTAGAAAGGCTTTACCTTTTCCATTCTGAAACAAGTAACATGTTTTCAAACCGATTTATAGGGCAAATCAAATAGTCAAGAGCAAAACGGTGGACTAGGACAGAACTGCAAAACAACGCTCTAGTACTGTAAATGAGATCTGTTCCTGCTCCATGAGTACTGAAAGGCCGCATGATAGTTGGTACAACAGGGGCTGCTACAGCCAGATCGCTGGCGAGTCTGCTGCTCCAGTATCTCTTCTTTATTCCTGTCTGAGAAACAGTATTGACGTACCCAAAGACTTCATCATCATGAGGTTCTGTAAAATCAAGTTCTTTCACAAAATGGTTTTCATTAACTCCGTGCTCCACCTTCCTGCATGGAGGTGTCACAGGAGACAAAAGGATGGTCGAGTTTGGCTCACCTGGAGTTAAGTCCACTACGATACCAGAATCACTGAGGCTTTCGAGAGAAATTGACCCAATTCCTTCAGTGAAGAAGGCGGGCTTAGAGGACAGGCATCTTGAGCTCTGAGCTCTGAACATGTTTTGAATAAACTGCTCCCCTTCTAGGCTATATGGCACCACATCAGTCTGGGTGGTCTGCTCCACCATCATGTTTCTGACTTTCTCCTCCTCCTCCTGGGAAAAAGTTAGTTTTTCATCCAGAACATTTTCAAGCATCTCTTGATTCACAGTAGAATTGGAGGGAGCTGGCTCACTCAACTCAGAGGTTGTGGTGGTCAAACTCTCTTCAAATAAATCAGTCCCGTTAGCTGTGTCCTCATGAAGAAACAGCCCACTATCTGCCAGCTCCTCCAGAGCTTGGTCCTCTGTGGTGGGGCTGTCTGGCATCGTGGTACACAACGGCTTGCCCTCAGAGTCACACGTGTACTCCGGGCGCTGCTCATCTCTCACAGAGCTCTTCAGGGCCATCTCCATGCTCGACACCAAAGATTCCAGTTTCTTGTTTTCAATGCTTATTTCTAGGAAGTATTTCTGAAATTTTTTGTCTTTCTCAGCCAAGCTGTTCTTCATGCTCTCAATAACTTGCTTGAGTTCTTTGATTTCCCTCCTTGCTTCCAAGAGGCTCAGCTCCATCTCCACATGATTACACTCATCTTCGATCCAGTCTTCCTTCATACGTTCCACCTGAGCTTTGAGCTTTTCGATTTCTCTTTCCCTGGAGCAAAATAAAAATATCGTAACACTTCTGGTGACTGCCTAGTTAAAGAGTCAACGTGAGGCTCCACCTCACTGGGGTGGCTATGCTGCAAAGATGCTCCAAGGAAGAAGCAAATTCCTCCATGCATCATTTGCTGCCACCTCTGGGAGAACTGGCAGAGATGACAGCTGGCTGCCAAGACACACTGGCTGATTCCTAGCCGGAGTCACCAACCTTGCCACACAGCCAGCAGCCTTGTGGGCTATGCTGTGGTCCTGGACACTTTGAGGTGAAAGTGGTGGCCTCTGGGTTAGGTCCAACCAGTACAGCGCTTGACATCTCATCTACTGCCTCACCCTGGAGGAAATGACAAACAGCTGCCTGGATGTGTCCCCTGTGCCTGCCAGCAGCTCGTCACGTATAGCCAGAGCCAACAGTGGCCTCAGACAGCAGGATGGCTCAGGGCTGCAGGCACCTGGCTTGCTTTGCACCCGGCTTGCTTTGCACCCCCCCAGCCCAGCATGGATCCAGAGGCTTCTGCCTTCACTTGCAAGCAAGTGGGGAGAAGGGCCCCCTGCGTGAGATCCAGCCCTCACAGGTACAGATGTCGGGCCACCCAAAGCAGGACCAAGGGGTCCCTGGGACTCTACCTTGGGGCTCCATTCAAACAACCCTTTGTGCCCGCTTGGGTTGTGTGTGCTGGAAAGCCAGTTCTCAGAGCACAGCTTTAGTAAAAGAGACAACATCTGTTGCTGTGTAACGTACATTGTTGCTTCTTCGCTTAGCATCCATACAAAGTGCTATTGCAAAAAAGTCCATATCTAAGCAACAAAACCACAAGCGGGCACACTAGTTTGTGTCAGAGCTTTTCTTTCATTAGGGGAAAAGGGGGACATTTGTCGTCATATTTTCTGAGTGAGGTGGAACTTTTTTTATGTATAAAAGGTGTCAGTGCTAAAGTAGGCTGGTGAAGAACTATCCTTTGAAAGTCTTCTATCGGGAAAGTTCAAAAAAAGGGAAAAAGAGACAGCCATATTTGTAACGAAAGTGCACGGTACATATTCACTGAGCACACAATGAAACCTTAAATACCTGAAAACAACCTAATCAGCCCGATCATATTTCAAATCTCTTAATGAAAACTTTACATGGTCAAGAAAAGAGTAAAAATGATCAGGACTCCCATCCCTTAATGCTCCTGAATAAATCTTGTCCAGTCTTATTTCTGAAGTGAAATATACCTTTCTGTAACTTTGCACTCGGATTCCTTCAGCTTTTTTTTCAAATGCCGTATTGTAACTTCTTTCTGCTGCAGAGGAGTCAAATACCGCTCCGGATTTTCTGGCTTAGTGCTGCAATTGTGACCACAAGAAATAGATTTCCCTGATCGCCTGAAAAGAAAAAAACCATCACACCATCACATAACATCACTCCTACAGTTCTTCAGTCCTGGCAAAAAGGAACACATCCCATAGACTGATATGGCGCTTGACTCATTTTGGGCTCCTCAGTGTCCACACAAGTGACTCCCTCTGGCAAACCAAAGTACTTGAGAAAATGGCTGATTTGTGGCTATAGTACAAAATTTACTATTTATCATACTTGTTTTCAGTGCCATTACCTCAAATGAGACATTTAACTTTAAAACACCTAGCCATCTCCTCACCCAAAACGGTGCCCAAGAGCAGGCAGCTGGGCCATTGGCAAGGGCACCCAGCTGCAGACACAGCCAGGTAAGGAAGCGTACAGACTGAGTTCAGCTCCACATGTGAGTTAAGAAGCCGAGCACCCTGAAACCTACATTAATCCTGTCTAGCTTTAGGTGTGTATCTGACATGCTTGGCTGTTGAGTTGCCTGGGGTGGGAGGAAAGAGAGAGAAAGGGAGGGAGAGAAACAACAATTTCTTCTCTGCAATACCTGTCGCACGCTCCCGCAGGTATGAGTTTTCTTCCCTGTAGAGGAAACTGCACGCAGAGGTACCTAAGGCCGGGCAGGGTGAATTTTCACCCGAGCATACAATATTTTCTATACAACCCCACCCAACTCTCTCCAAAGGAGAAAGGACCTTTCTGTGAAAGAACCAGGAAAGCCACATGAGAACTGACAGCATAAAACCACGGAAAGGAGCCTGCCTTGGTAAAAGTAACCTTGAATTTTACAGTACTGAAACAGTAAAACTTTTACATGGGATAGAGCACACTGTTGATTGTCGAGCCACCAATATGAAGAGTCACACCCATGCTGAGGAGCAACACGACCCCTTTGGCAAGCCAGACAACCAGCTGATGCCACATTTGAGTGCAGAGAAGGTAAGTCAGTGTGCTGAACACCAGGATGCTGAAATAAAGACTTGCCTCGTCACTTGGCTGCTGTCACTTCCTTTGTTTGAGCCTGAGTTGCTTCTGCTGGCTAAAGAAGCCCCATAATTCTGACGGGTGTTCGCAGGACTCGGCTGGTTTTTGCTCAGTGTTGACAAAGGGGCCTTTTCACGGGAAGCAGGTGGGCTGGGTCTGGACTTGTTGGATAAGGATCCATTATTCTGACCATGAAGGCCACAACTGGAGGAGAACCAACATGGTTAAAGCATACTGGATTATCTTTATCACACAACTCATTATGTGTCTTATTTCACGCACAAAGTTGTCTACACACTAAAACAGGTAGATAACTGTGAGTGGCCGGGAAGAAAGTCCTGAAGTCATCAGCCACTGCACACTCTTTCACTGACTGTGGGGCTCTCAGTCTGAATTATGTGATCTAGGGAAACGGTGGCCATTTTCACGTTTCTCTGTGGCTAGCACGGTTCCCACTGACTCCACCAGATCATCCACATTCCCTGAACCTCTGACTCCATTAAGTAATGAGAGGACTGCAGCCTGGGCTAGTGCCAAAAGAACCACGCTTCAGCCTTCCCTGGCCAGACCTGCAGAGAGATGCCTGCTCCTGGAGGTTTGCTCTAAGACTGCTTTCATGCTCCTTGGCAAGCAGCCTGAGGGATCACAGTGTGTGATGAAAACAGATTTGTTTGAGCCACAGTTCCTTTCTCTCTTTGGCATAGAGGGTGCTTCAGCTGCCACTGTCAACTATTCATAGAATCATAGAAGAGAACCATAGAATCATTAAGGTTGGAAAAGACCCCTAGGATCATCAAGTCCAACTGTCAACCCAACATCACCAAGTCTCCTAAACCATGCCCTGAGGTGCCACATCTACACATCTTTTAAGTACCTCCAGGAATGGCGACTCTACCACCTCCCTGGGCAGCCTGTTCCAATGCCTGACCATTCATTTGCTTAGATATAGTTCAAAGCCTACTGTGAGCAGGCTGAAATAGTATTAAAATAGACAAAGAAAACCACAGATTTTTTTCTTCCTTCCTTCCTTCCTTCCTTCCTTCCTTCCTTCCTTCCTTCCTTCCTTCCTTCCTTCCTTCCTTCCTTCCTTCCTTCCTTCCTTCCTTCCTTCCTTCCTTCCTTCCTTCCTTCCTTCCTTCCTTCCTTCCTTCCTTCCTTCCTTCCTTCCTTCCTTCCTTCCTTCCTTCCTTCTCCTTCCTTCCTTCCTTTTCCTTCCTTCCTTCCTTCCTTCCTTCCTTCCTTCCTTCCTTCCTTCCTTCCTTCCTTCCTTCCTTCCTTCCTTCCTTCCTTCCTTCCTTCCTTCCAGTTTCCCTCATACGTATCTACCTTTCTTTTCCCACTCTTTATTAAATAACCTGACTGTCGACTGTGGGCTTGAAAGCAACTGGTATCTGTGCTGCTGGCAACTGCCAAAGGACTGAGGTGCTCTGAGCACAGCTTCCCAAGGTGGGTTCCTCGCTTGCTCACTTGGTTTGTCTTCCTGCACTGCTACACTGCTACCTACATCCTCTCATGGAATTTGTTCTTCTAAACTGTAATGAACGGGCTGGTTTCAGAAAAGAAAAAGGCAAATCCAGCCAACCAAAGAGGCTTGAACATAAAAATTTCAATACCACAGCACTATGAAGCAAGAACTCTTCTCAAGATTCCCTAACTTGGTTTTGTCCCTCCTCTGAAGATGGAACAGTTTATAAGGAAGGTGGCTGCTGCAAACCTTCATCACACTGCTGTGGTTTGGGTGATTTTATAATTATTTTACAATGAAGTGCTGGACTGTGGTTTGTGACAACACTGAGATTTTTCAGAGGAAGTTGAGTCAAACAGTTAAAAGAGAACATATCGCAAAGGAGACCTCTCCTTCCACTTCGTACAGTACAGCATCAACTCTTGGGTGAGGCAGAATTCACATAGACTGTGCATAACGCAGCAATGCAATTGAAGGAGCATTATTACAGAGGACTTCTGTCTAATTAAGTGGGTCAGGATGCTCTAATTTAAAGTTACATTTAAATGCACAGAAATACATGCAATGATACAGAATCTTACTGCAAGTAAGGTGATTTTAGGGCTTCATATTATACTTAGTATTTTTCACACACACACACACACACACCCCCGGCCAGTACCTTTACTGGTTAGATTTAATCTAGAGAGTGCTTAGGTAATGTTTATTTTTCTAACAGTCTCATGACACAGATAGGAAACTGCTCATTAAGCATCATTCTGCCAATCTCTGTGCACTGGGGCACACTCCGACCTCAGAGACATCTGTGTGACTTAAGCATAGAGGTATCCCACTGCCAGTCCCGGCCTGGCCTACCTGCCAGCACTTCCACAAAGGGCAGGAAACCCGTCCTGTCAATCTGAACTCTTTCCACCTACTCCAAAAAATGTAACCAGCAGGGATTTTGTGGGTGGAGCACAATGTGCGCTGCTCCACCCAAATGTCCTCACCCTCGCATTCACAAGCTCTCTGGATTTGTACTTCACAAATGATAGGGAGAAATCTTACAGAAATCTTTCTTGAAAGATTTGTTTAGATAGATAACTCATTTATATATTTTTTTTTATTTGCATATAGTTTTAGTTACAGAAATGTTGGGCAAGGGTGTTGAATACAAAAGCATCAAAGGCAATATTGTCTACTTCTTCCTACAAAAAATAAGGTCATGACCTGGAAAGGGACATGCCAAGCTGACAGTTTATTACAAAGAGAAAACAGTGATAAGACCAAAAGGTTAAGGTTAACTTCTTAGAGGTACTGCTGTTAAGCAACATACACCCAGTTGTCTCCTCCTCCACTCCAGCTGAAGTCTTTTCTGTCTTACCTGAGGGTATCTCCCATACTTGTTGTGAACAAACAACAAAAAAATACCTGTCGGCTGATCTGGCCTACTGACATGTTTTGGTCTCAAAAAATATAGCTTTTTTTTCCCCTTTCTCATATTACAGTTCTCATCAGTGTAAGTGCTGCCCAAGAGCATAGTGTTAGCCAAATTGTTTCAAAACTCACACTAGTGGTATTTTATGTATTAGCTGCAAGGCCTTACATAGTAGTCTCTCTCTGCACTAGCAACTCTCTCACTCTTCAGGAAAAATTGCTTTGCTTACTTGTGAGAAAAAGACCTTTTGCTTCCAGCAGCCGACACACGGGCTTCAGGCACTGAGGTACAGCCTGTATTGCTTGAAGAGCTAAAATTGGTTTTAACCCCTGGAAAAGAAAGGGGACGAGTAAAAGCACAGTGGAAATCATAACTCAAAGGCTGTTTTAAAAATCACAATGAACAACAGGCATCATCCCTTTGCCCATCCTGTGTGAATTTTAGCAGTTGCATGAATTTTCCAACATCCCTGATGACAAGCACGTGATTTGTTCTGGATTTGCAACATTTCTTCAGAAGTGGCACTTAAACAAGAGCAGAGAAAAACCATTTGGACACAAACCCCTCACACTAAAGAAGCCCTTTTAGGACACGGCTAGGAACATTTGTTGTGACAACCTGTTTGCTTTCTTACAGCCGTCAATACAAGAATCAGGCTGCTCACACGGCTCCTGCAGCAGCACACAACTGTAACTGCAGATTTCGCTTGCTTTAAACCATATGAAAAGACTACGCGCTGGGGGAAAAGCCGCTTCCATTTTGGTTTCTGAGACGATGTACACATACATGCATATGTACATATAAATGTGTATAGGCTAATAGGGTATATGTGTCTGCGTATGTACACACATATGCAGGTTCTCGTGGCACACAGAAGGACAGTAAAGCAGTTCTAATAGCCTTAAATCAATCCAATAATCACGCGCAGCTCTCAAGTGCTTCTGGGGTGTTAAGCCATCTACCTGATTTCTGACTTTCTATGGATCACAGCTTTTATTTCCCAAGCCCTGGCATGTACAGGGAAAACCGCTTTCATTTTGCTACAAACAGTAGTAGGTAGAGCTACTAAGAAAGTCTTATCACCTGGAAAAATACCCACCCTAAAGTTAGGATTTTTTTCAGTCTGTCACTCAAATGGCAGATGTCCAAAGCCATATCTGGGCCTTACACTGCAAAGCCACAATATTGTACGATGACTTTAATCTGAGGGAATGGAAATAACTTTCCCTCATCCTTTAAACAGCTGGTCGGGGGGAGCATCTCTCACCTGAGAATTTCTGGGCGCCGTCTCACGCACAGACACCCCCAGCCAGCAGCTGCAGACTTACCATGAACCCCATTTTTGCTATATTTTCCATGATGCATCTGCAGATACCATCATCCCCCACTGGGGTGGATAAACCTTCAGCTGCACAGTCTTTCTTAAATCCTTTGCAGAACTGATGGTGATGTGCACGGCTTGTACCCCAGTTGACTAGGTTTGTCGCTGTGACAATGTGATTGCGAAAGCTCACACATCTAAGTCCCAGAACAACCCACCTAAGCAGCATTAACCATGAAAGAGGCTGCCATTTCTCAAAATGCCACGCGTAGTGGCATCCAACACTGAGAGGCCCGTCACTCTGGCCCCAGCCCACCTTGCAGCAGGCTACAAGCAGCAGCACACCCACTCCCTAGGAGCAGAGCTGTGCACCGCTCTGTGCAACGGGAAGAACAACACAGTGATGGCCAGCAAAGTACTGCAACGTTTTCCAGGATTGCTTCTTGCCTGCAAGACACTGGAGTGAAATAGTGCAGTACCAAGTGCTGTCCCTGCACTTTATTGCTCAGTGGGCAACGGCACTGAGCTAAGAGAGTGCTGCAAACAGCATCATGCTTTCTGCACTGCCTTTTAGCCTCCTTGCTGCCCTGACAGCACCACTACAGTCACCTAGCTCTAGCTGACATGGAGGGGAGAGGGGAGCCTGCAACCCCACGACTGCATGCTGTGCTGCCCATGACGAGGAGTGCAGGCAGTGCCAGCTGGCACAACCCAGGCAGAGGCAGAAAAGGCAGTGACGGTACGCCAGACGTGTGTGCACATCTGCCCCATGGGTTGGAGGACCACTGCTTAGGGAGCTAACACCGTCCTGCCACAGCACTGCAATTGGCTGGGCAAGGTAGAACAGCTTAGGTATACTTGGTCTGCCAGGACAGTATGCAACCGCATCACATACGTACGTATGTATATGGAGCCAGTATATACATTTCTTACACAGATCCACACAATAACCATACATGCATGCCTGGAGTATAGCATCCCAGTCTGCTATTTATAGCCATTACAGATGGTTGGATACCTTGTGGCATGGTCTTCTGGCCTCAAAAGTCAAATTTTGCTTGCACTTGAGCATGTAATATTTTTCCTTCTATAAGAATAAAGCTCAAACTTTCCTGTGTGCATTTGATTGTCCATGTGCTATCTAAATGATAAGGTTACAACATAGAAAAAAGGAAGAAGTGTCAGTAATACCTGTGACAGGAACACTGACAGCTGAGCAGAACTGGATTCCTAAAACTCAGGATGCACCTGAGTTTAGTAAATCTTTTAAGCTAATTTAGTCTTTTTGTGTAAGCCTTTCTTATTTGCAACTTCACCACTCTTTCATAGCTGCCAAAGTATAGAAACCACAGAACTACCTATCTTCTGACTCCATAAACATGACCTCTTAATATATATCTATGTGTGTGTATATATAGATATAAAAATCATTCTTGATGCTAGGTTTGCATATAGTCACCCAGTGAATCAGAGCTGTAAATGAAACAGCGCTGACAGAGACAGCTTGTCCTCAGAATGTAAAACACTTCAATTTGCTGAGCTTCCGTGCCTTCAAAAGCATCCTGTTACACAGCAAAGAGACGAAAACACAAAATAATATAAGTTCACCACTCCAGTGCAGCTGCTAGAGGAATAAGTAGCATGCTGTCCCTGTAGATAGCTTTATTTAGAGACCCCAAGGGAAGAGAGGGGGCCTGACTGCATAAGAACTTCCAGCAAAGCCATTAGAAACAGCTGGAAAAGTAGAGATAATTCAGTTGTAATGCCCTTTATTGAAAGAATCTGTAGTTTTAAAAGACTAAGTTTAATTTATCTTAAAACTTTTAACTCACAGCTACATCTCCAGTTTCAATCTTTAACAGCATAAGCAGTAATATTTCCAGGAAACATTAATGCTACTTCTTTTCTATTTAATACGGGGTTGTTCCTGCAAGATTGTTTTTGTACACCACAAGCAATCTAGGAAAGAAAACCAGACTGCTCACATGCACGAGCAAATGTAAGAAAAAGAAGCTGCACAGAAGTGATGAAGTCTTGCTTCAGCATTTCCGGCTTTTCTTCAGATAACACCCTTTAAAAAATGACCCATGTTGAGGGCAAAGGCTGCCAGCAGGGAATGTACTCAATTCACAGTGTCAAGCTCAGCTGACAGCGTGTTTTTGTTCCAGTCCCTGGCCTTTGACTTAATATGTGATTCACTATTACTATACATGAGACTCTTGCCTTGCACTTTGCTATAAATTTCACATCCAACAGTAACTGCGTAAATGCAGAGATAATCCTGGGAGCAAGGATCAGGACTCTCCTCCACGTAGACTGCTCTATTCTTTGTGTGACAGAGAAGCTGCTCCCATGTGCTCTGCCGCTGCCCATGTCCGACAGATACCCTCTACTACCACGAGGTCTAAAGCCAGTGGAGGAAGCTGATGATGCTCTGTAGGTTGCAGTGGTTGAGAACTCTTGTGAGAGGTGTGGATTTGAACTCCTTCGGTTTAAGGAGGGCACTGAACTCAGATCTTTTCCCCGAGCTCTACTTGCTCAGCTGCCACACAAAACAGGGTGGGTGGTAGCACCAGTGCTGGCCATAGTTCAAAGCAATGAAACGTGCTGGTTGCTGGCACTCACAGAGGTGGTCTGGCTCTGGTACAGAGGTTCAGAGTGAATGTGAGGCACGTGCATGGGCGCAAGCAGGGTACAAGTAGGTGGCCAAATCTGGGAGACGGGCACGCCTCTCTGGCCTCTCCTGTGGACTGGGAGAGGTGCGTTCCTGCCTGGCATGCTCTCTACTGTGAATCTTGGATTGTAGTACCTAACCACCCCCTCTTATTTTATATGCAGTTTAGTCATCAAGCTCAGACTTGCAAGTTGTGCTCCCAGAATGACAGTGAGAACCTGAGCACAGCAATGCCTGGCATCAGCATCCCCTCCCCTATCCCACTGCGCTGGCCAAAGAAGCTATCACTTATCACTCTTGGGTGGACATCTACCTGACTGCTTGCCTGTGCTCTCTCATCAGACAGATCTGTTAATCATGTTGCAGCTGATTGCACAGCGCAGTAACAGCTGATAAATCGGCAGCTGGCAAACATGCAGTCAGAGAAGACGTGGAGCAAAACTTTCAGTGTGGGTGACCATCAACTGTTCAAACCTGCTGGGTGAGGGGACTTCCAGCTCAATACCAGGCAGAAGACTTTGGGGAAGAACTTCAACGCAGATCCTGCTTCCCTGCATTTAGATCTAAACTTGATTTTACTTGATCCCCTCAATTCATACTGCTGGTTGTGTGACCTAAACTAATTATGTATCTTGATTTTTGCTCATCTAGTTCACCTACTTTTCTTACTTTGGAAGAAAGTTTGTTATCAAATAATCAAAATTTATCTCATTAAGCAGTTTTCCAATCTCATCTAAATACTATAGCTTTGGTAGTAATCTGAACTGCATTCATGCAAAGTATAAGCACTGCAGATCTCAAAATAAATATGGAATGTGGCTTGTGTATGCTGTGAAACCACAGTCAGTCAAGCTCATCTCTAAAAACAGTCACTACAAACTAATTACTGAGATTGGCTGAGAGCCATCATGTTAGACTCTGCATATCACTGTATCCTGAGCCAGCATTTTTCTTCATTGTTTTTAATTCATGGATTTGCAGAGCAGCCACGAGCAGATGTTGGAACAGACAAAGAGCATTACAAGGTGGTTTTTTTTCCTGCTTTATATACCTTACAGAGATTCTTCGTACGGAAATTAGCCTGACCTAATTATTTTTTGTGATTCTATATGCAGTTTGAGCTCTTCTAACACCAATTTAGAACAGCTGCCAGCAATTTTCCCTTCTCATCCTGAAATGACCTTTGTTGGGGGAACACATGTTCACGGAGAAGAGAACAGTCTGGACAACTTATCTTTCTGTTCAAACCAAAAGGCTCTTTCGATCAGAGATGGAAGGATGCTACTTTGCTACTCCAACCTCATTAGAAACATTGAGACTGGAGGTTCAAGAAATACCAATAGATGTATAACATGATACTCAACTTGTATATGACAGTTTTGGAAAAACCTCCGTGATGTGTAAATCCACCTACGGACAAGTCTTTAATAAGGAAGCATGTGGTGTCACCTCAGGAGTTTTCTCATATGCCTGGCAGTACTACCTGGTCTGCTTGAATAGAAATGAATAGGCTGGTCAGAAGTACTTTTAGAAGCTGGAAAACACCATCTTTGGCAGGGATGACTTAACAGGACACAGAAAGGGAGTGAACTCGGTCATAGACTAGGTCAACATCCCAGCCGTCCCGTTACGTTGGTGGCAGAAGTTTAACAAAGGGCTTTCAGAGGCCTCTTCAACACATCTCCTAAATCTGGTTCCAATGCACAAGGAGGAGAGAGGCTGGCTGGTGCACAGCAACAAACCCCGCAGGCATGCATTCACAGCAGCAAATGCTGCAGGTATGTGTCCACAGCATATATGCAAATGCATGAAATCACATGCTAAACCTGATTCAGCTGAAAGCTTTTGCACAATCACCCTTAATATAAGGCACATGGTTTTCATTCTAATGTGCATTTTAAACATTTTAAATCAGTTTTACATGTTTTCAACAGGGAAGAGAAAACCACCAGAATGAGAAACATATCTGAGAGGTAACTAACTAAGCAGCCCTGCAATCCCAGGATCAAAAGCAAAATTTGTCATAAAGCTAGTCAAACATTTACTGTAACGCACACCTTGAAATTATTACAAAAAACTAATAGAGATCAAGTGCCATCTACTGAAACAAACAGTAAAACCCTACCCAGTATATCGATTGGTTGCCTAAACTATATTTCTATAGTTATAAAGAAAGACAAGGTGGGTCTCAAAGCAATGAATGTCAAGTTACGACTGCTGTCATTTGCTTGTTTTTCCCCCCAGTAGCACTCTTAGCATTAAGGAACACTAAGGACAGACATGAAGCCTGTGCTTTTTCAGCCTATTAATCCTTGAGGGTTTGCGGTCACACCGTATTCTGCCAACTTTAGCAAAGACTCACAGCGTGCCAGGTGCCCAGACTTCGAAAGCCAACAACTTCCTATTACTTAGAGAATTTCAGAAGGGAGGAACAGACGACCTGTAATGAAATGCCTCAACATGGAAGCAAGACAAGGCTTGTAATCCAAATAAAATACAAAACAAACTCTGCAGAATTTTCATTTCCTTTAAACACAACTTACATAACAGTACACCTAAGATACGGTATTATAAGGTACATCTACTGTTTTGTTACAACACATTAAAAGTAATACATTTCAAGCTCCTTGGGGAAGCGATGTCCACCTTGCAGCGGCTGGAGCAGGATTTATGAAAGGATGCCAGGGCCCCAGCTCCACGGGGGGAATTTTGGAAGTAGCGCTCTTCCTATCTGCCACCTCACTTGAGAAATCCCGCTCTCAATCAGCAGAGTGTCTCAGCTATGTGAAACTCTTGTTTCTGGGCATGCCTAGAAGCAGGTCAGCTTTAAAAGAGCTCGGTGCCTGGCTCCTCTCCAAAGACCAGGCTGGGTGTTTCACACTACACAAAAGACATCAGGGTCCACACAAAAGCAGCCCAAGGAAAGCTCTCTTCTGCTCTCTGCTTTACTGGAGAAAGGATCCACCTGGGATTTGCAGGGCCAGATTTAGCTTTGAACTGGGAGGAGGCTGCACATCATCTCCCCATCACACCACCTGGGACATGCACTGCGTCCAGCTGTAAGAACCAGGGGAGGAGATGGGGTTCCTGTCCTCTCAGCTTATCAGGGCCTTCTCCAGCTCCTCCACAGATTCACCCAGTTTAGGGTGCCTGCACGTCTTTGTCACCCGTTGCTACATACATAGTGGAATCCAAACAGGCCTGAATTTCCCACAGCTCCCCTGCCTCCATCAGGAGACCCTGCCTAACCCCTGCACCCAACACACCTGAGAAAAGTAAGTTCTACAATCTAGAGTTTTGGGCAAAGTTGGGCAACCTCTGTCTAGTTGCTCTATCAGATGCTGGGTTTTATTTTCTTTTCATAATTGTGGTTTATTTATTGGAACAGGGACTGGGCATGCATTTCCCCCTTCTTCCAGGCTCTTCCTAATCTCGGAATCATAACGACAGGTGAGGACCAAAAGAGATTGAAGGCATCTAAAACACAGCTTCCCCAGGATTTATATAGCTAGGTACGTAAAAGCAAGCAAATGTTCAAAATGCCACCGCTATCTGCAAAGTCCTGCTTAGTTGTTTATGGCTGAGTTTCCACTGTTGAGCCCATTAACCACCAACTTCCCCAATGTCCATATACCACAGTGAAACCAAATCAGTCAGATTTGCATGGCTAAGATAAAGACGTTCCCTTAGCTTTCTATGCCTGCATACAAATACAGATATATAAACAGAAGGAATATAGAGACATATCCACTCAACACTGCTCAAAAAGGATTAAAAGATGTCACTCTAAAGCACAAAAAAAAAAATTTCTGAGTGATTTGGTCACCAAAAAACAAAGTTCAGAGAACACTGAAACTATTTCTGATTTTAATTCAAACATGGCCAGATAGTGGAAAAACAGAATTTTCTACTTTCTGTCTGAAATGATGCTTAAATTTTGAGAACTGTCAAATTCCTTTCTTCTTTTAAAAAAGGGGTACAAATATTTTGATATTTTTATTGCTTTAATTTAACTAATTCTTAATTAAAACTAAATCCTTTCTGTTTTTTAATTTTAAAAAAATTACATTTAAAAATTAAAATTAAATAAATTGATTTAATTAAATAAATTTAAAATATAAAATTTAAAATTTAAAAATAAATTTAAAATGTATTTAATTAAGTACATTAATTAAAGCCTTAAAATATCTCTAAGCATTCTAAATATTTTAGATTGAAGATTGTCTTTGTTCAGTCTGAGAGAAAGGCTTTCTTTAATGTTTTGATTTGGTCAACAACAATGATGACAGGATTACAGGGCACTGTTTATGAAGGAAGATTAAGGGAATACAATTTGTGTATTCTAATCAGTCTGGCAACACTCTATCATGGGGAGGAGGAATACAGCTGGAAAACTGTAAAGAAAACCATTTAACAGCAACACAGGATTCTGGCTTTTGCTGCATTTGCTGCAGTAGATACACAAATTGCAAAGCCTGCTCCAGCTTGACCTCACACATATTTTAAAACAAATACTTAAGAGCGTGCAGTGTGTGTAGCATCGGTTTCTCTTATTTGACTCATATTCCATAACGAATGAGCAGAAGAGAGAAAAAAAGCTTCTTAAATATAAAAAAGACTTTTATTTTTTTTTCACTAAAGATCACAGCTCTTGCCATCTTCCATACCTGCCTCAACTCTGACCTCTAAACCTCAGTGCCCTTCTTACGCCAGGAGCTCAGCCATCTTTTCCAGATGGAGGAGGAGCATGTCCCCACAGTCCCCAGGAGACCTGCATCTCTATCAAAAGGCATTTGGCACTAAAAGGTGAATTGGCTGGCACAGGTCTCACCTTGTCCAACAGCCCAGCGGCTGAGGTGCTCCCTGCAAAAGTCCCATATCTGCATCCCCTACTTACTCAGATTTGCAGTTGGAGCCGTGGTTTTCTCACGGACTACGCGCGAGGCTGAGCTTGAGGTTGCAGGCGTCCTGAGGCGAGAATCTCCCTTTAACAGTTGGCATCCCACTTTCAGGAGATCTGGAGTGGTATCAGGACAATGAATGGGCCAGAGAGAGAGAGAGAGAGAGAGAGGAGAGTTATGGTGTGCCTGCTGGGTACTTGGCTTCAAACCCCCAGTACAAGATTAACTAGATTGTACAAAGTGGAAGAGCTTCCCTGGGAGCAGACTCCCTGCATCCCCTCAGCCTGCTCAGCGGCCTGCTACTAGGGCACTCGTCTCCTTTGTGCTCAAGTCCAGCCTCCAAAAGAGGCAAACAGATCTAAGTAGAAGTTTCTTTTCCCTTTACTGAACTAAGTAACAGGCATCTCCTTTTAATGTTCTTTTCCTTTGTCAGGAAGGACATAAGCACCTAAGTGCGCAAGATTTGTGCCCGAGACCCTGAATTGTAGGTGGCCTGTGCCACCAGCCCAGAGTTGAGCAGATCATTGCTTAGGACAGATGGGATTCAGGCTTTCGCCTTTTACTTGCCCATTCCTCCTTTGTAACTTGCTGACTTCTTTTCGGGATCCTCTATTATCTCTGTGATGTCTGGGTGCCTGCTGCAGCCCGAGAGTCTTCTGAACAAAAGGAGATATATGTCTTGAGGGGCCTCAGCCCAACCAAGCAACATCAACAATAATTTTTTAGAAAGGGTGGATCATACAATCTGTGACATTTTTCTAGAACACTTTAATTTAACAGGAACTTGCAGATTTGGGTTCAAAAATACAAAACACTTGAAAGCCAAAACAGTCTTTGTAGGTGCTACTTTGTTTATTCGTCTTTGAAAGAAATACGTGGCCCTTTGAATGTGTTATCCACACCAATTCAACTCAATTTGTTGAAATTCAAACTCTAAATCTAAAACATATAAAAATCCTAAATAAAAAACCATAGCGCTATGCTCATAATTTTTCAAAGATGCTTTTTCAGCATCTTTTGCTGAAAATATTTCTCTTCAAATTATATTCCGTTCTTATCTCTTGGAAGTTATACAGCACTTTTTTCACTTCAGTGCAATTCAGTTAGCTTATACCCTAAAAATTCTTCACTCCTGCTAACAAAATTCACGGTGCAACGGGAGATACAGGCTGTCCATGTGCAATGCTAGGTGCCTTGGGCAGCGGTCCTCAGAAACAGGACAAACGGACAGTGCCCAAGCCTATGAGGGATGAACAGGAGAGGAAGAGGCATCTAATTAGACTTACTTGAAGATCCAAGTGTGATCTTCAAACACAAACTTTCTTCCGCAAATGAATGTCTAAGACTGGGTTTCCTTTCTGTTAAACAAAACAAAAAAAAAAAACAAAAAAAAAAAAAAAGAAAAAGAAAAGAGACAGAAACCGTACTTGGCTTCAGTAAAGGCTAACAGCAGAGCTGTCATAGACCTGATGAGGAACACAGGAGATTGGGGTGGGATTCATCTGACTAAGCATGGATGTCTCTAATGTAGACACCCATGTCTGAGCCAGCCTCGGTCCCATATTTAGGCAACCGAGAGTTCGTCAATATAACCAGTGAGTTCAAGGTACTCCCTCACCCCCGAAACAGCTCCCACAACGGCCAGGAGAGAAATGGCAGATTCACCTGTTCAAGCTGTTCCACTTCTGATCAGCGATGGGACCAGTCACTGGAGCAGACAAGGGGGGCGCCCCCCCATCTGCAGCCCACAGCTCCTGAAGGTTGTCTAAGGAGACCCGTAGATTCGGTTTTCACCTCTTCTGAATCACAAATACCGAGGGATTTACCCCAGGCAGAGGAGCCCCAGCGGGATCCGCCGCCTGCGCTGGGTCCGTTGACCCAACTGGCAGGGACCGGTCAAAAACTGCCACAGGGGGGACCCAGGCGTTCCGATGCACGCGGAGGGGGCTGGGCTATGCAAATGAGGGAACCCCCCAGCAGCCGCTTCCCCCCTGCTGCCAGCCGCCAGACCTCACAGCACCAGCTGCTACAACACACCAAGCCTTCACAGGGTGACGCCTCTCTGTGCTCAACTCCGGGATGCAAGCTTCGAGGTTAGCGCGGGCTTCAGCCTGGGCACGGCATCCTCGCTCACGGAGGGCGACATGTGCGTGCTCATTTCCCTCTGAAAGAGTTAAAAATAACATTAGAAACCCTCAAGCTGACACAACAACATCTTCAACTCGTTTAAACTAGACACAGGAGATGTTTCTGTGATCCTAGTTTTTAAGAACAAAAATACATGCTTTTTTGAGCCTTCAGCCGTTTTAAAAACCATTAGGTGCTGCCACCTCCTGCACATCAGCCCTCCTGCATTGCTTTGCCCTCTCCTGCTGCGTTGCTTTGCCCTCTCCTTCCCCTGCTTGCCAGGCACTCACCACAGCAGCAACGTTCTCCTGGTAGACGGTCATCATCACGGCGTTGGCAGGACCAAAGCTGATATAGGTGGAGTAGGCTTCCAACACGGCCATACTGAGGTAGAACAGAGATGCTGTCTCCTGGCAGATGACAGCCTAAGAACCAAGGATGACACAGTCATTCCCAGGAGGGAGCACACTGCAAAGGGGGGAAAAAAGGAACCCACACAAGCAAGCCCCAGCCTGCAATTTGGTGTGCAGTAGCAGCAAAGGAGACCATTGTATACCAGTGGTACCAGGGAGGGGAGAGGCCCTGAGGTTTGTCCCATCCACTTACCAAGGTGACCCAGGAGCTACTGCCCCCATGTGCACCGCAGATGTAGAGGCACAGGAGGGTGATGGACATGACAAAGCAGAACACAGAGACAAACATCACCCAGCCTTGCAGCATGGGTAACTGGACCTTCGAGGATGCCACCAGGATCCAGACAAGGCCCCCAAAGATCTGCAAGTGAAAGTGGGAGAGAAAGCAAGCATGGGGTAAATCGGCTTATCCAGGGCAGAGCCAAAGGCCACGCACACCTCTGGCGCTAGCACTGCACATGGCAATAGCCCAGGGATACCTCTGAGTTCTTCCCAGCCTCCACTTGAAACTGGGTATTTAGCTGGGAGCACCTGCCTCTGATCTTGACCCAAAAAAAGCCTGCCTGTGGCCCTGCCTCCTGGTGTCACTGCCATTCATGCCCTCCCCACATCAGTGTGCTCAGGAGGCTGGTTCAGACATTTCTGAAGGCTGGTGTCGATGAACAGGGAAGCTTATCCCAGTAGGGCATGTTTGCTTCACACCCAGCGTGGCAGATACCTGAAAGGAGTGCTGTCAAAGGCAGCTCAGCTGCACAAACAGCACAGACATGGCCTTAATGAAGGCCACGTGAAAATGTTACCCTGAAAGGAGAGAGAACAAGCTGAAGAGAGGTAATACCGCCAGTTTTACTCTCTGGTAGGGGAAATAAGGTTGGGGCTCCCAGCTTCTCCTGGGAAGGAGGACTTGTATTGCTGCTCCAGCTATTTGGGTCTTCCTTCGCTGGCTACACCAGAGCTGCACAATGCACCAGCTGCTGCTCCAGTCGCAGGTGGGACCCCATTCTTCTCACCCAGGCTTGGGAGTTTGCCTTGGGTTTTTTGGTGGGATGGGGAACGCAAGGACAGCTACATCTAGGCTCTACCTTTTCTCCACCAGCAGATTCCTACACCAGAGGATGAGAGCACAATGTCCAATGCTGCAGAGTGTTGAGCTGCAAACGGTGTCTTTGCACTACAACACACTCAGCAGCTTTTCTCTGCCTCAAATCAGCCCAGTTGTTTCTTGAACCTGTGCAAAGTTTAGTCTATGCAGCATCCTGTGATGAGGAGTTTCTCGGCTGAACGCACACTGCGTGGAGACTGGTGCTGCTGTGGGGACCTATCCCTCATCACTGGCTGGTCTTGGGCTCGCAGGCAAATCTCCAGAGGTAAGACAGCCTCACTGACTCTAAGAGCATTCTGATCGCCAGTGTATCCCAGGCCAGCCTTTGCCACCATCCAAGTGCCAACTCATACAGATCACGGCATTTCCATTTCCTTGGAGGCTTTTTGCAAGTGGAGAAAAACGTTTCTGATTTACAATACTCAGAAAATGTTACATCATTTGTGTCACCCACATTTGTAGGAAAGTTCATTGGTTACATTACACAAATTGATACATTAAATCAAGGATGCGGTTGAGACCTTGCAAATATCTGAGTGCAAATAGGTTGGCCAAAGTGCTGCTGTTTTGCTGCCTCTAATAACAACCAAAGACTGACACTTGAAAACTAATCCAGTCCCTGTAATAAATCGTGCAATGACACCATGAGTGCGTTGCAGCTAAAGGTCCTGGAGAAAACCTCACCGCTGCTCCATTAAAATCCAACACAAGTGGGGTGAGATAAGAGGTTGGGGGAAGAAGTATCACTTCTCATTTCTTACCACTCCCCAACTCTCCTTTCTGCAGGATGTGATTTCTCACTCAGACAAGTATGTTTGCGTGGTTTGATTACTGGCTTTGGTTCAGAAGAGTCATAAAACTGAGGAAAGGGTCAAGAGGCTTCCAATAAACACACAGCAGGTTGGGGACAACAGTCTAAGGAAAAAAAAGTCTTTTAAATAGCCTTTACAAAGCAAACATATCTGCTTTCAGCTCGTTTCAGCTTTTCCACGTAGGCCTGGCTATCCAGATATGCAGAAGACTCTTCAAATGAAATAGATTACAAGAATGAAACCCAGCCTCACAGAATAAAAATGGTAGCTCTTAATCAGCACACCCCGATGTGGCAATCGTATGAGCTGCGGGCAGGACCTTCTGGCTTTTTCGCATCTGTCTTAGCAATTGAAATGACAAATATTTTTGTGGTTACCGTATTAGTCCACTGCAGGCAACCTTGGATTCCGCTATGGACTGAGAAACTCTTTGTCCTTCTGAATGCTGTGATATGAGGCAGCTGCCCCTTTTGTACGCAGAGATAATACAGCTGGACGACCTAGAGTCATAACGCCTCCAGAGATGGAGAAATCCAGTTATGCAACATTCTTCTTTCCCAGGTGGTTCCTTGGCCTTTAGGATGCACATTTCCAGATCTTACCCAAACCAAAGGATAGGGTGCTTATTTTCGTCTCATTAAGCAAGCTGCCTTGCCAAATCCCCTGGAGAAAGGGATTACAAACAGTTCAAGGCACAGCCACGACCGTAATATGCTGATGCCAACAGCATGTTCAGCACCAGGACCACCGTAACCCAGTGGTAGAGGTGGCTGGCAAGTGTCTGCCCCACCAGAACCTCCACAGGGACTTTGTACCCACCTTCATGCAGCTGCAGGAAACCTAGACCATGCTCTCAGGCCCTGGGCAGAGACCAAGTCCCCAGAGCGTATTTGGAGGAGCTGAGGCAAACTTCTCCTTATACATCAGTAACGCCTGCTTTACTCCAATTCTTCTTTGCTCGACAGCTAGGAGAATGAAGTAAGTGCTGTAAATCCCAGGAGTGTGGACTGACTTGGGTGGCAAGGAAGGATTTGGTCACAAAGGGCAAAGTTGAAGTTTTAGCATTAAGTGATCTGAGTGCCATTCTACAACCCTCAGCCAAGCCCCTCAGTGCTGGATGAAAGTACTCAGGCTTTGGAACAAGCCTCTCAAACTGTTGTGAGAAGAGCAGGCTTCATGGGCAGAAGACACAGGAAAAAGACTTTAGTTGAAACTTTCCATCTTCTAGTCAGTGCTCGCAGCAACTGCTTTTAATCACCTGTGCCAAACCTATTAAGATTATGATCTTCTCCTGCTTAAGGAAACTACAATATGGGAAGAAGTTATAAGGTGTTTGTTCACTCTTTGCTCACCCACTGTTGCCCACACACCCAGGTCCAGCGCTCTGTGTCTTCAGCTCGGGAACACTGCAGCTGAGCAGAACGGCTTCAGCAGCCTTGAGTCTTTGCTGCTGTGAACAATTACTTCAGCTTGCCTTTAGCCCCTGCTTTAAGCAAACCGTTTATCTTCTGCCTGTTTCAGCTGCTAAAATCATCTTCCAATTAATTAATCGGCTCAAATTGGCAACCTACTTTAAACCTACCAGCAACCCCTTCCATTTTGTTAGGCAGGAGATTACAAAATGTTTACAGATACACCACAAAAATCCCCTGCAGACTAAAGGAGAGCTTCAGAGCTCCCAGCTCAGGGCTTGTGCTTTGCTCTGAGAGTGAGCTAGGCATCAGGGGCTGCCCTCAGACCCCTATGGCTCAGAGACCTGGCACGGGTCCTGAACCACATGCTTTGTATGAGGTCTCATCCCTCAGGCACCTGCAGCATGAAGCGTGCTGGATGCCCTGCAAACAGGATCTGCCCTCCCCAGGAAGAAGCCAGAACTCACGATTTCAGGAATGAAGAGCACATCTGGAAAAGTTGTCAGAACAGCCAGGCCGCTGGGCAAAGAAGCGGTGGAAGTTGCTGAGGACATTGTGAGCCTCTCCCACGGTGACTGTCAGCTGCTCTGGCTCTAGCTGCTGGAGGTAGCTGCCAAATGCAACCTTCTTCCCTCCCTCTTTTCCTTCCTTCTGTCCCTCCCCTTCTTCCTGCTCTTCCTCCTGCCCTCACTCCTTCCTGTTGGCAGATGAAGAAAGCTGTGAATGGCACAGGTGTGGCCAAACCCTGTGACCAGGGGCTACTTGGTGGCTGATGGGAGCCACATGGGAGGTTTTCAGGAGATGTGAGGAGCCCTGAGGCATTTTGAGCACAGCTGTCTGTACACAAGCTGAGCGTGTAGGGCAAGTCCCTGGGTGGTGGTGGGTAGCACTGCCTTATATCTGAGGGCAGTAGGGAAGACCTGTACACATCCAGACAGGCAACGTCTCATCCCCTTTATTTGCACAGTAAATCAGCTTGTCCGCCACCCACATGAGCTGTCCACAGCAGCTGCCACAAGGGCAGCTGGTGGACAGGGCAAGACAGGACATGACAGCTACTGGCAAAGAGCAGGGCTGAGAAACCTCTCACAGATGGACATGCGTCCCAAGACAAGGGCAGTTGAATCACAGGATGAACCACTTCTACCATCTCAGAGGGAGACTGGATATGCCAAGGTAAGAAAAATGACATAAAATAATGAGATTTCCCAAGCCATTTGGCTTTTTCCATGACATCAATCCCTTGGCAGCCCTTTCACAACCACACCAACGCTGGGCCTCTCTGCTTGCTTTGCCATGTAAGTGGCAACCTTGCCAGAGCCCAGCAACAAAGTGGACACTCACCTGCTAGGGCTCCAACAAATAAATGACCGGGACTGAAACCTGTTGACAGTTCATCACTGCGCAACCCTGGAAGCGTGCATCTTCTTGGTTTTTTGGGGGTATTTTAAATCAGCTTCAGTAAAATGTCTCTTAGATTTGTAAATCGTTAGGAAGAACAAACATTGCATAATGCAGGTGAAGTGCTTGGAAATGTTCTGACTTAAATGTTGTTGACATGTAAAATTGTCTGAAACCTCAAAATTGAATGTTACGGTTAAAAAAGGAGGAGAGAATTGTTGGGGTTTTCCTTGCTGAAGAGTAGTAGTGCTGTGTTAATTTTTAAGGACAATTTCATACTGAAGGGGCTAAGATTGTAAACCTTTGAAAAGCCCACTCGTGATTTGCATTTTGGATTTGTTTTGAAATCTAAAAATCATTAATATTTTAGCTCTCTGTCTTTGCTTTTTTCTCTTGAGCTGTGGAGTTGTTTAGGACACTTGATGTAGTATATGTACATAGATCTGTCTTGTTCTTTTGTGTAATTCTTTTTGTAAGGTATTACGCTTACTTGTTACAAGTACAGTAGTCAAGTACTCCATACAAAGTCTCAGATGATTTTTTTTAGCAAGGTTGATAGGCAATACCTTCTGGGTTTACAGTTTCTCTTGCAGTATATATCCGTGGTGTAATTAACTTCTGACATTTAACATTTTGGCATAGTACTTGGCACGCCTGCCTCTGTTCTCAGCAGACTGTAGTAAGGAACTGATCTGTAGTCTCTTAATGCTAGAAGACTGCCTCTTGGTCTACAAAATGATCTGAAGATTTCAGACAGCTAAATGGGGGACAAAGTCTCCCCAAACCCTCCGGAGTGTTAATGCTGACTGTACTCCAGCAGTGCTTATTGAGAATGAAATCCGTGTGCAGAAAAAGTAAGGATCTCCCTTAGCTGCCTGTGTCTGGGTACCTATTGGTGCTCAGTTAATATCTGGAAGTGTCTTCGACTGGAATCATTTTTGTGTAGTAATGGAGGGCTGTGTTCCGTTAAGCAACAGGGAAGACTATATCCTGTGACCTTTTCTCTGGTGGCTTGGTATTTATGTGTAGCAGTTGAAATAAGCCCAATATGGCTTCCTGGAAACCAAAGCGTTCTGGAAGACAGTGCTGAGCAGTAGGCTACTAGTGCCTGCAAAGTTCCTGTAGCCTCTTTCTTCCCCACTCCCCAGCAGATTCTGGGCTGAGATGCACCCAAATTTTCCAGGCAGTGATCAACATAGTGGACGATAAAATGGGATTTTCCTTTAAACTGGATTTTCAGTTAATTGAATTTAGTTAGAACTTGGTTGCTTCTGCAAATTGTAGATACCTATCTGCACCTTTAGACTTTCTAAATGCCAACGAATTTATTTTTTTTCCCAACAGGAACAGTCAAGCTAAATGCTCTTTGGCTGAATAAGCAGCACTGTATAAAATGTCTCGTGTGTGAAAATGTTTTTTGTACATTGTAGGGGAATAGACAGGGATTGCCGACCGGAAGATCACGGGCTGTGACGGAAAGGTAGACTCCTCCCCATAGGAGTGGCAGGAACAGGAAGCTCAAGAGCTATATAAGCGTGTGACGCAGCTAAATAAACGGACATATTGTATCCATCATATTGATGTCTGTGCATCACTGTCCCCAGGGTGGGTAGAGCCCTGTGTCCCGGAGATATGCGGCCCAAGATAAGTTCTCCCGTAGAAGCGTACAGCAACAAGTGGGGACCCCGACGTGATCGGCGGGGCGGCATGGCAAGTTCGCCGGGGGGAAAAGATAGCTTGGGGCACGCAGGGGTGGGACGGGGAGCCGCAGGACGGCGGGCGCGCCATGGAATCAGTCGTAAAGGTACTGAAGGGATTGGGGAAGGAATATGGAACTTCGATTTCGAAGGCGCCTACCTCAAAGGCCATCCAATGGATGATTACGTGGGGGCTCATACGGAGTCCCGCAGACATATTTAATAAAGATAATTGGGTGAGAATTAAAGAGGAGTCAGCCGAAAGGGCTATGATGAGAAAACGGCAGTACATACAGCTCTGAGAAAGATACACCGGTTACTATTGAAAGCTCGGGATGATCAGGAGACGTGGCGGCAGGCGCGGCTGTGCCTGCACGGCGCTACAGGCGACAGTAGCCCGGAAATAGACCCAGGATCGGCAGTGGGGACGCAGACAGGGGCAAGCATCGCGGGGGATGCGGAAGAAGCGGAGAGTTCGGACGGAGTAGCCCGGCCAACTACTCAGTCTGAGGCTCCCAAAGAGGTGGATCGGGAAGCGGCGGTGTTCCCTGTTGAGCCAGCAGGACCTTTGGAATGCCCCCCGCCCCCCGCATACCCCTGGGACGATTTGGCACAGGCGCGGGGAGGGTGACGTGCCAGCGGACGCAGCGGGAGTGACGGAGCGGAAGGAGAAAGATGACCAGCGCCGGAAGCAGCGCCGGCAGCGGCACCGCCCTCTGCCCGACCCTCGAGACTGGCTGCCGGGGCAACCCTTGAGATGGGAGTCGGACGAGGAGGAGGATTGGGGTGCCTGGAGGGGAGGACGGGGGGGGTATAGATCAACCTCGAGTAGCAGCGAATGAGAAGTTGGGGGAGAAACCGATGCCCACATGTGGGAAGACGGGGCAGATCGCCTGCAGCGCGCAAAAAAGAGGCATAAGGCAGCGGGGCCTCGGAGGACCAATCAGAAGGAGGGAAGAGAGGGACCGCCAAAAGGGGAGGTCCGGAGCGCTGCAGCTCCGGAGGGGTCCGCGGAGGACGTGCTGCGGCCGCTGCAGCAGGCTATGCGCGCACTAGGGGAAGTAACTGGGAGGCAGACAGGACTCTTAACGAAGGGGGCGCCCCAGCGACAGTCGAGTTACCTAACTGGCGGCTGATAGCCAGAGATTGTAGCCTCGATGGAGTAAGGATAGAGATGCCCGGGATATTCCCTGTCCGGATAGCTCCTGGAGGAGGGGCAGGGAGCTGCAAGCGGTAACGGAGAGTTCCCGCAGAGCGTATAGCAAAGTGGGCAGGTATGAAAAAAAAGCGGAACCTTGGCAAAAGATACAGCAAGGACTAGCAGAGCCGTTTACAACGTTTTGTGACAGGTTGCAGAAGGCTATTATAGAATCAGAATTGCCACAAGCAGCCAAGGAGGCAGTCCTTATGGATTGCCTCCGAAATCAAGCAAATCCGCAAACACAAGATGTCCTCCGCACCCTGGCGGTGGGGGCATCATTGGGTCAAACCATCAGGCATGTCTTGCGCCAGGAGGCGTTGAATCAGCATGGCGGTGTGGGAGCGCACATCTGCCAGAACCCTGACTGTGGAAGCGAATAAAGGGTGATGGTGCAAGCGGCCGGGGTGGGGCCGAGATGTCACTTGTGTGGACAGCAAGGGCACTTTAAAGCTGGGTGCCTGCTAGCGGAAAGGGGGGGACGTAATGGAGGAGGAGCGCGCCCAGTAGGGAGGTGCTGGGTGTGTGGGAAGCCAGGACATCTGGCAAGAGATTGTCCAACTACAAAGCCGGGAAACGGCCAAAGGAGGGCGAAGCGAGGGGGATTCGCGCCTCCTGTGAGTCAAATGGCCCCCATCATGGTGCCAGTGCCAGGAGCTTGGCCCACCATAGCGGGCCAAGGGGGAGTGAACCTTCAGGCAGGGGAGCAGAACCAGCAAGATTTGCAGGTTACAGCCCCCGCGTGGCCTTGGTCATAGGCTGTGACGAGAGACCCATGGCGGCGGTGATGATTACCCCGCAAGAGCCGAGTTGCCCGGCACGGATATGCCTGGGAATGTTAATGGATACCGGGGCAGATGTCACAGTGATGCCACTCGAACGGTGGCCACCAACTTGGCCCCTTGCCATGGGAAAACGTATAATAGGGGTAGGAGGAGAACAACAGATGAGGACTAGTACTTGCCCTGTAAAATTCGAAGTCATGGACGAGGAGGCAGGGAAGCTCCTCACGGCCGTAGTGACCATACTAGTAGCAGATGGGGTAGCAAGCCCCTTGTTGGGGCAAGACGCCCTTGCCCAGATGGGGATCGGGTTGAAAAATTTAGCATAAGGGCCACTGCCTCAGAGGGGCTTCGTCACCACAGGTTAGTGTGGAAAACCGAACAGCCCGTCTGGGTGGAGCAGTGGCCCCTGACAACAGAGAAAACAGAGGCTGTAAGAGCTATAGTAAAACGAGAGCATGAAGCAGGGCACCTAGAGCCCTCGATGAGCCCGTGGAACACCCCTATATTTGCTATAAAAAAGAAAGATAAAAACCAATGGAGGATGCTGCATGACCTTAGAGCAGTAAATCAGCAAATGGAGGACATGGGGCCTCTCCAACCTGGCCTACCAGATCTGAGTGCTGTCCCGAAAGGATGGCGAGTCATTGTTTTAGATCTCAAAGACTGCTTCTTCAGTATTGCACTACATCCAGATGATAGAAAGAGATTTGCCTTTACTCTGCCCGCGGCGAACCGCGCAGAACCAGGTAGTAGATGGCAGTGGAGAGTACTTTTGCAGGGGATGAAAAATTCTCCAGCGATCTGCCAGAGGTATGTGGCTTCTGCATTGCAGCAAGTAAGGCAACAGTATCAGGAGAGAATCTACATGATCCACTACATGGATGACGTCCTCATAGCTGTGCCCACCGAGGCATTGTGTGAACAAGTTTTTCAGACACCCAAAGGGGCCTTGCGGGACAGGGCCTCAAGGTAGCTGAGGCAAAGGTACAGGGAGGACCAGTGTGTGGATTTCTGGGTGCTAGAATACAAGGTGATTGCATACAAGCTCAGCCTATTAAACTTACACCTAAGGTTAAAAATTTACACGATGTACAGAAGCTGGTAGGAGCACTGCAGTGGTTGCAGACATTCGTGCGCATCACCGGTGAGGAGATGCAACCTTTCTATGCGTTGCTGAAAGGGACCGACCCATGGGAGCCCAGGAGTTTAGACCCAGAGGCAGTCGAGCAGTTGCAGACGATAGAACGTCGAATGCAAAAGGAAGGAGTATGGCGGTGGGACCCTCAGGAGGAATTAATTGCAGGTTGGATTCTGACCGCCGGTGGAGGATTAGGATTGCTATATCAAATACGGACAGGGGAAGAAAAGCCACTGCGATGGGTATATCAGAAGGTTCCCAAGGATGCGTTCTCCACAAAAGTCAAGGTAGCCGGGGGAATGATTTGGCGTCTGCGACGGGAGAGCAAGGGAATCTTTGGGAAGGAGCCAGATAAGCTCACAGTGCCGTGGAATGGGGAGAAATGGCGGAAGGTGGTAGAGAGTGAAGAGGATATACAATTGGCAGTATACTCATACCCAGGGAAAATCGTCACAGGCACGGTACAGAGGTGGGCCGAGACAGCCAAAGTGGTGGATTTGAGTGTGGATAGTAGAGTTTTGGATACCCCTCACCCAGGACCAACATATTTCACAGCCGCTTCCTCGAAGACGAACAGAGCGGCGGTAGCGTGGAAAGAAGAGAATAGTTGGATGCGCCAGACGTATGAGGAGCAGGGTAAAAGTGTGCAGTGGCTAGAAGCGAAAGCGCTAGAGATGGCCCTGCGAAAGGATATAGATCGGCATATAAATGTGTGCACGGACTCCTTATATGTGTATAAACTATTCATGTCCATGAAACGAGAGGGTGTACCACACACGGAAATTGCCTTGATGCTAGAGGTTGCTTTATCGCAGCGAGGAGCAACTGTGACAGTAATTCACATTCGCAGTCATCAGATGGGGATTGGACCACTGATTGAGGGGAATCGCATGGCTGATGAGGCAGCCGCGGGAGTCTGGACATTGATGGAGGCAAAGAAACTGCATGAAAAACTGCACCTGGGTGCTAAAGCCTTGGCAAAGGAGTGTGGCATCTCAATAAGAGCAGCAAGAGAAGTAGTAGCCACCTGTCCTTACTGTCAGCACTCGCCATTGTGGGAGGCAGGAGTCAACCCTCGAGGACTGGAAGCAAATGCCATCTGGCAGACTGACTTTACTGAATGTCCACAGTTGGCCCCCGGACGGCACCTGGCGATTACAATTGATACATATAGTGGAGTCATCATGGCTACTCAGCATCGGAAGCAGACCGCAACGCAGTTGACTGCGCATTGGACCACGGTAATGGCGTGGCTTGGAAAGCCCACCGAGATAAAAACAGACAATGGACCACGCTTTTGGGCTTGAAGTACCGAAGAATGGTGTAAAGCTTGGAATATTGTATTAAAACACGGCATTGCTTACAATAGCACGGGGCAGGCAATAGTTGAATGCGCTCATCGCACCTTGAAAGCAAAAATAATACAGCTTGGGGAGGGGGAGGGGATTAAGGGAGCTATACCCATAGCAGCTCAGCAAACTATTTTAATGCGTGCATCATGTTCGCTTAATCATTTTATACGCGGGCAGGAGCAAGTTACAGCAGTGGAGAAGCACTTTGGCAAAGGTCAAGCAGGCGAGCGCTATCCGCAGGTACGAGTAAGGTTCCCAGGCAGTGAGCAATGGGAGAGAGGATGGAAACTGAGATGCCTGGGGAGGGGCTACGCCGCGGTTGAGAATGAAGGGCGCATAGAATGGGTGCCTGCAAAGTGTGTGAAAGCAGAACTGTGCAAGGATGTACAATGAATAATCCCTTTCTGAGTTGTCTCTTTGCAGGGTCTGCAGACATGGATCCTCATGCTAGCCGTACCATTGCGAAAAGAAATGAGCTCCTTGACAAGATCGCAAGCAATATTGCAACGAGAGCGACACTGGGAAAGGGCGGCAAAAGAGAGATATGAACTGGGACTGGATAGTAATAATTGGGGGGATCTTGTTGTGTGTAGTAACCATGGTTACTTGTGGGCTGCCATTGTTATGCTGTGTTATAAGACAAATCAAAGAGCGCCTGCAAGAGTTACATGAATATAGACCTGACCGCAATATGTATCCGCTTACGCAAGTAGCTTTGTAGAACTTTTAGCAGCATGGGGAGGGGGAGATGTAGGGGAATAGACAGGGATCGGCGACCGGAAGATCACGGGCTGTGACGGAAAGGTAGACTCCTCCCCATAGGAGTGGCAGGAACAGGAAGCGCAAGAGCTATATAAGCGTGTGACGCAGCTAAATAAACGGACATTTTGTATCCATCATATTGATGTCTGTGCATCACTGTCCCCAGGGTGGGTAGAGCCCTGTGTCCCGGAGATATGCGGCCCAAGATGAGTTTTCCCATAGAAGCGTACAGCAACAGTACATTTATAATCGTGTTGAAGTAAAAGAATAGTATGAAGTTGTTCTTCTTACAGTTATTCAGTAGGTCTACAGTAAGTAAAAACAGGCTGGAATAAGAAGGTCTGCTAAGAGTGTGCTAACAGTGATTATAATTAGTGTTCTGTTAACCAATGAGTTGGGTTTTTCCGGACATAAATTGTGTTAGGAATGCAAAGCAAGGCTGACATCAGGAATGAATACTTCCCTGGTTTAAACAGCTTGCATCATTCCATCCAAACTCCGCGCAAATTCTTGCTTTGGAACCCAGAAAGAATGAGTCACATGTGGCTGTAGTTCATCATAGGTGCCTCTTTATTGAGAAACGAAACCTTTTCTGAGCCTGAAAGGTCGTAGCTTTATGTTGAATACGCATAGGAAGTTTGGAATAGAGATCAATGTTTGGAATAATGACCAAGTAAAAGAGCAGTGAAAAGGTAATCACTTTGTGGTTGTATTTATTGCTTGTATTTATTTTTCAGTGACTTCAGTTCCTCTGTCTGAGGTAATGTGAAGGTCTCCTCTCATTTGGATGCTACTGGAGTCCAATAAAATTACTCAGCCAGCGGAGTGCATGGAAACCACCTCTCTGTGCAGAGGAGTTGTGTGTTGTGCAGTTTATAGGGTGGGGCAGAAACATGATCTGCTGTGACTGTCCTCACTTCAGAATTGCAAATGAATAGCAGCACTGCTTAACGCCTCATGTGGCTTTTTGGAATACCGCTGCCTTTACATGCAGGCTAGTGCGCATATACCGTCTTCCTTTCTGCATCAGTTCAGAGGTGCAGGGAACTTACAAAAATCTGCTACTGTAAAGTGGCAAACATTATTACTCTGCATATGCTAGACTGACAGCACTGTCACCTACCTGGCCTTCTGGTGGAATGTACAACAGTGGGACATCACCTCAAAAACACCGTTGGGAATTCCGTTAACCTGGGAGGTAGATCCTGATGCAAATTACTAATTTCACTCTTCCATGACAGACAGCAGAGCAGCTTAACAGAGCATAGGGAAACTTCTGGCCATTAATAATCAATGAAGGGAAACCGTGAAGGTACTGAATAAGTGCAGTCCCTCTCCTGTCCTGCCCAGTCCAAAGATAACATGAAGCCTTTGTACCTCAAATAGTTCTAAGTTTTGTGTGCCCAGTTTGTCCATAGTTGGTATCTACCAGACACGGCTGCATCCAATGATGACAGCTTTTAATTCTCTGCATTTTACACACTTATGTGGATGCGCACGGGTAGTTTAGGCATGTTGAAAGTTAACTCCTTACGGCCTTGTCAATGAGAATTCTTGATTCTCTTTTAATAAGCACATCTTTATTCTTACCGAATCTGTGTTAAATTTCACCTTTTCAAACTAATGAAGCTTCATTTTTATTTTTAAGTCCTCTTGCAAGCAGCTTGACAGATTTTTCTAATCTAATAAACTGAATGCGAAGCCGGAGCGACCTCCTAACATCATTCTGTTACTACTTATGCAATCGAGGAGAGAGCTGCAACGTGTCACTTGGAGTATGGATCCAGTTGTTGCCCCAGCGCCACTCAGTGATGTGTTCTAGCTGAAGTGGGGAATAAAACAAGTGGATTTGGGGGTTACTTTTTTCCTTTGCTCTAGTCAGCCATGTATTTGTTGAAATTAGAAACCTATTTCTGTCGACAGATTCTCTGAGCTAGCAGATAATGATGTCTGGGGTTTTATAGCAGTGATAAGAAATAATGCTAAAAGGATACACAACTGTAGGCTTTAATTTTTTTTTTTTCCTTAAAGGCTATTGTTTCTATCTGTACTGAGCAATAGAATACAACACAGATGCCGAATACATGAAAAGGAACATTAGAAGTTGTCATCTCATCTGATCATGAAGAAAATGTTTGTAGTACTTGCATTACAAAGAGGATAGCTTCTGATGCCTCTGCTGAGGGGAAGGAGGGACACAAGCCAATGTCCTAGGCAAGTCAAATTGTTTTGGTCTGATTTTGAAAAAGACAGCTAGTATTGTTACTTGAAGCATTAGATTTGTCTAAATAGCTCTGGGCCTTACAACTGTCCTACGTTCTCCCTGACACACTGAATCCTTGAGAACTGAGTGGCTTTTAGATCGTAAAATATTTGGGCAAATTCTTAATTATAACCCATTTCTGACAGGAACGTAAAGTATGCTGAAAATTGGACTCGTGTTCTTTAGCAGTTCACATTTTCTTTAATTGCAGACAACAACAGGTAGCAGAAAGGGAAAAAAAAAAAAAAGAGAAGCAGCGCAGCAACGAAAGAAAATGGGGGAAGAAGCCCAAAGGCTAATGAAAGAAGAAGAAAACAAAACTGATGTAGAAGTGTCTGGACACAAACCAGGCATCAGTGGCACAGTGCCAATGAAAAAGAGAATTTCAGCTCTACAACATACATATTGGTATTGATTTAAGTATTTCTAGGGCTGCAGCATTTCTAGGACTCCAACCGTTTGGTTTCAGTACATTCTTCAGGGCATCTTGGAAGGCAGGGTTCTCTCCGAATATCTTCAACAACTAGTAGGTGGTTATTAAAGGAGAAAAAAAGCCCACCGAAAATCATGCCTTGATGGAATGAAGTTTCCTGCAATAGTCCTATTCCAGCACCCTTCTTTGCAGCAAAAGTGATTGAGCAAGGATGTTGACTGAAAGACATCCTTAATGAATAGTTCAAGCCTGGAGAAAAGAATGGAAATACCTAAGAGTGTGGTAAATCTCCTGTATTGTCTATGCTTACCCGAAACATGTAATTAAACAGTTTTAAAGAACCCTTTGCTTCCTGCCTGATCGAGAATGTCTGCTTTTGCCTTTCCATAAAGGTATTTATAAATGTTTCACATTTTTCCATGGGAGATAATATTGACGCGTGCAGAAGAAAATTACTTGTTAAAGGTGACCTGCGGCTCTCAACGTACTCCTGGTAGAGTAGGCTCTGGTAGAGCACAAGTTACAGCTGAACACAAAAGTGGATTTCTTGTCACTTTGTCACTTGCAGCCCCTGTGCTACCATGCCCCTTTACAACACTACAGTGGTTAACAGCAGGGGCATTGCTACACAGCAGTGGTGCGTGCTGCTCCTTTCTTATGAAGGCTAATGTTGTGAACGTAGGGGAGCAATTCAATTGCTTACTTGTATTGGTAAATTTGTATTTCTAGCAGAAATTCTTCTACTTCCTACATTAAGGGGAAAAAAAGTCTCACGCTGTATACTTGTTGCATAGGTAGTACAACTGAAAAAAAGGTGTCCTCCTGTGAATACATCTAAGTGTGAAAATTCTCAGTTCAGTTAACAGCACTTCTCAGGTTCCATTTTTGTACACTTACTGTATGTATTTACAGTGGGATTCCTCTCAGAAAAGCGTGCAAGGTAAATAGGCAGTAGAAGACAACAGTAGTTTAATGAAGAAGAAAAGTTAATGTCTGCTGGAGGGCAAGGTGTGTGGGAGGAGGAGGGTCCATGTGGTTTGTAGGGGAATAGACAGGGATCGGCAACCGGAAGATCACGGCATGTGTCGGAAAGGTAGACTCCTCCCCATAGGAGTGGCAGGAACAGGAAGCTCAAGAGCTATATAAGCGTGTGACGCAGCTAAATAAACGGACATATTGTATCCATCATATTGATGTCTGTGCATCACTGTCCCCAGGGTGGGTAGAGCCCTGTGTCCCGGAGATATGCGGCCCAAGATAAGTTCTCCCGTAGAAGCGTACAGCTACAGTGGTTATTAGGTGCAGCTCAGAACTTCAGTGAATACCTCCTGCATCTTCTGCTGTGCGGATGCTATTATCCCTGAATTCATGGGCTGTCTTGTGGCAGATGAGCAAGGACAGCAAATCCTGTGCCTGAGACGGGTTCCGTGTGTATCCAGGGTCCTGTGAAGTTGTAACAGAATGGGAAGGGGCGGGGGGACTAGATCACCTCTGCCTCGAAAAATAGAATTTTTAACTAAGTTGTAAGACACAAGTTCTGCTTAAAAGAGAAGTACTTGAGAAAGTAAAGACAGTAAGACTTACTCTGAATGGCCTTTGTCATGGAGAAAAGTTTTAAAAAATATTTAGTATGCTTGTCATGCTGCTTAAAATCTTGCAGAGACCAACTGATTTGACAGCAATTTTTAGACATTAAAGAAGTCATTGAGAAATGTGAAATTTTAAAATACCTTTTAGGAAGCAACAATATGCACTTTTGTGTGTATCTTCTGCGCAAGTGTTCTGGCTGGAGCAGAATCGATGACTGCAGTCTGTCCAGACTGAACAGCAGTACGGCAAGCAAATCTGCTCCTAGTACACACCTCTAAAGTATCTGATGGTGGATTGGAGATAAGAAGAAAGTCTGTGAATAAGCTTTAATAGCAATCCGCGTCTGTCCTTTTAACCACACCGATGAAGCAAGGAGGCTCATGTCATAATTCTTTCCCTATTGCTGACACAGGGCAGGGAAACCTAATACCTGTTGCCTAGTTTAGGTTGGAAGCAACATCGCATCTTTCTAAAAAAATTAGTTTAGTGCTTACTATTGCTATTTCTGAGACAATGTAAAATAGGTGCAACTAGATGTTATTTATTAAAAATAACAAAACATTGGCTAGTTAAGAAGTTAGAAACAAAGCCCCTGACTGCGTCATGAGAATGCTCGTGGTTTTTGAGCCTTCAGCCGTTTTAAAAACGATTAGGTGCTGCCACCTCCTGCACATCAGCCCTCCTGCGTTGCTTTGCCCTCTCCTGCGTACTCACACTGTTTTGCTGTTCTTCCCTCCATTTCCCTGCCTGTACTTGAGCACAACTGCTCTAGGAATTGCTCCCATCTACTCTACCAAGTCCTGACATAATGCCAGAAAGGGTACAGTGCTCTCGTAGGTAGCAGTCTGTATGTCAAAACAGCATGCATTGGTTTCATATGTTTTCCTGCGCTATAGTTGCTTGTGTTTGCAATGCCCCTTGTTCATTTGTCTGAAGGGTTTTGGAGGAAAATGCTCCCCTGTTCTGCTCATGTAGGACATAAATAAAACAGTGGTTCAATTTTAGCGCATTTCTAGCGGTTGGGATTTAGGTGAGGTAGTTGATTTGGGGGGGGAAAGAAGGCAAAATGAGGAAGTGATCAGAAGTGAAGAAGAGCCTTGTGAGTGGGTGGACCTAAGTAAGCATGCAGGTGAATCTCTGGTGAGGCGGTGGGCAGTGCCTGTGCCTCGGTGTTTTCAGCAGCTGAGAGGCATGTTGGGTACCTCTTCAGCTGAATATTAAAGAAAGGCTTCTTTGAGCCTGGATTAGAAAGAGAAATAGAGAAATGCATAATGGGATTATCAATAGGTGTTGCTTCAACCAGGGAAGGAGCCGCCTTGGTTCCTATGCTACCCTGTAAGCATGAATTCAAGCAGCCACCTGCTACCTGACCCTTAACCTATGCCCTGCTTGTCCTCCCCACCTGCACACTTTGAGGCAAGACTTCAATTCTTGCCTCAGTATGGTATGAACAATTTCTCAACTCAGAAAAAGGAGGAGGTTTTATTGAACTCTTTGGAGGGTAATGGTCCTCCCCTAGCTGCTCCATACAGCAGCAGCAGGATCCAGGTGAATCATGACTAAGAGTAAAGCCAAATATTAGATGGGGAAAAATCAAGATGGTACATTTGTCACAACAACTGGGATAGCCTCTGTGGATCGGGGAGCAAAGGCCAGTCCCACAAAGTCTGGGACGGGAGCATTTATCGTGCTACTTCAGGCCTCTTCTTTCAAAGGGTACCTTGAGCTGTCTACATGCTTGCAGGATGGAGGAAGAAAGGTGGCAGCTTGGAAGCGAGCTGTATTTCAGGTAGAGATCAGAGCACGGACTTCTATCAGGAATGTGACGGGAACTCTCTTGCTGAGCATAGTTAAATAACTTACGAGAGTTGAGCGGACAGAAGAATTTTAAGGGCAAGAAGCAATTTTGACGTTATTCTGGTGTTAGCGCCTTGTGTGTTAAACATGGACCATGTCCAAAACATGGTTTGAAATGAGTTCAGCCTATTGACATTTTAAATGTAAGTGTGGGTTCATACTGCTTTGTTGCCTGCCTGCTGCAAAAGACACCCACGTAGTCACAGGTGAATCTCTCTCCTAGAACTGAAGATCTAAACTAGTCCTTTAAACTATGCTCCATTTCACCACCACTCAAAGCAAAGATCACTTAAACAATAGTGGCTGTTAAAGAGAAACCCAAAATTGTGATAAAGATGGTAAAATCACATATAAAATATTGCGCTCTCAGCCTTGAACAGACATGCTTTGAAGTAGCAATAAGGCATGTTGTGTCATGTGTTCCAGTCCCATCCCCTCCACCCGCCAACCTATTAATTTTGGCCCTTGTGCCCAGGTACTTAAAAGAAAAGCTTTTGAAAGTGACTTTGCAGCAACTATGTATTGCAGTAGTGTCATAAGGCAAGTCAAGTGGCCTGCAGGAACCCAACAAGGTAGGTGAGCATGGAAGAGGAAGTTGCTGGCAGAGGAAGCAAGGCGCTCTCGTGTTCTCATCTTTGTGAACTCTTGGAGCCTGTGTTACATCAACATGCCTGTTTGATTCCTCTTCCTTAGTGAAATGCTTAATGAACACTAGGGAATCTGTTGCAAACACAAGTAATTCAGAACCCAGGCATTACAAGGATGCAAAAGGTCTCTCTCTGAATTGCCTCTGTAAGCATTGGTGCATGTCACCCTCTTGAGTGTTGCAAATGCTCCCCACATGCTGGCCAACTATACCTCCTTCCTTGTGGCTAATAACTCCATTCTTCCCCAAAGCGGCAGGGCAGCGCATGGCGTTGTCTGGCTTCACTAGGCTTCTTCTGCTCTGGGTTGCACAGAGAAATGCTGGAGGGGAGAACAGGAAGCCAGTGAGGTTTAACCGGCCAGAGGTGTTGTTGAAAGGTTGGGTGGAGGCAGGCAAACACCGCTATGTCGCCTGTTGGTTAGCATTGCCCTCCTCTGAACTATGCACGGATTTCAAGTTTTGGACAGGAAGAATTTGTGGTTTGATGGTCACAGTGGCATCTCGGTGGGCACACTGAGACTGCATGGCTCTCAGATTAATTAAACAAGGTATTCTGGACTTCTGTTAAATGCCGGGAAGACTGACACTCTCCTGGCAGCACAGAAATGAGCAGTTACAAGCTTCTGGAAGATTGCATTGAATTAAAGATTAGGCACTTGCATTTGTTAACTCAGCATGGGCGCAGTCATGCAGGTGGCATGTGTGTCCACAGACCAACTGGAGCCTTTTTCTCTGCCTGAGTGCTTATGCTTGGAGCTGTAATGAAGTTTTTCTCAGCAGAATTCTCTTCTTTGGGTCCTGATGGTTCCTTATGCCCTGATACAGTGCCTCCGCCAGCTCTGCCTGTGCCCAATAGCTCAGCTGAGACCGGCTATTTTATATGGCTTTGCTACAATAAAACACTCACACATTTACCATTTCTAACAGGCTTCATTGAACTTGTGATTATAAAGGTAATTTACAATGAAACAATTAAATAAACAATAAGCTAAAGCACAATACATTTCAAAGGGCTCATATGACTACAACATTCCAACACATTAAAACTTTAAAACAACATTAACACTCAAATTGTACCTACACCTATACTTATCTTTCTAACACGTTTCAAGACTCTCAACAAAGTACCTTTTTGGTTACAGTCCCTGTAAACACACAAGACCAGTGAAACACTCAAGCAATTGTACAACTGAGAAGAACACTACACAAGACAGGAACAAACAATGTGCTGGAAACTGCCTGGGGAATAGGGGGTTTACCTCTAAATTGAACTGACTCTTTGGACAACGAATGGATAACACTAGCATGCTCTCTGGAATACATGTGTGACATCCTTAGCGGGAACAAGCCTCCGTGTCACTCAACACTGTAATTTCACAAAAGCTTTAGGTTAGTGCTGCCTAAAGAAATAGCCCACCTTTCTCTGGCCGTTTGCTCCCGTGCACGTCTCACGCTACTCTTGAGCCAGTGCAAAGTGCTGGTATATTTGCCCAGTGAAGCAGCCAGGGAAACTCATTGAGCTTAACAAACAACAAATTAACATTCAGCAACCAAACATGAAAGAGAACTCACTGTATTCTCCTTGATCTCCCTGGTCATGTTCACTGTGCAGATATGTTGGCACCAGAAAGACACCAGCACGGTGGGGTGGGGGGGTGGGGAACATGGTGACTGGGAGCAGGAGGACTATTTCTGTAGGCAGCAGTACTCTCAAAAAACACCAGTTACAAACATCCTGTAGAAAGGCTTTACCTTTTCCATTCTGAAACAAGTAACATGTTTTCAAACCGATTTATAGGGCAAATCAAATAGTCAAGAGCAAAACGGTGGACTAGGACAGAACTGCAAAACAACGCTCTAGTACTGTAAATGAGATCTGTTCCTGCTCCATGAGTACTGAAAGGCCGCATGATAGTTGGTACGACAGGGGCTGCTACAGCCAGATCGCTGGCGAGTCTGCTGCTCCAGTATCTCTTCTTTATTCCTGTCTGAGAAACAGTATTGACGTACCCAAAGACTTCATCATCATGAGGTTCTGTAAAATCAAGTTCTTCCACAAAATGGTCTTCATTAACTCCGTGCTCCACTTTCCTGCATGGAGGTGTCACAGGAGACAAAAGGATGGTCGAGTTTGGCTCACCTGGAGTTAAGTCCACTACGATACCAGAATCACTGAGGCTTTCGAGAGAAATTGACCCAATTCCTTCAGTGAAGAAGGCGGGCTTAGAGGACAGGCATCTTGAGCTCTGAGCTCTGAACATGTTTTGAATGAACTGCTCCCCTTCTAGGCTATATGGCACCACATCAGTCTGGGTGGTCTGCTCCACCATCATGTTTCTGACTTTCTCCTCCTCCTCCTGGGAAAAAGTTAGTTTTTCATCCAGAACATTTTCAAGCATCTCTTGATTCACAGTAGAATTGGAGGGAGCTGGCTCACTCAACTCAGAGGTTGTGGTGGTCAAACTCTCTTCAAATAAATCAGTCCCGTTAGCTGTGTCCTCATGAAGAAACAGCCCACTATCTGCCAGCTCCTCCAGAGCTTGGTCCTCTGTGGTGGGGCTGTCTGGCATCGTGGTACACAACGGCTTGCCCTCAGAGTCACACGTGTACTCCGGGCGCTGCTCATCTCTCACAGAGCTCTTCAGGGCCATCTCCATGCTCGACACCAAAGATTCCAGTTTCTTGTTTTCAATGCTTATTTCTAGGAAGTATTTCTGAAATTTTTTGTCTTTCTCAGCCAAGCTGTTCTTCATGCTCTCAATAACTTGCTTGAGTTCTTTGATTTCCCTCCTTGCTTCCAAGAGGCTCAGCTCCATCTCCACATGATTACACTCGTCTTCGATCCAGTCTTCCTTCATACGTTCCACCTGAGCTTTGAGCTTTTCGATTTCTCTTTCCCTGGAGCAAAATAAAAATATCATAACACTTCTGGTGACTGCCTAGTTAAAGAGTCAACGTGAGGCTCCACCTCACTGGGGTGGCTATGCTGCAAAGATGCTCCAAGGAAGAAGCAAATTCCTCCATGCATCATTTGCTGCCACCTCTGGGAGAACTGGCAGAGATGACAGCTGGCTGCCAAGACACACTGGCTGATTCCTAGCCGGAGTCACCAACCTTGCCACACAGCCAGCAGCCTTGTGGGCTATGCTGTGGTCCTGGACACTTTGAGGTGAAAGTGGTGGCCTCTGGGTTAGGTCCAACCAGTACAGCGCTTGACATCTCATCTACTGCCTCACCCTGGAGGAAATGACAAACAGCTGCCTGGATGTGTCCCCTGTGCCTGCCAGCAGCTCGTCACGTATAGCCAGAGCCAACAGTGGCCTCAGACAGCAGGATGGCTCAGGGCTGCAGGCACCTGGCTTGCTTTGCACCCGGCTTGCTTTGCACCCCCCCAGCCCAGCATGGATCCAGAGGCTTCTGCCTTCACTTGCAAGCAAGTGGGGAGAAGGGCCCCCTGCGTGAGATCCAGCCCTCACAGGTACAGATGTCGGGCCACCCAAAGCAGGACCAAGGGGTCCCTGGGACTCTACCTTGGGGCTCCATTCAAACAACCCTTTGTGCCCGCTTGGGTTGTGTGTGCTGGAAAGCCAGTTCTCAGAGCACAGCTTTAGTAAAAGAGACAACATCTGTTGCTGTGTAACGTACATTGTTGCTTCTTCGCTTAGCATCCATACAAAGTGCTATTGCAAAAAAGTCCATATCTAAGCAACAAAACCACAAGCGGGCACACTAGTTTGTGTCAGAGCTTTTCTTTCATTAGGGGAAAAGGGGGACATTTTTGGTCGTATTTTCTGAGTGAGGTGGAACTTTTTTTATGTATAAAAGGTCTCAGTGCTAAAGTAGGCTGGTGAAGAACTATCCTTTGAAAGTCTTCTATCGGGAAAGTTCAAAAAAAGGGAAAAAGAGACAGCCATATTTGTAACGAAAGTGCACGGTACATATTCACTGAGCACACAATGAAACCTTAAATACCTGAAAACAACCTAATCAGCCCGATCATATTTCAAATCTCTTAATGAAAACTTTACATGGTCAAGAAAAGAGTAAAAATGATCAGGACTCCCATCCCTTAATGCTCCTGAATAAATCTTGTCCAGTCTTATTTCTGAAGTGAAATATACCTTTCTGTAACTTTGCACTCGGATTCCTTCAGCTTTTTTTTCAAATGCCGTATTGTAACTTCTTTCTGCTGCAGAGGAGTCAAATACCGCTCCGGATTTTCTGGCTTAGTGCTGCAATTGTGACCACAAGAAATAGATTTCCCTGATCGCCTGAAAAGAAAAAAAACCATCACACCATCACATAACATCACTCCTACAGTTCTTCAGTCCTGGCAAAAAGGAACACATCCCATAGACTGATATGGCGCTTGACTCATTTTGGGCTCCTCAGTGTCCACACAAGTGACTCCCTCTGGCAAACCAAAGTACTTGAGAAAATGGCTGATTTGTGGCTATAGTACAAAATTTACTATTTATCATAGTTGTTTTCAGTGCCATTACCTCAAATGAGACATTTAACTTTAAAACACCTAGCCATCTCCTCACCCAAAACGGTGCCCAAGAGCAGGCAGCTGGGCCATTGGCAAGGGCACCCAGCTGCAGACACAGCCAGGTAAGGAAGCGTACAGACTGAGTTCAGCTCCACATGTGAGTTAAGAAGCCGAGCACCCTGAAACCTACATTAATCCTGTCTAGCTTTAGGTGTGTATCTGACATGCTTGGCTGTTGAGTTGCCTGGGGTGGGAGGAAAGAGAGAGAAAGGGAGGGAGAGAAACAACAATTTCTTCTCTGCAATACCTGTCGCACGCTCCCGCAGGTATGAGTTTTCTTCCCTGTAGAGGAAACTGCACGCAGAGGTACCTAAGGCCGGGCAGGGTGAATTTTCACCCGAGCATACAATATTTTCTATACAACCCCACCCAACTCTCTCCAAAGGAGAAAGGACCTTTCTGTGAAAGAACCAGGAAAGCCACATGAGAACTGACAGCATAAAACCACGGAAAGGAGCCTGCCTTGGAGTGAAAACCAGCTACAAAGCGCTTTGACTAAAAGTAACCTTGAATTTTACAGTACTGAAACAGTAAAACTTTTACATGGGATAGAGCACACTGTTGATTGTCGAGCCACCAATATGAAGAGTCACACCCATGCTGAGGAGCAACACGACCCCTTTGGCAAGCCAGACAACCAGCTGATGCCACATTTGAGTGCAGAGAAGGTAAGTCAGTGTGCTGAACACCAGGATGCTGAAATAAAGACTTGCCTCGTCACTTGGCTGCTGTCACTTCCTTTGTTTGAGCCTGAGTTGCTTCTGCTGGCTAAAGAAGCCCCATAATTCTGACGGGTGTTCGCAGGACTCGGCTGGTTTTTGCTCAGTGTTGACAAAGGGGCCTTTTCACGGGAAGCAGGTGGGCTGGGTCTGGACTTGTTGGATAAGGATCCATTATTCTGACCATGAAGGCCACAACTGGAGGAGAACCAACATGGTTAAAGCATACTGGATTATCTTTATCACACAACTCATTATGTGTCTTATTTCACGCACAAAGTTGTCTACACACTAAAACAGGTAGATAACTGTGAGTGGCCGGGAAGAAAGTCCTGAAGTCATCAGCCACTGCACACTCTTTCACTGACTGTGGGGCTCTCAGTCTGAATTATGTGATCTAGGGAAACGGTGGCCATTTTCACGTTTCTCTGTGGCTAGCACGGTTCCCACTGACTCCACCAGATCATCCACCTTCCCTGAACCTCTGACTCCATTAAGTAATGAGAGGACTGCAGCCTGGGCTAGTGCCAAAAGAACCACGCTTCAGCCTTCCCTGGCCAGACCTGCAGAGAGATGCCTGCTCGTGGAGGTTTGCTCTAAGACTGCTTTCATGCTCCTTGGCAAGCAGCCTGAGGGATCACAGTGTGTGATGAAAACAGATTTGTTTGAGCCACTGTTCCTTTCTCTCTTTGGCATAGAGGGTGCTTCAGCTGCCACTGTCAACTATTCATAGAATCATAGAAGACAACCATAGAATCATTAAGGTTGGAAAAGACCCCTAGGATCATCAAGTCCAACTGTCAACCCAACATCACCAAGTCTCCTAAACCATGCCCTGAGGTGCCACATCTACACATCTTTTAAGTACCTCCAGGAATGGCGACTCTGCCACCTCCCTGGGCAGCCTGTTCCAATGCCTGACCATTCATTTGCTTAGATATAGTTCAAAGCCTACTGTGAGCAGGCTGAAATAGTATTAAAATAGACAAAGAAAACCACAGATTTTTTTCTTCCTTCCTTCCTTCCTTCCTTCCTTCCTTCCTTCCTTCCTTCCTTCCTTCCTTCCTTCCTTCCTTCCTTCCTTCCTTCCTTCCTTCCTTCCTTCCTTCCTTCCAGTTTCCCTCATACGTATCTACCTTTCTTTTCCCACTCTTTATTAAATAACCTGACTGTCGACTGTGGGCTTGAAAGCAACTGGTATCTGTGCTGCTGGCAACTGCCAAAGGACTGAGGTGCTCTGAGCACAGCTTCCCAAGGCGGGTTCCTCGCTTGCTCACTTGGTTTGTCTTCCTGCACTGCTACACTGCTACCTACATCCTCTCATGGAATTGGTTCTTCTAAACTGTAATGAACGGGCTGGTTTCAGAAAAGAAAAAGGCAAATCCAGCCAACCAAAGAGGCTTGAACATAAAAATTTCAATACCACAGCACTATGAAGCAAGAACTCTTCTCAAGATTCCCTAACTTGGTTTTGTCCCTCCTCTGAAGATGGAACAGTTTATAAGGAAGGTGGCTGCTGCAAACCTTCATCACACTGCTGTGGTTTGGGTGATTTTATAATTATTTTACAATGAAGTGCTGGACTGTGGTTTGTGACAACACTGAGATTTTTCAGAGGAAGTTGAGTCAAACAGTTAAAAGAGAACATATCGCAAAGGAGACCTCTCCTTCCACTTCGTACAGTACAGCATCAACTCTTGGGTGAGGCAGAATTCACATAGACTGTGCGTAACGCAGCAATGCAATTGAAGCAGCATTATTACAGAGGACTTCTGTCTAATTAAGTGGGTCAGGATGCTCTAATTTAAAGTTACATTTAAATGCACAGAAATACATGCAATGATACAGAATCTTACTGCAAGTAAGGTGATTTTAGGGCTTCATATTATACTTAGTATTTTTCACACACACACACACACACCCCCCGGCTAGTACCTTTACTGGTTAGATTTAATCTAGAGAGTGCTTAGGTAATGTTTATTTTTCTAACAGTCTCATGACACAGATAGGAAACTGCTCATTAAGCATCATTCTGCCAATCTCTGTGCACTGGGGCACACTCCGACCTCAGAGACATCTGTGTGACTTAAGCATAGAGGTATCCCACTGCCAGTCCCGGCCTGGCCTACCTGCCAGCACTTCCACAAAGGGCAGGAAACCCGTCCTGTCAATCTGAACTCTTTCCACCTACTCCAAAAAATGTAACCAGCAGGGATTTTGTGGGTGGAGCACAATGTGCGCTGCTCCACCCAAATGTCCTCACCCTCGCATTCACAAGCTCTCTGGATTTGCACTTCACAAATGATAGGGAGAAATCTTACAGAAATCTTTCTTGAAAGATTTGTTTAGATAGATAACTCATTTATATATTTTTTTTTATTTGCATATAGTTTTAGTTACAGAAAGGTTGGGCAAGGGTGTTGAATACAAAAGCATCAAAGGCAATATTGTCTACTTCTTCCTACAAAAAATAAGGTCATGACCTGGAAAGGGACATGCCAAGCTGACAGTTTATTACAAAGAGAAAACAGTGATAAGACCAAAAGGTTAAGGTTAACTTCTTAGAGGTACTGCTGTTAAGCAACATACACCCAGTTGTCTCCTCCTCCACTCCAGCTGAAGTCTTTTCTGTCTTACCTGAGGGTATCTCCCATACTTGTTATGAACAAACAACAAAAAAATACCTGTCGGCTGATCTGGCCTACTGACATGTTTTGGTCTCAAAAAATATAGCTTTTTTTTCCCCTTTCTCTTATTACAGTTCTCATCAGTGTAAGTGCTGCCCAAGAGCATAGTGTTAGCCAAATTGTTTCAAAACTCACACTAGTGGTATTTTATGTATTAGCTGCAAGACCTTACATAGTAGTCTCTCTCTGCACTAGCAACTCTCTCACTCTTCAGGAAAAATTGCTTTGCTTACTTGTGAGAAAAAGACCTTTTGCTTCCAGCAGCCGACACACGGGCTTCAGGCACTGAGGTACAGCCTGTGTTGCTTGAAGAGCTAAAATTGGTTTTAACCCCTGGAAAAGAAAGGGGACGAGTAAAAACACAGTGGAAATCATAACTCAAAGGCTGTTTTAAAAATGACGATGAACAACAGGCATCATCCCTTTGCCCATCCTGTGTGAATTTTAGCAGTTGCATGAATTTTCCAACATCCCTGATGTCAAGCACGTGATTTGTTCTGGATTTGCAACATTTCTTCAGAAGTGGCACTTAAACAAGAGCAGAGAAAAACCATTTGGACACAAACCCCTCACACTAAAGAAGCCCTTTTAGGACACGGCTAGGAACATTTGTTGTGACAACCTGTTTGCTTTCTTACAGCCGTCAATACAAGAATCAGGCTGCTCACACGGCTCCTGCAGCAGCACACAACTGTAACTGCAGATTTCGCTTGCTTTAAACCATATGAAAAGACTACGCGCTGGGGGAAAAGCCGCTTCCATTTTGGTTTCTGAGACGATGTACACATACATGCATATGTACATATAAATGTGTATAGGCTAATAGGGTATATGTGTCTGCGTATGTACACACATATGCAGGTTCTCGTGGCACACAGAAGGACAGTAAAGCAGCTCTAATAGCCTTAAATCAATCCAATAATCACGCGCGGCTCTCAAGTGCTTCTGGGGTGTTAAGCCATCTACCTGATTTCTGACTTTCTATGGATCACAGCTTTTATTTCCCAAGCCCTGGCATGTACAGGGAAAACCGCTTTCATTTTGCTACAATCAGTAGTAGGTAGAGCTACTAAGAAAGTCTTATCACCTGGAAAAATACCCACCCTAAAGTTAGGATTTTTTTCAGTCTGTCACTCAAATGGCAGATGTCCAAAGCCATATCTGGGCCTTACACTGCAAAGCCACAATATTGTACGATGACTTTAATCTGAGGGAAAGGAAATAACTTTCCAACATCCTTTAAACAGCTGGTCGGGGGGAGCATCTCTCACCTGAGAATTTCTGGGCGCCGTCTCACGCACAGACACCCCCAGCCAGCAGCTGCAGACTTTCCATGAACCCCATTTTTGCTATATTTTCCATGATGCATCTGCAGATACCATCATCCCCCACTGGGGTGGATAAACCTTCAGCTGCACAGTCTTTCTTAAATCCTTTGCAGAACTGATGGTGATGTGCACGGCTTGTACCCCAGTTGACTAGGTTTGTCGCTGTGACAATGTGATTGCGAAAGCTCACACATCTAAGTCCCAGAACAACCCACCTAAGCAGCATTAACCATGAAAGAGGCTGCCATTTCTCAAAAACCATTTCTTTTGTCTGAACTGGCTATAACACTTGTTTTGCCCTGATCTGAGACTCCCCTGACTAAGAGGATTGTCTTACCCACCATTTCCCACAAAGGATACCACATATTGAGTCATCAGCTTAAGCGGTATCTCAGTTGAAATTCATTCATACCTATATTTCCATGCTGCAGCCACTCAGTGTCACAGTGCTGGCAGGCAAGACAACTTGGCACTATGCTCTGATGGAAACGCTCATGCCACGCGTAGTGGCATCCAACACTGAGAGGCCCGTCACTCTGGCCCCAGCCCACCTTGCAGCAGGCTACAAGCAGCAGCACACCCACTCCCTAGGAGCAGAGCTGTGCACCGCTCTGTGCAACGGGAAGAACAACACAGTGATGGCCAGCAAAGTACTGCAACGTTTTCCAGGATTGCTTCTTGCCTGCAAGACACTGGAGTGAAATAGTGCAGTGTCAAGTGCTGTCCCTGCACTTTATTGCTCAGTGGGCAACGGCACTGAGCTAAGAGAGTGCTGCAAACAGCATCATGCTTTCTGCACTGCCTTTTAGCCTCCTTGCTGCCCTGACAGCACCACTACAGTCACCTAGCTCTAGCTGACATGGAGGGGAGAGGGGAGCCTGCAACCCCACGACTGCATGCTGTGCTGCCCATGACGAGGAGTGCAGGCAGTGCCAGCTGGCACAACCCAGGCAGAGGCAGAAAAGGCAGTGACGGTAGGTCAGACGTGTGTGCACATCTGCCCCATGGGTTGGAGGACCACTGCTTAGGGAGCTAACACCGTCCTGCCACAGCACTGCAATTGGCTGGGCAAGGTAGAACAGCTTAGGTATACTTGGTCTGCCAGGACAGTATGCAACCGCATCACATACGTACGTATGTATATGGAGCCAGTATATACATTTCTTACACAGATCCACACAATAACCATACATGCATGCCTGGAGTATAGCATCCCAGTCTGCTATTTATAGCCATTACAGATGGTTGGATACCTTGTGGCATGGTCTTCTGGCCTCAAAAGTCAAATTTTGCTTGCACTTGAGCATGTAATATTTTTCCTTCTATAAGAATAAAGCTCAAACTTTCCTGTGTGCATTTGATTGTCCATGTGCTATCTAAATGGTAAGGTTACAACATAGAAAAAAGGAAGAAGTGTCAGTAATACCTGTGACAGGAACACTGACAGCTGAGCAGAACTGGATTCCTAAAACTCAGGATGCATCTGAGTTTAGTAAATCTTTTAAGCTAATTTAGTCTTTTTGTGTAAGTCTTTCTTATTTGCAACTTCACCACTCTTTCATAGCTGCCAAAGTATAGAAACCACAGAACTACCTATCTTCTGACTCCATAAACATGACCTCTTAATATATATCTATGTGTGTGTATATATAGATATAAAAATCATTCTTGATGCTAGGTTTGCATATAGTCACCCAGTGAATCAGAGCTGTAAATGAAACAGCGCTGACAGAGACAGCTTGTCCTCAGAATGTAAAACACTTCAATTTGCTGAGCCTCCGTGCCTTCAAAAGCATCCTGTTACACAGCAAAGAGACGAAAACACAAAATAATATAAGTTCACCACTCCAGTGCAGCTGCTAGAGGAATAAGTAGCATGCTGTCCCTGTAGATAGCTTTATTTAGAGACCCCAAGGGAAGAGAGGGGGCCTGACTGCATAAGAACTTCCAGCAAAGCCATTAGAAACAGCTGGAAAAGTAGAGATAATTCAGTTGTAATGCCCTTTATTGAAAGAATCTGTATTTTTAAAAGACTAAGTTTAATTTATCTTAAAACTTTTAACTCACAGCTACATCTCCAGTTTCAATCTTTAACAGCGTAAGCAGTAATATTTCCAGGAAACATTAATGCTACTTCTTTTCTATTTAATACGGGGTTGTTCCTGCAAGATTGTTTTTGTACACCACAAGCAATCTAGGAAAGAAAACCAGACTGCTCACATGCACGAGCAAATGTAAGAAAAAGAAGCTGCACAGAAGTGATGAAGTCTTGCTTCAGCATTTCCGGCTTTTCTTCAGATAACACCCTTTAAAAAATGACCCATGTTGAGGGCAAAGGCTGCCAGCAGGGAATGTACTCAATTCACAGTGTCAAGCTCAGCTGACAGCGTGTTTTTGTTCCAGTCCCTGGCCTTTGACTTACTATGTGATTTACTATTACTATACATGAGACTCTCGCCTTGCACTTTGCTATAAATTTCACATCCAACAGTAACTGTGTAAATGCAGATATAATCCTGGGAGCAAGGATCAGGACTCTCCTCCACGTAGACTGCTCTATTCTTTGTGTGACAGAGAAGCTGCTCCCATGTGCTCTGCTGCTGCCCATGTCCGACAGATACCCTCTACTACCACGAGGTCTAAAGCCAGTGGAGGAAGCTGATGATGCTCTGTAGGTTGCAGTGGTTGAGAACTCTTGTGAGAGGTGTGGATTTGAACTCCTTTGGTCTAAGGAGGGCACTGAACTCAGATCTTTTCCCCGAGCTCTACTTGCTCAGCTGCCACACAAAACAGGGTGGGTGGTAGCACCAGTGCTGGCCGTAGTTCAAAGCAATGAAACGTGCTGGTTGCTGGCACTCACAGAGGTGGTCTGGCTCTGGTACAGAGGTTCAGAGTGAATGTGAGGCACGTGAATGGGCGCAAGCAGGGTACAAGTAGGTGGCCAAATCTGGGAGACGGGCATGCCTCTCTGGCCTCTCCTGTGGACTGGGAGAGGTGTGTTCCTGCCTGGCATGCTCTCTGCTGTGAATCTTGGATTGTAGTACCTAACCACCCCCTCTTATTTTGTATGCAGTTTAGTCATCAAGCTCAGACTTGCAAGTTGTGCTCCCAGAATGACAGTGAGAACCTGAGCACAGCAATGCCTGGCATCAGCATCCCCTCCCCTATCCCACTGCGCTGGCCAAAGAAGCTATCACTTATCACTCTTGGGTGGACATCTACCTGACTGCTTGCCTGTGCCCTCTCATCAGACAGATCTGTTAATCATGTTGCAGCTGATTGCACAGCGCAGTAACAGCTGATAAATTGGCAGCTGGCAAACATGCAGTCAGAGAAGACGTGGAGCAAAACTTTCAGTGTGGGTGACCATCAACTGTTCAAACCTGCTGGGTGAGGGGACTTCCAGCTCAATACCAGGCAGAAGACTTTGGGGAAGAACTTCAACGCAGATCCTGCTTCCCTGCATTTAGATCTAAACTTGATTTTACTTGATCCCCTCAATTCATACTGCTGGTTGTGTGACCTAAACTAATTATGTATCTTGATTTTTGCTCATCTAGTTCACCTACTTTTCTTACTTTGGAAGAAAGTTTGTTATCAGATAATCAGAATTTATCTGATTAAGCAGTTTTCCAATCTCATCTAAATACTATAGCTTTGGTAGTAATCTGAACTGCATTCATGCAAAGTATAAGCACTGCAGATCTCAAAATAAATATGGAATGTGGCTTGTGTATGCTGTGAAACCACAGTCGGTCAAGCTCATCTCTAAAAACAGTCACTACAAACTAATTACTGAGATTGGCTGAGAGCCATCATGTAGACTCTGCATATCACTGTATCCTGAGCCAGCATTTTTCTTCATTGTTTTTAATTCATGGATTTGCAGAGCAGCCACGAGCAGATGTTGGAACAGACAAAGAGCATTACAAGGTGGTTTTTTTTCCTGCTTTATATACCTTACAGAGATTCTTCGTACGGAAATTAGCCTGACCTAATTATTTTTTGTGATTCTATATGCAGTTTGAGCTCTTCTAACACCACTTTAGAACAGCTGCCAGCAATTTTCCCTTCTCATCCTGAAATGACCTTTGTTGGGGGAACACATGTTCACGGAGAAGAGAACAGTCTGGACAACTTATCTTTCTGTTCAAACCAAAAGGCTCTTTCGATCAGAGATGGAAGGATGCTACTTTGCTACTCCAACCTCATTAGAAACATTGAGACTGGAGGTTCAAGAAATACCAATAGATGTATAACATGATACTCAACTTGTATATGACAGTTTTGGAAAAACCTCCGTGATGTGTAAATCCACCTACGGACAAGTCTTTAATAAGGAAGCATGTGGTGTTACCTCAGGAGTTTTCTCATATGCCTGGCAGTACTACCTGGTCTGCTTGAATAGAAATGAATAGGCTGGTCAGAAGTACTTTTAGAAGCTGGAAAACACCATCTTTGGCAGGGATGACTTAACAGGACACAGAAAGGGAGTGAACTCGGTCATAGACTAGGTCAACATCCCAGCCGTCCCGTTATGTTGGTGGCAGAAGTTTAACAAAGGGCTTTCAGAGGCCTCTTCAACACATCTCCTAAATCTGGTTCCAATGCACAAGGAGGAGAGAGGCTGGCTGGTGCACAGCAACAAACCCCGCAGGCATGCATTCACAGCAGCAAATGCTGCAGGTATGTGTCCACAGCATATATGCAAACGCATGAAATCACATGCTCAACCTGATTCAGCTGAAAGCTTTTACACAATCACCCTTAATATAAGGCACATGGTTTTCATTCTAATGTGCATAAAACATTTTAAATCAGTTTTACATGTTTTCAACAGGGAAGAGAAAACCACCAGAATGAGAAACATATCCGAGAGGTAACTAACTAAGCAGCCCTGCAATCCCAGGATCAAAAGCAAAATTTGTCATAAAGCTAGTCAAACATTTACTGTAACGCACACCTTGAAATTATTACAAAAAACTAATAGAGATCAAGTGCCATCTACTGAAACGAACAGTAAAACCCTACCCAGTATATCGATTGGTTGCCTAAACTATATTTCTATAGTTATAAAGAAAGACAAGGTGGGTCTCAAAGCAATGAATGTCAAGTTACGACTGCTGTCATTTGCTTGTTTTTCCCCCCAGTAGCACTCTTAGCATTAAGGAACACTAAGGACAGACATGAAGCCTGTGCTTTTTCAGCCTATTAATCCTTGAGGGTTTGCGGTCACACTGCCAACTTGAGCAAACACTCACAGCCTGCCAGGTGCCCAGACTTCAAAAGCCAACAACTTCCTATTACTTAGAGAATTTCAGAAGGGAGGAACAGACGACCTGTAATGAAATGCCTCAACATGGAAGCAAGAGAAGGCTTGTAATCCAAATAAAATACAAAACAAACTCTGCAGAATTTTCATTTCCTTTAAACACAACTTACATAACAGTACACCTAAGATACGGTATTATAAGGTACATCTACTGTTTTGTTACAACACATTAAAAGTAATATATTTCAAGCTCCTTGGGGAAGCGATGTCCACCTTGCAGCGGCTGGAGCAGGATTTATGAAAGGATGCCAGGGCCCCAGCTCCACGGGGGGAATTTTGGAAGTAGCGCTCTTCCTATCTGCCACCTCACTTGAGAAATCCCGCTCTCAATCAGCAGAGTGTCTCAGCTATGTGAAACTCTTGTTTCTGGGCATGCCTAGAAGCAGGTCAGCTTTAAAAGAGCTCGGTGCCTGGCTCCTCTCCAAAGACCAGGCTGGGTGTTTCACACTACACAAAAGACATCAGGGTCCACACAAAAGCAGCCCAAGGAAAGCTCTCTTCTGCTCTCTGCTTTACTGGAGAAAGGATCCACCTGGGATTTGCAGGGCCAGATTTAGCTTTGAACTGGGAGGAGGCTGCACATCATCTCCCCATCACACCACCTGGGACACGCACTGCGTCCAGCTGTAAGAACCAGGGGAGGAGATGGGGTTCCTGTCCTCTCAGCTTATCAGGGCCTTCTCCAGCTCCTCCACAGATTCACCCAGTTTAGGGTGCCTGCACGTCTTTGTCACCCGTTGCTACATACATAGTGGAATCCAAACAGGCCTGAATTTCCCACAGCTCCCCTGCCTCCATCAGGAGACCCTGCCTAACCCCTGCACCCAACACACCTGAGAAAAGTAAGTTCTACAATCTAGAGTTTTGGGCAAAGTTGGGCAACCTCTGTCTAGTTGCTCTATCAGATGCTGGGTTTTATTTTCTTTTCATAATTGTGGTTTATTTATTGGAACAGGGACTGGGCATGCATTTCCCCCTTCTTCCAGGCTCTTCCTAATCTCGGAATCATAACGACAGGTGAGGACCAAAAGAGATTGAAGGCATCTAAAACACAGCTTCCCCAGGATTTATATAGCTAGGTACGTAAAAGCAAGCAAATGTTCAAAATGCCACCGCTATCTGCAAAGTCCTGCTTAGTTGTTTATGGCTGAGTTTCCACTGTTGAGCCCATTAACCACCAACTTCCCCAATGTCCATATACCACAGTGAAACCAAATCAGTCAGATTTGCATGGCTAAGATAAAGACGTTCCCTTAGCTTTCTATGCCTGCATACAAATACAGATATATAAACAGAAGGAATATAGAGACATATCCACTCAACACTGCTCAAAAAGGATTAAAAGATGTCACTCTAAAGCACAAAAAAAAAAATTTCTGAGTGATTTGGTCACCAAAAAACAAAGTTCAGAGAACACTGAAACTATTTCTGATTTTAATTCAAACATGGCCAGATAGTGGAAAAACAGAATTTTCTACTTTCTGTCTGAAATGATGCTTAAATTTTGAGAACTGTCAAATTCCTTTCCTCTTTTAAAAAAGGGGTACAAATATTTTGATATTTTTATTGCTTTAATTTAACTAATTCCTAATTAAAACTAAATCCTTTCCGTTTTTTAATTTTTAAAATTTTACATTTAAAATATAAAATTAAATAAATTAATTTAATTAAATAAATTTAAAATATAAAATTTAAAATTGAAAAATAAATTTAAAATTTATTGAATTAAATTAAGTACATTAATTAAAGCCTTAAAATATCTCTAAGCATTCTAAATATTTTAGATTGAAGATTGTCTTTGTTCAGTCTAGAGAAAGGCTTTCTTTAATGTTTTGATTTGGTCAACAACAATGATGACAGGATTACAGGGCACTGTTTATGAAGGAAGATTAAGGGAATACAATTTGTGTATTCTAATCAGTCTGGCAACACTCTATCATGGGGAGGAGGAATACAGCTGGAAAACTGTAAAGAAAACCATTTAACAGCAACACAGGATTCTGGCTTTTGCTGCATTTGCTGCAGTAGATACACAAACTGCAAAGCCTGCTCCAGCTTGACCTCACACATATTTTAAAACAAATACTTAAGAGCGTGCAGTGTGTGTAGCATCGGTTTCTCTTATTTGACTCATATTCCATAACGAATGAGCAGAAGAGAGAAAAAAAGCTTCTTAAATATAAAAAAGACTTTTTTTTTTTTTACTAAAGATCACAGCTCTTGCCATCTTCCATACCTGCCTCAACTCTGACCTCTAAACCTCAGTGCCCTTCTTACGCCAGGAGCTCAGCCATCTTTTCCAGATGGAGGAGGAGCATGTCCCCACAGTCCCCAGGAGACCTGCATCTCTATCAAAAGGCATTTGGCACTAAAAGGTGAATTGGCTGGCACAGGTGTCACCTTGTCCAACAGCCCAGCGGCTGAGGCGCTCCCTGCAAAAGTCCCATATCTGCATCCCCTACTTACTCAGATTTGCAGTTGGAGCCGTGGTTTTCTCACGGACCACGCGCGAGGCTGAGCTTGAGGTTGCAGGCGTCCTGAGGCGAGAATCTCCCTTTAACAGTTGGTGTCCCACTTTCAGGAGATCTGGAGTGGTATCAGGACAATTAATGGGCCAGAGAGAGAGAGAGAGAGAGAGAAGAGTTATGGTGTGCCTGCTGGGTACTTGGCTTCAAACCCCCAGTACAAGAGTAACTAGATTATACAAAGTGGAAGAGCTTCCCTGGGAGCAGACTCCCTGCATCCCCTCAGCCTGCTCAGCGGCCTGCTACTAGGGCACTCGTCTCCTTTGTGCTCAAGTCCAGCCTCCAAAAGAGGCAAACAGATCTAAGTAGAAGTTTCTTTTCCCTTTACTGAACTAAGTAACAGGCATCTCCTTTTAATGTTCTTTTCCTTTGTCAGGAAGGACATAAGCACCTAAGTGCGCAAGATTTGTGCCCGAGACCCTGAATTGTAGGTGGCCTGTGCCACCAGCCCAGAGCTGAGCAGATCATTGCTTAGGACAGATGGGATTCAGGCTTTCGCCTTTTACTTGCCCATTCCTCCTTTGTAACTTGCTGACTTCTTTTCGGGATCCTCTATTATCTCTGTGATGTCTGGGTGCCTGCTGCAGCCCAAGAGTCTTCTGAACAAAAGGAGATATATGTCTTGAGGGGCCTCAGCCCAACCACGTCCCTACTAAGCAACATCAACAATAATTTTTTAGAAAGGGTGGATCATACAATCTGTGACATTTTTCTAGAACACTTTTATTTAACAGGAACTTGCAGATTTGGGTTCAAAAATACAAAACTCTTGAAAGCCAAAACAGTCTTTGTAGGTGCTACTTTGTTTATTTGTCTTTGAAAGAAATACGTGGCCCTTTGAATATGTTATCCACACCAATTCAACTCAATTTGTTGAAATTCAAACTCTAAATCTAAAACATATAAAAACCCTAAATAAAAAACCATAGCGCTATGCTCATAATTTTTCAAAGATGCTTTTTCAGCATCTTTTGCTCAAAATATTTCTCTTCCAATTATATTCCGTTCTTATCTCTTGGAAGTTATACAGCACTTTTTTCACTTCAGTGCAATTCAGTTAGCTTATACCCTAAAAATTCTTCACTCCTGCTAACAAAATTCACGGTGCAACGGGAGATACAGGCTGTCCATGTGCAATGCTAGGTGCCTTGGGCAGCGGTCCTCAGAAACAGGACAAACGGACAGTGCCCAAGCCTATGAGGGATGAACAGGAGAGGAAGAGGCATCTAATTAGACTTACTTGAAGATCCAAGCGTGATCTTCAAACACAAACTTTCTTCCGCAAATGAATGTCTAAGACTGGGTTTCCTTTCTGTAAAACAAAACAAAACAAAAAAAAAAAAAAGAAAAAGAAAAGAGACAGAAACCGTACTTGGCTTCAGGAAAGGCTAACAGCAGAGCTGTCATAGACCTGATGAGGAACACAGGAGATTGGGGTGGGATTCATCTGACTAAGCATGGATGTCTCTAATGTAGACACCCATGTCTGAGCCAGCCTCGGTCCCATATTTAGGCAACCGAGAGTTCGTCAATATAACCAGTGATTTCAAGGTACTCCCTCACCCCCGAAACAGCTCCCACAACGGCCAGGAGAGAAATGGCAGATTCACCTGTTCAAGCTGTTCCACTTCTGATCAGCGATGGGACCAGTCACTGGAGCAGACAAGGGGGGTGCCCCCCCATCTGCAGCCCACAGCTCCTGAAGGTTGTCTAAGGAGACCCGTAGATTTGGTTTTCACCTCTTCTGAATCACAAATACCGAGGGATTTACCCCAGGCAGAGGAGCCCCAGCGGGATCCGCCGCCTGCGCTGGGTCCGTTGACCCAACTGGCAGGGACCGGTCAAAAACTGCCACAGGGGGGACCCAGGCGTTCCGATGCACGCGGAGGGGGCTGGGCTATGCAAATGAGGGAACCCCCCAGCAGCCGCTTCCCCCCTGCTGCCAGCCGCCAGACCTCACAGCACCAGCTGCTACAACACACCAAGCCTTCACAGGGTGACGCCTCTCTGTGCTCAACTCCGGGATGCAAGCTTCGAGGTTAGCGCGGGCTTCAGCCTGGGCACGGCATCCTCGCTCATGGAGGGCGACATGCGCGTGCTCATTTCCCTCTGAAAGAGTTAAAAATAACATTAGAAACCCTCAAGCTGACACAACAACATCTTCAACTCGTTTAAACTAGACACAGGAGATGTTTCTGTGATCCTAGTTTTTAAGAACAAAAATACATGCTTTTTTGAGCCTTCAGCCATTTTAAAAACCATTAGGTGCTGCCACCTCCTGCACATCAGCCCTCCTGCATTGCTTTGCCCTCTCCTGCTGCGTTGCTTTGCCCTCTCCTTCCCCTGCTTGCCAGGCACTCACCACAGCAGCAACGTTCTCCGGGTAGACGGTCATCATCACGGCGTTGGCAGGACCAAAGCTGATATAGGTGGAGTAGGCTTCCAACACGGCCATACTGAGGTAGAACAGAGATGCTGTCTCCTGGCAGATGACAGCCTAAGAACCAAGGATGACACAGTCATTCCCAGGAGGGAGCACACTGCAAAGGGGGGAAAAAAGGAACCCACACAAGCAAGCCCCAGCCGGCAATTTGGTGTGCAGTAGCAGCAAAGGAGACCATTGTATACCAGTGGTACCAGGGAGGGGAGAGGCCCTGAGGTTTGTCCCATCCACTTACCAAGGTGACCCAGGAGCTACTGCCCCCATGTGCACCGCAGATGTAGAGGCACAGGAGGGTGATGGACATGACAAAGCAGAACACAGAGACAAACATCACCCAGCCTTGCAGCATGGGTAACTGGACCTTCGAGGATGCCACCAGGATCCAGACAAGGCCCCCAAAGATCTGCAAGTGAAAGTGGGAGAGAAAGCAAGCATGGGGTAAATCGGCTTATCCAGGGCAGAGCCAAAGGCCACGCACACCTCTGGCGCTAGCACTGCACATGGCAATAGCCCAGGGATACCTCTGAGTTCTTCCCAGCCTCCACTTGAAACTGGGTATTTAGCTGGGAGCACCTGCCTCTGATCTTGACCCAAAAAAAGCCTGCCTGTGGCCCTGCCTCCTGGTGTCACTGCCATTCATGCCCTCCCCACATCAGTGTGCTCAGGAGGCTGGTTCAGACATTTCTGAAGGCTGGTGTCGATGAACAGGGAAGCTTATCCCAGTAGGGCATGTTTGCTTCACACCCAGTGTGGCAGATACCTGAAAGGAGTGCTGTCAAAGGCAGCTCAGCTGCACAAACAGCACAGACATGGCCTTAATGAAGGCCACGTGAAAATGTTACCCTGAAAGGAGAGAGAACAAGCTGAAGAGAGGTAATACCGCCAGTTTTACTCTCTGGTAGGGGAAATAAGGTTGGGGCTCCCAGCTTCTCCTGGGAAGGAGGACTTGTATTGCTGCTCCAGCTATTTGGGTCTTCCTTCGCTGGCTACACCAGAGCTGCACAATGCACCAGCTGCTGCTCCAGTCGCAGGTGGGACCCCATTCTTCTCACCCAGGCTTGGGAGTTTGCCTTGGGTTTTTTGGTGGGATGGGGAACGCAAGGACAGCTACATCTAGGCTCTACCTTTTCTCCACCAGCAGATTCCTACACCAGAGGATGAGAGCACAATGTCCAGTGCTGCAGAGTGTTGAGCTGCAAACGGTGTCTTTGCACTACAACACACTCAGCAGCTTTTCTCTGCCTCAAATCAGCCCAGTTGTTTCTTGAACCTGTGCAAAGTTTAGTCTATGCAGCATCCTATGATGAGGAGTTTCTCGGCTGAACGCACACTGCGTGGAGACTGGTGCTGCTGTGGGGACCTATCCCTCATCACTGGCTGGTCTTGGGCTCGCAGGCAAATCTCCAGAGGTAAGACAGCCTCACTGACTCTAAGAGCATTCTGATCGCCAGTGTATCCCAGGCCAGCCTTTGCCACCATCCAAGTGCCAACTCATAGAGATCACGGCATTTCCATTTCCTTGGAGGCTTTTTGCAAGTGGAGAAAAACGTTTCTGATTTACAATACTCAGAAAACGTTACATCATTTGTGTCACCCACATTTGTAGGAAAGTTCATTGGTTACATTACACAAATTGATACATTAAATCAAGGATGCGGTTGAGACCTTGCAAATATCTGAGTGCAAATAGGTTGGCCAAAGTGCTGCTGTTTTGCTGCCTCTAATAACAACCAAAGACTGACACTTGAAAACTAATCCAGTCCCTGTAATAAATCGTGCAATGACACCATGAGTGCGTTGCAGCTAAAGGTCCTGGAGAAAACCTCACCGCTGCTCCATTAAAATCCAACACAAGTGGGGTGAGATAAGAGGTTGGGGGAAGAAGTATCACTTCTCATTTCTTACCACTCCCCAACTCTCCTTTCTGCAGGATGTGATTTCTCACTCAGACAAGTATGTTTGCGTGGTTTGATTACTGGCTTTGGTTCAGAAGAGTCATAAAACTGAGGAAAGGGTCAAGAGGCTTCCAATAAACACACAGCAGGTTGGGGACAACAGTCTAAGGAAAAAAAAGTCTTTTAAATAGCCTTTACAAAGCAAACATATCTGCTTTCAGCTCGTTTCAGCTTTTCCACGTAGGCCTGGCTATCCAGATATGCAGAAGACTCTTCAAATGAAATAGATTACAAGAATGAAACCCAGCCTCACAGAATAAAAATGGTAGCTCTTAATCAGCACACCCCGATGTGGCAATCGTATGAGCTGCGGGCAGGACCTTCTGGCTTTTTCGCATCTGTCTTAGCAATTGAAATGACAAATATTTTTGTGGTTACCGTATTAGTCCACTGAAGGCAACCTTGGATTCCACTACGGACTGAGAAACTCTTTGTCCTTCTGAATGCTGTGATATGAGGCAGCTGCCCCTTTTGTACACAGAGATAATACAGCTGGACGACCTAGAGTCATAACGCCTCCAGAGATGGAGAAATCCAGTTATGCAACATTCTTCTTTCCCAGGTGGTTCCTTAGCCTTTAGGATGCACATTTCCAGATCTTACCCAAACCAAAGGATAGGGTGCTTATTTTCGTCTCATTAAGCAAGCTGCCTTGCCAAATCCCCTGGAGAAAGGGATTACAAACAGTTCAAGGCACAGCCACTACCGTAATATGCTGATGCCAACAGCATGTTCAGCACCAGGACCACCGTAACCCAGTGGTAGAGGTGGCTGGCAAGTGTCTGCCCCACCAGAACCTCCACAGGGACTTTGTACCCACCTTCATGCAGCTGCAGGAAACCTAGACCATGCTCTCAGGCCCTGGGCAGAGACCAAGTCCCCAGAGCGTATTTGGAGGAGCTGAGGCAAACTTCTCCTTATACATCAGTAACGCCTGCTTTACTCCAATTCTTCTTTGCTCGACAGCTAGGAGAATGAAGTAAGTGCTGTAAATCCCAGGAGTGTGGACTGACTTGGGTGGCAAGGAAGGATTTGGTCACAAAGGGCAAAGTTGAAGTTTTAGCATTAAGTGATCTGAGTGCCATTCTACAACCCTCAGCCAAGCCCCTCAGTGCTGGATGAAAGTACTCAGGCTTTGGAACAAGCCTCTCAAACTGTTGTGAGAAGAGCAGGCTTCATGGGCAGAAGACACAGGAAAAAGACTTTAGTTGAAACTTTCCATCTTCTAGTCAGTGCTCGCAGCAACTGCTTTTAATCACCTGTGCCAAACCTATTAAGATTATGATCTTCTCCTGCTTAAGGAAACTACAATATGGGAAGAAGTTATAAGGTGTTTGTTCACTCTTTGCTCACCCACTGTTGCCCACGCACCCAGGTCCAGCGCTCTGTGTCTTCAGCTCGGGAACACTGCAGCTGAGCAGAACGGCTTCAGCAGCCTTGAGTCTTTGCTGCTGTGAACAATTACTTCAGCTTGCCTTTAGCCCCTGCTTTAAGCAAACCGTTTATCTTCTGCCTGTTTCAGCTGCTAAAATCATCTTCCAATTAATTAATCGGCTCAAATTGGCAACCTACTTTAAACCTACCAGCAACCCCTTCCATTTTGTTAGGCAGGAGATTACAAAATGTTTACAGATACACCACAAAAAATCCCTTGCAGACTAAAGGAGAGCTTCAGAGCTCCCAGCTCAGGGCTTGTGCTTTTCTCTGAGAGTGATCTAGGCACCAGGGGCTGCCCTCAGACCCCTACGTCTCAGAGACCTGGCACGGGTCCTGAACCACATGCTTTGTATGAGGTCTCATCCCTCAGGCACCTGCAGCATGAAGCGTGCTGGATGCCCTGCAAACAGGATCTGCCCTCCCCAGGAAGAAGCCAGAACTCACGATTTCAGGAATGAAGAGCACATCTGGAAAAGTTGTCAGAACAGCCAGGCCGCTGGGCAAAGAAGTGGTGGAAGTTGCTGAGGACATTGTGAGCCTCTCCCACGGTGACTGTCAGCTGCTCTGGCTCTAGCTGCTGGAGGTAGCTGCCAAATGCAACCTTCTTCCCTCCCTCTTTTCCTTCCTTCTGTCCCTCCCCTTCTTCCTGCTCTTCCTCCTGCCCTCACTCCTTCCTGTTGGCAGATGAAGAAAGCTGTGAATGGCACAGGTGTGGCCAAACCCTGTGACCAGGGGCTACTTGGTGGCTGATGGGAGCCACATGGGAGGTTTTCAGGAGATGTGAGGAGCCCTGAGGCATTTTGAGCACAGCTGTCTGTACACAAGCTGAGCATGTAGGGCAAGTCCCTGGGTGGTGGTGGGTAGCACTGCCTTATATCTGAGGGCAGTAGGGAAGACCTGTACACATCCAGACAGGCAACCTCTCATCCCCTTTATTTGCACAGTAAATCAGCTTGTCCGCCACCCACATGAGCTGTCCACAGCAGCTGCCACAAGGGCAGCTGGTGGACAGGGCAAGACAGGACATGACAGCTACTGGCAAAGAGCAGGGCTGAGAAACCTCTCACAGATGGACATGCGGTCCCAAGACAAGGGCAGTTGAATCGCAGGATGAACCACTTCTATCATCTCAGAGGGAGACTGGATATGCCAAGGTAAGAAAAATGACATAAAATAATGAGATTTCCCAAGCCATTTGGCTTTTTCCATGACATCAATCCCTTGGCAGCCCTTTCACAGCCACACCAACACTGGAGCTCTGTACTAGCCTAGCCTCCCAGTGGACCCAACGCTCTCTCTCACTCTCACCACAGCCCAGCTTTGCAATTAAAATCTTCCAGCGATTCCTTCCACACAAAAGGTGCCCTGAATACCAACTACCGCTGGTCCTCACCTTCCCTTGGCAGTCCTTTCACAACCACACCAACGCTGGGCCTCTCTGCTTGCTTTGCCATGTAAGTGGCAACCTTGCCAGAGCCCAGCAACAAAGTGGACACTCACCTGCTAGGGCTCCAACAAATAAATGACCGGGACTGAAACCTGTTGACAGTTCATCACTGCGCAACCCTGGAAGAGTGCATCTTCTTGGTTTTTTGGGGGTATTTTAAATCAGCTTCAGTAAAATGTCTCTTAGATTTGTAAATCTTTAGGAAGAACAAACATTGCATAATGCAGGTGAAGTGCTTGGAAATGTTCTGACTTAAATGTTGTTGACATGTAAAATTGTCTGAAACCTCAAAATTGAATGTTACGGTTAAAAAAGGAGGAGAGAATTGTTGGGGTTTTCCTTGCTGAAGAGTAATAGTGCTGTGTTAATTTTTAAGGAGAATTTCATACTGAAGGGGCTAAGATTGTAAACCTTTGAAAAGCCCACTCGTGATTTGCATTTTGGATTTGTTTTGAAATCTAAAAATTATTAATATTTTAGCGCTCTGTCTTTGCTTTTTTCTCTTGAGCTGCGGAGTTGTTTAGGACACTTGATGTAGTATATGTACATAGATCTGTCTTGTTCTTTTGTGTAATTCTTTTTGTAAGGTATTACGCTTACTTGTTACAAGTACAGTAATCAAGTACTCCATACAAAGTCTCAGATGATTTTTTTAGCAAGGTTGATAGGCAATACCTTCTGGGTTTACAGTTTCTCTTGCAGTATATATCTGTGGTGTAATTAACTTCTGACACTTAACATTTTGGCATAGTACTTGGCAGGCCTGCCTCTGTTCTCAGCAGACTGTAGTAAGGAACTGATCTGTAGTCTCTTAATGCTAGAAGACTGCCTCTTGGTCTACAAAATGATCTGAAGATTTCAGACAGCTAAATGGGGGACAAAGTCTCCCCAAACCCTCTGGAGTGTTAATGCTGACTGTACTCCAGCAGTGCTTATTGAGAATGAAATCCATGTGCAGAAAAAGTAAGGATCTCCCTTAGCTGCCTGTGTCTGGGTACCTATTGGTGCTCAGTTAATATCTGGAAGTGTCTTAGACTGGAATCATTTTTGTGTAGAAATGGAGGGCTGTGTTCCGTTAAGTAACAGGGAAGACTATATCCTGTGACCTTTTCTCTGGTGGCTTGGTATTTATGTGTAGCAGTTGAAATAAGCCCAATATGGCTTCCTGGAAACCAAAGCGTTCTGGAAGACAGTGCTGAGCAGTAGGCTACTAGTGCCTGCAAAGTTCCTGTAGTCTCTTTCTTCCCCACTCCCCAGCAGATTCTGGGCTGAGATGCACCCAAATTTTCCAGGCAGTGATCAACATAGTGGACGATAAAATGGATTTTCCTTTAAACTGGATTTTCAGTTAATTGAATTTAGTTAGAACTTGGTTGCTTCTGCAAATTGTAGATACCTATCTGCACCTTTAGACTTTCTAAATGCCAACGAATTTATTTTTTTTCCCAACAGGAACAGTCAAGCTAAATGCTCTTTGGCTGAATAAGCAGCACTGTATAAAATGTCTCGTGTGTGAAAATGTTTTTTGTACATTGTAGGGGAATAGACAGGGATCGGCGACCGGAAGATCACGGGCTGTGACGGAAAGGTAGACTCCTCCCCATAGGAGTGGCAGGAACAGGAAGCGCAAGAGCTATATAAGCGTGTGACGCAGCTAAATAAACGGACATTTTGTATCCATCATATTGATGTCTGTGCATCACTGTCCCCAGGGTGGGTAGAGCCCTGTGTCCCGGAGATATGCGGCCCAAGATAAGTTCTCCCATAGAAGCGTACAGCAACAAGTGGGGACCCCGACGTGATCGGCGGGGCGGCATGGCAAGTTCGCCGGGGGGAAAAGATAGCTTGGGGCACGCAGGGGTGGGACGGGGAGCCGCAGGACGGCGGGCGCGCCATGGAATCAGTCGTAAAGGTACTGAAGGGATTGGGGAAGGAATATGGAACTTCGATTTCGAAGGCGCCTACCTCAAAGGCCATCCAATGGATGATTACGTGGGGGCTCATACGGAGTCCCGCAGACATATTTAATAAAGATAATTGGGTGAGAATTAAAGAGGAGTCAGCCGAAAGGGCTATGATGAGAAAACGCCAGTACATACAGCTCTGAGAAAGATACTGATACAAAAATTCGCGGATACTATCTTTCAAAGTCCGAACCTCCCCGTAAGAGGAAGCGGAGTATCCAGAAAGTTCCCGAAATAAAACTCAATAGTAACAAAGTCACTATTAAGCAGGCATCCTTTATTACAGCGCTGGGCAGCACTGGGGATTGATCCACCACGAGTGCTCCAGTGATTCAGTAAACTTCTAAAGATTATATACTATAAAGTCATACATATTAATGAGATTCACGAGGATTCATTAACATATGTAAAAGCTCAAGCTGCATGCATAGTTGTCCTTTTAGTGGTCTTTGGGAGTCCTCCAGTGGTCTCTGATGGTCTTCCTCACCTATCCGCTGGCTGAACTTTGGGTTTCCTTTGCCCATATATAGTCATTGAATGACCTCCTCGGTCCTTTAGCCTTGGACTGTCACAAAGGGTTGATTTAAACTAGTTCCTCGAGTGCTTATCTCGGCACTGATGTCCTGAGTCTCTGTTATCAATGAATTTACGAGCTTATTCACTATCTTTTTAATCCTGTCTGGCACCAAGTTGCATTCTTCAAAACCCTGAAACTATCTTTGCAAGGGAGGAAACCACAAGAGAACAAGGATGCTTACAATAAGGACTAAGTCAAGGACTGTCAGGGGTTTAGTTCTTTCAATACACCGGTTACTATTGAAAGCTCGGGATGATCAGGAGACGTGGCGGCAGGCGCGGCTGTGCCTGCACGGTGCTACAGGCGACAGTAGCCCGGAAATAGACCCAGGATCGGCAGTGGGGACGCAGACAGGGGCAAGCATCGCGGGGGATGCGGAAGAAGCGGAGAGTTCGGACGGAGTAGCCTGGCCAACTACTCAGTCTGAGGCTCCCAAAGAGGTGGATCGGGAAGCGGCGGTGTTCCCTGTTGAGCCAGCAGGACCTTTGGAATGCCCCCCGCCCCCCGCATACCCCTGGGACGATTTGGCACAGGCGCGGGGAGGGTGACGTGCCAGCGGACGCAGCGGGAGTGACGGAGCGGAAGGAGAAAGATGACCAGCGCCGGAAGCAGCGCCGGCAGCGGCACCGCCCTCTGCCCGACCCTCGAGACTGGCTGCCGGGGCAACCCTTGAGATGGGAGTCGGACGAGGAGGAGGATTGGGGTGCCTGGAGGGGAGGACAGGGGGGGTATAGATCAACCTCGAGTAGCAGCGAATGAGAAGTTGGGGGAGAAACCGATGCCCACATGTGGGAAGACGGGGCAGATCGCCTGCAGCGCGCAAAAAAGAGGCATAAGGCAGCGGGGCCTCGGAGGACCAATCAGAAGGAGGGAAGAGAGGGACCGCCAAAAGGGGAGGTCCGGAGCGCTGCAGCTCCGGAGGGGTCCGCGGAGGACGTGCTGCGGCCGCTGCAGCAGGCTATGCGCGCACTAGGGGAAGTAACTGGGAGGCAGACAGGACTCTTAACGAAGGGGGCGCCCCAGCGACAGTCGAGTTACCTAACTGGCGGCTGATAGCCAGAGATTGTAGCCTCGATGGAGTAAGGATAGAGATGCCCGGGATATTCCCTGTCCGGATAGCTCCTGGAGGAGGGGCAGGGAGCTGCAAGCGGTAACGGAGAGTTCCCGCAGAGCGTATAGCAAAGTGGGCAGGTATGAAAAAAAAGCGGAACCTTGGCAAAAGATACAGCAAGGACTAGCAGAGCCGTTTACAACGTTTTGTGACAGGTTGCAGAAGGCTATTGTAGAATCAGAATTGCCACAAGCAGCCAAGGAGGCAGTCCTTATGGATTGCCTCCGAAATCAAGCAAATCCGCAAACACAAGATGTCCTCCGCACCCTGGCGGTGGGGGCATCATTGGGTCAAACCATCAGGCATGTCTTGCGCCAGGAAGCGTTGAATCAGCATGGCGGTGTGGGAGCGCACATCTGCCAGAACCCTGACTGTGGAAGCGAATAAAGGGTGATGGTGCAAGCGGCCGGGGTGGGGCCGAGATGTCACTTGTGTGGACAGCAAGGGCACTTTAAAGCTGGGTGCCTGCTAGCAGAAAGGGGGGGACGTAATGGAGGAGGAGCGCGCCCAGTAGGGAGGTGCTGGGTGTGTGGGAAGCCAGGACATCTGGCAAGAGATTGTCCAACTACAAAGCCGGGAAACGGCCAAAGGAGGGCGAAGCGAGGGGGATTCGCGCCTCCTGTGAGTCAAATGGCCCCCATCATGGTGCCAGTGCCAGGAGCTTGGCCCACCATAGCGGGCCAAGGGGGAGTGAACCTTCAGGCAGGGGAGCAGAACCAGCAAGATTTGCAGGTTACAGCCCCCGCGTGGCCTTGGTCATAGGCTGTGACGAGAGACCCATGGCGGCGGTGATGATTACCCCGCAAGAGCCGAGTTGCCCGGCACGGATATGCCTGGGAATGTTAATGGATACCGGGGCAGATGTCACAGTGATGCCACTCGAACGGTGGCCACCAACTTGGCCCCTTGCCATGGGAAAACGTATAATAGGGGTAGGAGGAGAACAACAGATGAGGACTAGTACTTGCCCTGTAAAATTCGAAGTCATGGACGAGGAGGCAGGGAAGCTCCTCACGGCCGTAGTGACCATACTAGTAGCAGATGGGGTAGCAAGCCCCTTGTTGGGGCAAGACGCCCTTGCCCAGATGGGGATCGGGTTGAAAAATTTAGCATAAGGGCCACTGCCTCAGAGGGGCTTCGTCACCACAGGTTAGTGTGGAAAACCGAACAGCCCGTCTGGGTGGAGCAGTGGCCCCTGACAACAGAGAAAACAGAGGCTATAAGAGCTATAGTAAAACGAGAGCATGAAGCAGGGCACCTAGAGCCCTCGATGAGCCCGTGGAACACCCCTATATTTGCTATAAAAAAGAAAGATAAAAACCAATGGAGGATGCTGCATGACCTTAGAGCAGTAAATCAGCAAATGGAGGACATGGGGCCTCTCCAACCTGGCCTACCAGATCTGAGTGCTGTCCCGAAAGGATGGCGAGTCATTGTTTTAGATCTCAAAGACTGCTTCTTCAGTATTGCACTACATCCAGATGATAGAAAGAGATTTGCCTTTACTCTGCCCGCGGCGAACCGCGCAGAACCAGGTAGTAGATGGCAGTGGAGAGTACTTTTGCAGGGGATGAAAAATTCTCCAGCGATCTGCCAGAGGTATGTGGCTTCTGCATTGCAGCAAGTAAGGCAACAGTATCAGGAGAGAATCTACATGATCCACTACATGGATGACGTCCTCATAGCTGTGCCCACCGAGGCATTGTGTGAACAAGTTTTTTCAGGCACCCAAAGGGGCCTTGCGGGACAGGGCCTCAAGGTAGCTGAGGCAAAGGTACAGGGAGGACCAGTGTGTGGATTTCTGGGTGCTAGAATACAAGGTGATTGCATACAAGCTCAGCCTATTAAACTTACACCTAAGGTTAAAAATTTACACGATGTACAGAAGCTGGTAGGAGCACTGCAGTGGTTGCAGACATTCGTGCGCATCACCGGTGAGGAGATGCAACCTTTCTATGCGTTGCTGAAAGGGACCGACCCATGGGAGCCCAGGAGTTTAGACCCAGAGGCAGTCGAGCAGTTGCAGACGATAGAACGTCGAATGCAAAAGGAAGGAGTATGGCGGTGGGACCCTCAGGAGGAATTAATTGCAGGTTGGATTCTGACCGCCGGTGGAGGATTAGGATTGCTATATCAAATACGGACAGGGGAAGAAAAGCCACTGCGATGGGTATATCAGAAGGTTCCCAAGGATGCGTTCTCCACAAAAGTCAAGGTAGCCGGGGGAATGATTTGGCGTCTGCGACGGGAGAGCAAGGGAATCTTTGGGAAGGAGCCAGATAAGCTCACAGTGCCGTGGAATGGGGAGAAATGGCGGAAGGTGGTAGAGAGTGAAGAGGATATACAATTGGCAGTATACTCATACCCAGGGAAAATCGTCACAGGCACGGTACAGAGGTGGGCCGAGACAGCCAAAGTGGTGGATTTGAGTGTGGATAGTAGAGTTTTGGATACCCCTCACCCAGGACCAACATATTTCACAGACGCTTCCTCGAAGACGAACAGAGCGGCGGTAGCGTGGAAAGAAGAGAATAGTTGGATGCGCCAGACGTATGAGGAGCAGGGTAAAAGTGTGCAGTGGCTAGAAGCGAAAGCGCTAGAGATGGCCCTGCGAAAGGATATAGATCGGCATATAAATGTGTGCACGGACTCCTTATATGTGTATAAACTATTCATGTCCATGAAACGAGAGGGTGTACCACACACGGAAATTGCCTTGATGCTAGAGGTTGCTTTATCGCAGCGAGGAGCAACTGTGACAGTAATTCACATTCGCAGTCATCAGATGGGGATTGGACCACTGATTGAGGGGAATCGCATGGCTGATGAGGCAGCCGCGGGAGTCTGGACATTGATGGAGGCAAAGAAACTGCATGAAAAACTGCACCTGGGTGCTAAAGCCTTGGCAAAGGAGTGTGGCATCTCAATAAGAGCAGCAAGAGAAGTAGTAGCCACCTGTCCTTACTGTCAGCACTCGCCATTGTGGGAGGCAGGAGTCAACCCTCGAGGACTGGAAGCAAATGCCATCTGGCAGACTGACTTTACTGAATGTCCACAGTTGGCCCCCGGACGGCACCTGGCGATTACAATTGATACATATAGTGGAGTCATCATGGCTACTCAGCATCGGAAGCAGACCGCAACGCAGTTGACTGCGCATTGGACCACGGTAATGGCGTGGCTTGGAAAGCCCACCGAGATAAAAACAGACAATGGACCACGCTTTTGGGCTTGAAGTACCGAAGAATGGTGTAAAGCTTGGAATATTGTATTAAAACACGGCATTGCTTACAATAGCACGGGGCAGGCAATAGTTGAACGCGCTCATCGCACCTTGAAAGCAAAAATAATACAGCTTGGGGAGGGGGAGGGGATTAAGGGAGCTATACCCATAGCAGCTCAGCAAACTATTTTAATGCGTGCATCATGTTCGCTTAATCATTTTATACGTGGGCAGGAGCAAGTTACAGCAGTGGAGAAGCACTTTGGCAAAGGTCAAGCAGGCGAGCGCTATCCGCAGGTACGAGTAAGGTTCCCAGGCAGTGAGCAATGGGAGAGAGGATGGAAACTGAGATGCCTGGGGAGGGGCTACGCCGCGGTTGAGAATGAAGGGCGCATAGAATGGGTGCCTGCAAAGTGTGTGAAAGCAGAACTGTGCAAGGATGTACAATGAATAATCCCTTTCTGAGTTGTCTCTTTGCAGGGTCTGCAGACATGGATCCTCATGCTAGCCGTACCATTGGGAAAAGAAATGAGCTCCTTGACAAGATCGCAAGCAATATTGCAACGAGAGCGACACTGGGAAAGGGCGGCAAAAGAGAGATATGAACTGGGACTGGATAGTAATAATTGGGGGGATCTTGTTATGTGTAGTAACCATGGTTACTTGTGGGCTGCCATTGTTATGCTGTGTTATAAGACAAATCAAAGAGCGCCTGCAAGAGTTACATGAATATAGACCTGACCGCAATATGTATCCGCTTACGCAAGTAGCTTTGTAGAACTTTTAGCAGCATGGGGAGGGGGAGATGTAGGGGAATAGACAGGGATCGGCGACCGGAAGATCACGGGCTGTGACGGAAAGGTAGACTCCTCCCCATAGGAGTGGCAGGAACAGGAAGCGCAAGAGCTATATAAGCGTGTGACGCAGCTAAATAAACGGACATTTTGTATCCATCATATTGATGTCTGTGCATCACTGTCCCCAGGGTGGGTAGAGCCCTGTGTCCCGGAGATATGCAGCCCAAGATAAGTTCTCCCGTAGAAGCGTACAGCTACAGTGGTTATTAGGTGCAGCTCAGAACTTCAGTGAATACCTCCTGTATCTTCTGCTGTGCGGATGCTATTATCCCTGAATTCATGGGCTGTCTTGTGGCAGATGAGCGAGGACAGCAAATCCTGTGCCTGAGACGGGTTCCGTGTTTATCCAGGGTCCTGTGAAGTTGTAACAGAATGGGAAGGGGCGGGGGGACTAGATCACCTCTGCCTCGAAAAATAGAATTTTTAACTAAGTTGTAAGACACAAGTTCTGCTTAAAAGAGAAGTACTTGAGAAAGTAAAGACAGTAAGACTTACTCTGAATGGCCTTTGTCATGGAGAAAAGTTTTAAAAAATATTTAGTATGCTTGTCATGCTGCTTAAAATCTTGCAGAGACCAACTGATTTGACAGCAATTTTTAGACATTAAAGAAGTCATTGAGAAATGTGAAATTTTAAAATACCTTTTAGAAAGCAACAATATGCACTTTTGTGTGTATCTTCTGCGCAAGTGTTCTGGCTGGAGCAGAATCGATGACTGCAGTCTGTCCAGACTGAACAGCAGTATGGCAAGCAAATCTGCTCCTAGTACACACCTCTAAAGTATCTGATGGTGGATTGGAGATAAGAAGAAAGTCTGTGAATAAGCTTTAATAGCAATCCGCGTCTGTCCTTTTAACCACACCGATGAAGCAAGGAGGCTCATGTCATAATTCTTTCCCTATTGCTGACACAGGGCAGGGAAACCTAATACCTGTTGCCTAGTTTAGGTTGGAAGCAACATCGCATCTTTCTAAAAAAATTAGTTTAGTGCTTACTATTGCTATTTCTGAGACAATGTAAAATAGGTGCAAATAGATGTTATTTATTAAAAATAACAAAACATTGGCTAGTTAAGAAGTTAGAAACAAAGCCCCTGACTGCGTCATGAGAATGCTCGTGTTTTTTGAGCCTTCAGCCGTTTTAAAAACGATTAGGTGCTGCCACCTCCTGCACATCAGCCCTCCTGCGTTGCTTTGCCCTCTCCTGCTGCGTACTCACACTGTTTTGCTGTTCTTCCCTCCATTTCCCTGCCTGTACTTGAGCACAACTGCTCTAGGAATTGCTCCCATCTACTCTACCAAGTCCTGACATAATGCCAGAAAGGGTACAGTGCTCTCGTAGGTAGCAGTCTGTATGTCAAAACAGCATGCATTGGTTTCATATGTTTTCCTGCGCTATAGTTGCTTGTGTTTGCAATGCCCCATGTTCATTTGTCTGAAGGGTTTTGGAGGAAAATGCTCCCCTGTTCTGCTCATGTAGGACATAAATAAAACAGTGGTTCAATTTTAGCGCATTTCTAGCGGTTGGGATTTAGGTGAGGTAGTTGATTTGGGGGGGGAAAGAAGGCAAAATGAGGAAGTGATCAGAAGTGAAGAAGAGCCTTGTGAGTGGGTGGACCTAAGTAAGCATGCAGGTGAATCTCTGGTGAGGCGGTGGGCAGTGCCTGTGCCTCGGTGTTTTCAGCAGCTGAGAGGCATGTTGGGTACCTCTTCAGCTGAATATTAAAGAAAGGCTTCTTTGAGCCTGGATTAGAAAGAGAAATGCATAATGGGATTATCAATAGGTGTTGCTTCGACCAGGGAAGGAGCCGCCTTGGTTCCTATGCTACCCTGTAAGCATGAATTCAAGCAGCCACCTGCTACCTGACCCTTAACCTATGCCCTGCTTGTCCTCCCCACCTGCACACTTTGAGGCAAGACTTCAATTCTTGCCTCAGTATGGTATGAACAATTTCTCAACTCAGAAAAAGGAGGAGGTTTTGTTGAACTCTTTGGAGGCTAATGGTCCTCCCCTAGCTGCTCCATACAGCAGCAGCAGGATCCAGGTGAATCATGACTAAGAGTAAAGCCAAATATTAGATGGGGAAAAATCAAGATGGTACATTTGTCACAACAACTGGGATAGCCTCTGTGGATCGGGGAGCAAAGGCCAGTCCCACAAAGTCTGGGACTGGAGCATTTATCGTGGTACTTCAGGCCTCTTTTTACAAAGGGTACCTTGAGCTGTCTACATGCTTGCAGGATGGAGGAGGAAAGGTGGCAGCTTGGAAGCGAGCTGTATTTCAGGTAGAGATCAGAGCACGGACTTCTATCAGGAATGTGACGGGAACTCTCTTGCTGAGCATAGTTAAATAACTTACGAGAGTTGAGCGGACAGAAGATTTTTAAGGGCAAGAAGCAATTTTGACGTTATTCTGGTGTTAGCGCCTTGTGTGTTAAACATGGACCATGTCCAAAACATGGTTTGAAATGAGTTCAGCCTATTGACATTTTAAATGTAAGTGTGGGTTCATACTGCTTTGTTGCCTGCCTGCTGCAAAAGACACCCACGTAGTCACAGGTGAATCTCTCTCCTAGAACTGAAGATCTAAACTAGTCCTCTAAACTATGCTCCATTTCACCACCACTCAAAGCAAAGATCACTTAAACAATAGTGGCTGTTAAAGAGAAACCCAAAATTGTGATAAAGATGGTAAAATCACATATAAAATATTGTGCTCTCAGCCTTGAACAGACATGCTTTGAAGTAGCAATAAGGCATGTTGTGTCATGTGTTCCAGTCCCATCCCCTCCACCCGCCAACCTATTAATTTTGGCCCTTGTGCCCAGGTACTTAAAAGAAAAGCTTTTGAAAGTGACTTTGCAGCAACTATGTATTGCAGTAGTGTCATAAGGCAAGTCAAGTGGCCTGCAGGAACCCAACAAGGTAGGTGAGCATGGAAGAGGAAGTTGCTGGCAGAGGAAGCAAGGCGCTCTCGTGTTCTCATCTTTGTGAACTCTTGGAGCCTGTGTTACATCAACATGCCTGTTTGATTCCTCTTCCTTAGTGAAATGCTTAATGAACACTAGGGAATCTGTTGCAAACACAAGTAATTCAGAACCCAGGCATTACAAGGATGCAAAAGGTCTCGCTCTGAATTGCCTCTGTAAGCATTGGTGCATGTCACCCTCTTGAGTGTTGCAAATGCTCCCCACATGCTGGCCAACTATTCCTCCTTCCTTGTGGCTAATAACTCCATTCTTCCCCAAAGCGGCAGGGCAGTGCATGGCGTTGTCTGGCTTCACTAGGCTTCTTCTGCTCTGGGTTGCACAGAGAAATATTACACTTGCTTTGCTGGAAGCCAGTGAGGTTTAACCGGCCAGAGGTGTTGTTGAAAGGTTGGGTGGAGGCAGGCAAACACCGCTATGTCGCCTGTTGGTTAGCATTGCCCTCCTCTGAACTATGCACGGATTTCAAGTTTTGGACAGGAAGAATTTGTGGTTTGATGGTCACAGTGGCATCTCGGTGGGCACACTGAGACTGCATGGCTCTCAGATTAATTAAACAAGGTATTCTGGACTTCTGTTAAATGCCGGGAAGACTGACACTCTCCTGGCAGCACAGAAATGAGCAGTTACAAGCTTCTGGAAGATTGCATTGAATTAAAGATTAGGCACTTGCATTTGTTAACTCAGCACGGGTGCAGTCATGCAGGTGGCATGTGTGTCCACCAACCAACTGGAGCCTTTTTCTCTGCCTGAGTGCTTATGCTTGGAGCTGTAATGAAGTTTTTCTCAGCAGAATTCTCTTCTTTGGGTCCTGATGGTTCCTTATGCCCTGATACAGTGCCTCCGCCAGCTCTGCCTGTGCCCAATAGCTCAGCTGAGACCGGCTATTTTATATGGCTTTGCTACAATAAAACACTCACACATTTACCATTTCTAACAGGCTTCATTGAACTTGTATTATAAAGGTAATTTACAATGAAACAATTAAATAAACAATAAGCTAAAGCACAATACATTTCAAAGGGCTCATATGACTACAACATTCCAACACATTAAAACTTTAAAACAACATTAACACTCAAATTGTACCTACACCTATACTTATCTTTCTAACACGTTTCAAGACTCTCAACAAAGTACCTTTTTGGTTACAGTCCCTGTAAACACACAAGACCAGTGAAACACTCAAGCAATTGTACAACTGAGAAGAACACTACAGAAGACAGGAACAAACAATGTGCTGGAAACTGCCTGGGGAATAGGGGGTTTACCTCTAAATTGAACTGACTCTTTGGACAACGAATGGATAACACTAGCATGCTCTCTGGAATACATGTGTGACATCCTTAGCGGGAACAAGCCTCCGTGTCACTCAACACTGTAATTTCACAAAAGCTTTAGGTTAGTGCTGCCTAAAGAAATAGCCCACCTTTCTCTGGCCGTTTGCTCCCGTGCACGTCTCACGCTACTCTTGAGCCAGTGCAAAGTGCTGGTATATTTGCCCAGTGAAGCAGCCAGGGAAACTCATTGAGCTTAACAAACAACAAATTAACATTCAGCAAACAAACATGAAAGAGAACTCACTGTATTCTCCTTGATCTCCCTGGTCATGTTCACTGTGCAGATATGTTGGCACCAGAAAGACACCAGCGCAGTGGGGTGGGGGGGTGGGGAACATGGTGACTGGGAGCAGGAGGACTATTTCTGTAGGCAGCAGTACTCTCAAAAAACACCAGTTACAAACATCCTGTAGAAAGGCTTTACCTTTTCCATTCTGAAACAAGTAACATGTTTTCAAACCGATTTATAGGGCAAATCAAACAGTCAAGAGCAAAACGGTGGACTAGGACAGAACTGCAAAACAACGCTCTAGTACTGTAAATGAGATCTGTTCCTGCTCCATGAGTACTGAAAGGCCGCATGATAGTTGGTACAACAGGGGCTGCTACAGCCAGATCGCTGGCGAGTCTGCTGCTCCAGTATCTCTTCTTTATTCCTGTCTGAGAAACAGTATTGACGTACCCAAAGACTTCATCATCATGAGGTTCTGTAAAATCAAGTTCTTCCACAAAATGGTTTTCATTAACTCCGTGCTCCACCTTCCTGCATGGAGGTGTCACAGGAGACAAAAGGATGGTCGAGTTTGGCTCACCTGGAGTTAAGTCCGCTACGATACCAGAATCACTGAGGCTTTCAAGAGAAATTGACCCAATTCCTTCAGTGAAGAAGGCGGGCTTAGAGGACAGGCATCTTGAGCTCTGAGCTCTGAAAATGTTTTGAATGAACTGCTCCCCTTCTAGGCTATATGGCACCACATCAGTCTGGGTGGTCTGCTCCACCATCATGTTTCTGACTTTCTCCTCCTCCTCCTGGGAAAAAGTTAGTTTTTCATCCAGAACATTTTCAAGCATCTCTTGATTCACAGTAGAATTGGAGGGAGCTGGCTCACTCAACTCAGAGGTTGTGGTGGTCAAACTCTCTTCAAATAAATCAGTCCCGTTAGCTGTGTCCTCATGAAGAAACAGCCCACTATCTGCCAGCTCCTCCAGAGCTTGGTCCTCTGTGGTGGGGCTGTCTGGCATCGTGGTACACAACGGCTTGCCCTCAGAGTCACACGTGTACTCCGGGCGCTGCTCATCTCTCACAGAGCTCTTCAGGGCCATCTCCATGCTTGACACCAAAGATTCCAGTTTCTTGTTTTCAATGCTTATTTCTAGGAAGTATTTCTGAAATTTTTTGTCTTTCTCAGCCAAGCTGTTCTTCATGCTCTCAATAACTTGCTTGAGTTCTTTAATTTCCCTCCTTGCTTCCAAGAGGCTCAGCTCCATCTCCACATGATTACACTCGTCTTCAATCCAGTCTTCCTTCATACGTTCCACCTGAGCTTTGAGCTTTTCGATTTCTCTTTCCCTGGAGCAAAATAAAAATATCGTAACACTTCTGGTGACTGCCTAGTTAAAGAGTCAACGTGAGGCTCCACCTCACTGGGGTGGCTATGCTGCAAAGATGCTCCAAGGAAGAAGCAAATTCCTCCATGCATCATTTGCTGCCACCTCTGGGAGAACTGGCAGAGATGTCAGCTGGCTGCCAAGACACACTGGCTGATTCCTAGCTGGAGTCACCAACCTTGCCACACAGCCAGCAGCCTTGTGGGCTATGCTGTGGTCCTGGACACTTTGAGGTGAAAGTGGTGGCCTCTGGGTTAGGTCCAACCAGTACAGCGCTTAACATCTCATCTACTGCCTCACCCTGGAGGAAATGACAAACAGCTGCCTGGATGTGTCCCCTGTGCCTGCCAGCAGCTCGTCACGTATAGCCAGAGCCAACAGTGGCCTCAGACAGCAGGATGGCTCAGGGCTGCAGGCACCTGGCTTGCTTTGCACCCGGCTTGCTTTGCACCCCCCCAGCCCAGCATGGATCCAGAGGCTTCTGCCTTCACTTGCAAGCAAGTGGGGAGAAGGGCCCCCTGCGTGAGATCCAGCCCTCACAGGTACAGATGTCAGGCCACCCAAAGCAGACCAAGGGGTCGCTGGGACTCTACCTTGGGGCTCCATTCAAACAACCCTTTGTGCCCGCTTGGGTTGTGTGTGCTGGAAAGCCAGTTCTCAGAGCACAGCTTTAGTAAAAGAGACAACATCTGTTGCTGTGTAATGTACATTGTTGCTTCTTTGCTTAGCATCCATACAAAGTGCTATTGCAAAAAAGTCCATATCTAAGCAACAAAACCACAAGCGGGCACACTAGTTTGTGTCAGAGCTTTTCTTTCATTAGGGGAAAAGGGGGACATTTGTCGTCATATTTTCTGAGTGAGGTGGAACTTTTTTTATGTATAAAAGGTCTCAGTGCTAAAGTAGGCTGGTGAAGAACTATCCTTTGAAAGTCTTCTATCGGGAAAGTTCAAAAAAAGGGAAAAAGAGACAGCCATATTTGTAACGAAAGTGCACGGTACATATTCACTGAGCACACAATGAAACCTTAAATACCTGAAAACAACCTAATCAGCCCGATCATATTTCAAATCTCTTAATGAAAACTTTACATGGTCAAGAAAAGAGTAAAAATGATCAGGACTCCCATCCCTTAATGCTCCTGAATAAATCTTGTCCAGTCTTATTTCTGAAGTGAAATATACCTTTCTGTAACTTTGCACTCGGATTCCTTCAGCTTTTTTTTCAAATGCCGTATTGTAACTTCTTTCTGTTGCAGAGGAGTCAAATACCGCTCCGGATTTTCTGGCTTAGTGCTGCAATTGTGACCACAAGAAATAGATTTCCCTGATCGCCTGAAAAGAAAAAAACCATCACACCATCACATAACATCACTCCTACAGTTCTTCAGTCCTGGCAAAAAGGAACACATCCCATAGACTGATATGGCGCTTGACTCATTTTGGGCTCCTCAGTGTCCACACAAGTGACTCCCTCTGGCAAACCAAAGTACTTGAGAAAATGGCTGATTTGTGGCTATAGTACAAAATTTACTATTTATCATACTTGTTTTCAGTGCCATTACCTCAAATGAGACATTTAACTTTAAAACACCTAGCCATCTCCTCACCCAAAACGGTGCCCAAGAGCAGGCAGCTGGGCCATTGGCAAGGGCACCCAGCTGCAGACACAGCCAGGTAAGGAAGCGTACAGACTGAGTTCAGCTCCACATGTGAGTTAAGAAGCCGAGCACCCTGAAACCTACATTAATCCTGTCTAGCTTTAGGTGTGTATCTGACATGCTTGGCTGTTGAGTTGCCTGGGGTGGGAGGAAAGAGAGAGAAAGGGAGGGAGAGAAACAACAATTTCTTCTCTGCAATACCTGTCGCACGCTCCCGCAGGTATGAGTTTTCTTCCCTGTAGAGGAAACTGCACGCAGAGGTACCTAAGGCCGGGCAGGGTGAATTTTCACCCGAGCATACAATATTTTCTATACAACCCCACCCAACTCTCTCCAAAGGAGAAAGGACCTTTCTGTGAAAGAACCAGGAAAGCCACATGAGAACTGACAGCATAAAACCACGGAAAGGAGCCTGCCTTGGAGTGAAAACCAGCTACAAAGTGCTTTGACTAAAAGTAACCTTGAATTTTACAGTACTGAAACAGTCAAACTTTTACATGGGATAGAGCACACTGTTGATTGTCGAGCCACCAATATGAAGAGTCACACCCATGCTGAGGAGCAACACGACCCCTTTGGCAAGCCAGACAACCAGCTGATGCCCCATTTGAGTGCAGAGAAGGTAAGTCAGTGTGCTGAACACCAGGATGCTGAAATAAAGACTTGCCTCGTCACTTGGCTGCTGTCACTTCCTTTGTTTGAGCCTGAGTTGCTTCTGCTGGCTAAAGAAGCCCCATAATTCTGACGGGTGTTCGCAGGACTCGGCTGGTTTTTGCTCAGTGTTGACAAAGGGGCCTTTTCACGGGAAGCAGGTGGGCTGGGTCTGGACTTGTTGGATAAGGATCCATTATTCTGACCATGAAGGCCACAACTGGAGGAGAACCAACATGGTTAAAGCATACTGGATTATCTTTATCACACAACTCATTATGTGTCTTATTTCACGCACAAAGTTGTCTACACACTAAAACAGGTAGATAACTGTGAGTGGCCGGGAAGAAAGTCCTGAAGTCATCAGCCACTGCACACTCTTTCACTGACTGTGGGGCTCTCAGTCTGAATTATGTGATCTAGGGAAACGGTGGCCATTTTCACGTTTCTCTGTGGCTAGCACGGTTCCCACTGACTCCACCAGATCATCCACCTTCCCTGAACCTCTGACTCCATTAAGTAATGAGAGGACTGCAGCCTGGGCTAGTGCCAAAAGAACCACGCTTCAGCCTTCCCTGGCCAGACCTGCAGAGAGATGCCTGCTCGTGGAGGTTTGCTCTAAGACTGCTTTCATGCTCCTTGGCAAGCAGCCTGAGGGATCACAGTGTGTGATGAAAACAGATTTGTTTGAGCCACTGTTCCTTTCTCTCTTTGGCATAGAGGGTGCTTCAGCTGCCACTGTCAACTATTCATAGAATCATAGAAGAGAACCATAGAATCATTAAGGTTGGAAAAGACCCCTAGGATCATCAAGTCCAACTGTCAACCCAACATCACCAAGTCTCCTAAACCATGCCCTGAGGTGCCACATCTACACATCTTTTAAGTACCTCCAGGAACGGCGACTCTGCCACCTCCCTGGGCAGCCTGTTCCAATGCCTGACCATTCATTTGCTTAGATATAGTTCAAAGCCCACTGTGAGCAGGCTGAAATAGTATTAAAATAGACAAAGAAAACCACAGATTTTTTTCTTCCTTCCTTCCTTCCTTCCTTCCTTCCTTCCTTCCTTCCTTCCTTCCTTCCTTCCTTCCTTCCTTCCTTCCTTCCTTCCTTCCTTCCTTCCTTCCTTCCTTCCTTCCTTCCTTCCTTCCTTCCTTCCTTCCTTCCTTCCTTCCTTCCTTCCTTCCTTCCTTCCTTCCTTCCTTCCTTCCTTCCTTCCTTCCTTCCTTCCTTCCTTCCTTCCTTCCTTCCTTCCTTCCTTCCTTCCTTCCTTCCTTCCTTCCTTCCTTCCTTCCTTCCTTCCTTCCTTCCTTCCTTCCTTCCTTCCTTCCTTCCTTCCAGTTTCCCTCATACGTATCTACCTTTCTTTTCCCACTCTTTATTAAATAACCTGACTGTCGACTGTGGGCTTGAAAGCAACTGGTATCTGTGCTGCTGGCAACTGCCAAAGGACTGAGGTGCTCTGAGCACAGCTTCCCAAGGTGGGTTCCTCGCTTGCTCACTTGGTTTGTCTTCCTGCACTGCTACACTGCTACCTACATCCTCTCATGGAATTGGTTCTTCTAAACTGTAATGAACGGGCTGGTTTCAGAAAAGAAAAAGGCAAATCCAGCCTACCAAAGAGGCTTGAACATAAAAATTTAAATACCACAGCACTATGAAGCAAGAACTCTTCTCAAGATTGCCTAACTTGGTTTCGTCCCTCCTCTGAAAATGGAACAGTTTATAAGGAAGGTGGCTGCTGCAAACCTTCATCACACTGCTGTGGTTTGGGTGATTTTATAATTATTTTACAATGAAGTGCTGGACTGTGGTTTGTGACAACACTGAGATTTTTCAGAGGAAGTTGAGTCAAACAGTTAAAAGAGAACATATCGCAAAGGAGACCTCTCCTTCCACTTCGTACAGTACAGCATCAACTCTTGGGTGAGGCAGAATTCACATAGACTGTGCGTAACGCAGCAATGCAATTGAAGGAGCATTATTACAGAGGACTTCTGTCTAATTAAGTGGGTCAGGATGCTCTAATTTAAAGTTACATTTAAATGCACAGAAATACATGCAATGATACAGAACCTTACTGCAAGTAAGGTGATTTTAGGGCTTCATATTATACTTAGTATTTTTCACACACACACACACACACACACCCCGGCTAGTACCTTTACTGGTTAGATTTAATCTAGAGAGTGCTTAGGTAATGTTTATTTTTCTAACAGTCTCATGACACAGATAGGAAACTGCTCATTAAGCATCATTCTGCCAATCTCTGTGCACTGGGGCACACTCCGACCTCAGAGACATCTGTGTGACTTAAGCATAGAGGTATCCCACTGCCAGTCCCGGCCTGGCCTACCTGCCAGCACTTCCACAAAGGGCAGGAAACCCGTCCTGTCAATCTGAACTCTTTCCACCTACTCCAAAAAATGTAACCAGCAGGGATTTTGTGGGTGGAGCACAATGTGTGCTGCTCCACCCAAATGTCCTCACCCTCGCATTCACAAGCTCTCTGGATTTGCACTTCACAAATGATAGGGAGAAATCTTACAGAAATCTTTCTTGAAAGATTTGTTTAGATAGATAACTCATTTATATATTTTTTTTTATTTGCATATAGTTTTAGTTACAGAAAGGTTGGGCAAGGGTGTTGAATACAAAAGCATCAAAGGCAATATTGTCTACTTCTTCCTACAAAAAATAAGGTCATGACCTGGAAAGGGACATGCCAAGCTGACAGTTTATTACAAAGAGAAAACAGTGATAAGACCAAAAGGTTAAGGTTAACTTCTTAGAGGTACTGCTGTTAAGCAACATACACCCAGTTGTCTCCTCCTCCACTCCAGCTGAAGTCTTTTCTGTCTTACCTGAGGGTATCTCCCATACTTGTTATGAACAAACAACAAAAAAATACCTGTCGGCTGATCTGGCCTACTGACATGTTTTGGTCTCAAAAAATATAGCTTTTTTTTCCCCTTTCTCATATTACAGTTCTCATCAGTGTAAGTGCTGCCCAAGAGCATAGTGTTAGCCAAATTGTTTCAAAACTCACACTAGTGGTATTTTATGTATTAGCTGCAAGGCCTTACATAGTAGTCTCTCTCTGCACTAGCAACTCTCTCACTCTTCAGGAAAAATTGCTTTGCTTACTTGTGAGAAAAAGACCTTTTGCTTCCAGCAGCCGACACACGGGCTTCAGGCACTGAGGTACAGCCTGTGTTGCTTGAAGAGCTAAAATTGGTTTTAACCCCTGGAAAAGAAAAGGGACGAGTAAAAACACAGTGGAAATCATAACTCAAAGGCTGTTTTAAAAATCACAATGAACAACAGGCATCATCCCTTTGCCCATCCTGTGTGAATTTTAGCAGTTGCATGAATTTTCCAACATCCCTGATGTCAAGCACATGATTTGTTCTGGATTTGCAACATTTCTTCAGAAGTGGCACTTAAACAAGAGCAGAGAAAAACCATTTGGACACAAACCCCTCACACTAAAGAAGCCCTTTTAGGACACGGCTAGGAACATTTGTTGTGACAACTTGTTTGCTTTCTTACAGCCGTCAATACAAGAATCAGGCTGCTCACACAGCTCCTGCAGCAGCACACAACTGTAACTGCAGATTTCGCTTGCTTTAAACCATATGAAAAGACTACGCGCTGGGGGAAAAGCCGCTTCCATTTTGGTTTCTGAGACGATGTACACATACATGCATATGTACATATAAATGTGTATAGGCTAATAGGGTATATGTGTCTGCGTATGTACACACATATGCAGGTTCTCGTGGCACACAGAAGGACAGTAAAGCAGCTCTAATAGCCTTAAATCAATCCAATAATCACGTGCGGCTCTCAAGTGCTTCTGGGGTGTTAAGCCATCTACCTGATTTCTGACTTTCTATGGATCACAGCTTTTATTTCCCAAGCCCTGGCATGTACAGGGAAAACCGCTTTCATTTTGCTACAAACAGTAGTAGGTAGAGCTACTAAGAAAGTCTTATCACCTGGAAAAATACCCACCCTAAAGTTAGGATTTTTTTCAGTCTGTCACTCAAATGGCAGATGTCCAAAGCCATATCTGGGCCTTACACTGCAAAGCCACAATATTGTACGATGACTTTAATCTGAGGGAAAGGAAATAACTTTCCCTCATCCTTTAAACAGCTGGTCGGGGCGAGCATCTCTCACCTGAGAATTTCTGGGCGCCGTCTCACGCACAGACACCCCCAGCCAGCAGCTGCAGACTTTCCATGAACCCCATTTTTGCTATATTTTCCATGATGCATCTGCAGATACCATCATCCCCCACTGGGGTGGATAAACCTTCAGCTGCACAGTCTTTCTTAAATCCTTTGCAGAACTGATGGTGATGTGCACGGCTTGTACCCCAGTTGACTAGGTTTGTCGCTGTGACAATGTGATTGCGAAAGCTCACACATCTAAGTCCCAGAACAACCCACCTAAGCAGCATTAACCATGAAAGAGGCTGCCATTTCTCAAAAACCATTTCTTTTGTCTGAACTGGCTATAACACTTGTTTTGCCCTGATCTGAGACTCCCCTGACTAAGAGGATTGTCTTACCCACCATTTCCCACAAAGGATACCACATATTGAGTCATCAGCTTAAGCGGTATCTCAGTTGAAATTCATTCATACATATATTTCCATGCTGCAGCCACTCAGTGTCACAGTGCTGGCAGGCAAGACAACTTGGCACTATGCTCTGACGGAAACGCTCATGCCACGCGTAGTGGCATCCAACACTGAGAGGCCCGTCACTCTGGCCCCAGCCCACCTTGCAGCAGGCTACAAGCAGCAGCACACCCACTCCCTAGGAGCAGAGCTGTGCACCGCTCTGTGCAACGGGAAGAACAACACAGTGATGGCCAACAAAGTACTGCAACGTTTTCCAGGATTGCTTCTTGCCTGCAAGACACTGGAGTGAAATAGTGCAGTATCAAGTGCTGTCCCTGCACTTTATTGCTCAGTGGGCAACGGCACTGAGCTAAGAGAGTGCTGCAAACAGCATCATGCTTTCTGCACTGCCTTTTAGCCTCCTTGCTGCCCTGACAGCACCACTACAGTCACCTAGCTCTAGCTGACATGGAGGGGAGAGGGGAGCCTGCAACCCCACGACTGCATGCTGTGCTGCCCATGACGAGGAGTGCAGGCAGTGCCAGCTGGCACAACCCAGGCAGAGGCAGAAAAGGCAGTGACGGTAGGTCAGACGTGTGTGCACATCTGCCCCATGGGTTGGAGGACCACTGCTTAGGGAGCTAACACCGTCCTGCCACAGCACTGCAATTGGCTGGGCAAGGTAGAACAGCTTAGGTATACTTGGTCTGCCAGGACAGTATGCAACCACATCACATACGTACGTATGTATATGGAGCCAGTATATACATTTCTTACACAGATCCACACAATAACCATACATGCATGCCTGGAGTATAGCATCCCAGTCTGCTATTTATAGCCATTACAGATGGTTGGATACCTTGTGGCATGGTCTTCTGGCCTCAAAAGTCAAATTTTGCTTGCACTTGAGCATGTAATATTTTTCCTTCTATAAGAATAAAGCTCAAACTTTCCTGTGTGCATTTGATTGTCCATGTGCTATCTAAATGGTAAGGTTACAACATAGAAAAAAGGAAGAAGTGTCAGTAATACCTGTGACAGGAACACTGACAGCTGAGCAGAACTGGATTCCTAAAACTCAGGATGCATCTGAGTTTAGTAAATCTTTTAAGCTAATTTAGTCTTTTTGTGTAAGTCTTTCTTATTTGCAACTTCACCACTCTTTCATAGCTGCCAAAGTATAGAAACCACAGAACTACCTATCTTCTGACTCCATAAACATGACCTCTTAATATATATCTATGTGTGTGTATATATAGATATAAAAATCATTCTTGATGCTAGGTTTGCATATAGTCACCCAGTGAATCAGAGCTGTAAATGAAACAGCGCTGACAGAGACAGCTTGTCCTCAGAATGTAAAACACTTCAATTTGCTGAGCCTCCGTGCCTTCAAAAGCATCCTGTTACACAGCAAAGAGACGAAAACACAAAATAATATAAGTTCACCACTCCAGTGCAGCTGCTAGAGGAATAAGTAGCATGCTGTCCCTGTAGATAGCTTTATTTAGAGACCCCAAGGGAAGAGAGGGGGCCTGACTGCATAAGAACTTCCAGCAAAGCCATTAGAAACAGCTGGAAAAGTAGAGATAATTCAGTTGTAATGCCCTTTATTGAAAGAATCTGTATTTTTAAAAGACTAAGTTTAATTTATCTTAAAACTTTTAACTCACAGCTACATCTCCAGTTTCAATCTTTAACAGCGTAAGCAGTAATATTTCCAGGAAACATTAATGCTACTTCTTTTCTATTTAATACGGGGTTGTTCCTGCAAGATTGTTTTTGTACACCACAAGCAATCTAGGAAAGAAAACCAGACTGCTCACATGCACGAGCAAATGTAAGAAAAAGAAGCTGCACAGAAGTGATGAAGTCTTGCTTCAGCATTTCCGGCTTTTCTTCAGATAACACCCTTTAAAAAATGACCCATGTTGAGGGCAAAGGCTGCCAGCAGGGAATGTACTCAATTCACAGTGTCAAGCTCAGCTGACAGCGTGTTTTTGTTCCAGTCCCTGGCCTTTGACTTACTATGTGATTTACTATTACTATACATGAGACTCTCGCCTTGCACTTTGCTATAAATTTCACATCCAACAGTAACTGTGTAAATGCAGATATAATCCTGGGAGCAAGGATCAGGACTCTCCTCCACGTAGACTGCTCTATTCTTTGTGTGACAGAGAAGCTGCTCCCATGTGCTCTGCTGCTGCCCATGTCCGACAGATACCCTCTACTACCACGAGGTCTAAAGCCAGTGGAGGAAGCTGATGATGCTCTGTAGGTTGCAGTGGTTGAGAACTCTTGTGAGAGGTGTGGATTTGAACTCCTTTGGTCTAAGGAGGGCACTGAACTCAGATCTTTTCCCCGAGCTCTACTTGCTCAGCTGCCACACAAAACAGGGTGGGTGGTAGCACCAGTGCTGGCCGTAGTTCAAAGCAATGAAACGTGCTGGTTGCTGGCACTCACAGAGGTGGTCTGGCTCTGGTACAGAGGTTCAGAGTGAATGTGAGGCACGTGAATGGGCGCAAGCAGGGTACAAGTAGGTGGCCAAATCTGGGAGACGGGCATGCCTCTCTGGCCTCTCCTGTGGACTGGGAGAGGTGTGTTCCTGCCTGGCATGCTCTCTGCTGTGAATCTTGGATTGTAGTACCTAACCACCCCCTCTTATTTTGTATGCAGTTTAGTCATCAAGCTCAGACTTGCAAGTTGTGCTCCCAGAATGACAGTGAGAACCTGAGCACAGCAATGCCTGGCATCAGCATCCCCTCCCCTATCCCACTGCGCTGGCCAAAGAAGCTATCACTTATCACTCTTGGGTGGACATCTACCTGACTGCTTGCCTGTGCCCTCTCATCAGACAGATCTGTTAATCATGTTGCAGCTGATTGCACAGCGCAGTAACAGCTGATAAATTGGCAGCTGGCAAACATGCAGTCAGAGAAGACGTGGAGCAAAACTTTCAGTGTGGGTGACCATCAACTGTTCAAACCTGCTGGGTGAGGGGACTTCCAGCTCAATACCAGGCAGAAGACTTTGGGGAAGAACTTCAACGCAGATCCTGCTTCCCTGCATTTAGATCTAAACTTGATTTTACTTGATCCCCTCAATTCATACTGCTGGTTGTGTGACCTAAACTAATTATGTATCTTGATTTTTGCTCATCTAGTTCACCTACTTTTCTTACTTTGGAAGAAAGTTTGTTATCAGATAATCAGAATTTATCTGATTAAGCAGTTTTCCAATCTCATCTAAATACTATAGCTTTGGTAGTAATCTGAACTGCATTCATGCAAAGTATAAGCACTGCAGATCTCAAAATAAATATGGAATGTGGCTTGTGTATGCTGTGAAACCACAGTCGGTCAAGCTCATCTCTAAAAACAGTCACTACAAACTAATTACTGAGATTGGCTGAGAGCCATCATGTAGACTCTGCATATCACTGTATCCTGAGCCAGCATTTTTCTTCATTGTTTTTAATTCATGGATTTGCAGAGCAGCCACGAGCAGATGTTGGAACAGACAAAGAGCATTACAAGGTGTTTTTTTTTCCTGCTTTATATACCTTACAGAGATTCTTCGTACGGAAATTAGCCTGACCTAATTATTTTTTGTGATTCTATATGCAGTTTGAGCTCTTCTAACACCACTTTAGAACAGCTGCCAGCAATTTTCCCTTCTCATCCTGAAATGACCTTTGTTGGGGGAACACATGTTCACGGAGAAGAGAACAGTCTGGACAACTTATCTTTCTGTTCAAACCAAAAGGCTCTTTCGATCAGAGATGGAAGGATGCTACTTTGCTACTCCAACCTCATTAGAAACATTGAGACTGGAGGTTCAAGAAATACCAATAGATGTATAACATGATACTCAACTTGTATATGACAGTTTTGGAAAAACCTCCGTGATGTGTAAATCCACCTACGGACAAGTCTTTAATAAGGAAGCATGTGGTGTTACCTCAGGAGTTTTCTCATATGCCTGGCAGTACTACCTGGTCTGCTTGAATAGAAATGAATAGGCTGGTCAGAAGTACTTTTAGAAGCTGGAAAACACCATCTTTGGCAGGGATGACTTAACAGGACACAGAAAGGGAGTGAACTCCGTCATAGACTAGGTCAACATCCCAGCCGTCCCGTTATGTTGGTGGCAGAAGTTTAACAAAGGGCTTTCAGAGGCCTCTTCAACACATCTCCTAAATCTGGTTCCAATGCACAAGGAGGAGAGAGGCTGGCTGGTGCACAGCAACAAACCCCGCAGGCATGCATTCACAGCAGCAAATGCTGCAGGTATGTGTCCACAGCATATATGCAAACGCATGAAATCACATGCTCAACCTGATTCAGCTGAAAGCTTTTACACAATCACCCTTAATATAAGGCACATGGTTTTCATTCTAATGTGCATAAAACATTTTAAATCAGTTTTACATGTTTTCAACAGGGAAGAGAAAACCACCAGAATGAGAAACATATCCGAGAGGTAACTAACTAAGCAGCCCTGCAATCCCAGGATCAAAAGCAAAATTTGTCATAAAGCTAGTCAAACATTTACTGTAACGCACACCTTGAAATTATTACAAAAAACTAATAGAGATCAAGTGCCATCTACTGAAACGAACAGTAAAACCCTACCCAGTATATCGATTGGTTGCCTAAACTATATTTCTATAGTTATAAAGAAAGACAAGGTGGGTCTCAAAGCAATGAATGTCAAGTTACGACTGCTGTCATTTGCTTGTTTTTCCCCCCAGTAGCACTCTTAGCATTAAGGAACACTAAGGACAGACATGAAGCCTGTGCTTTTTCAGCCTATTAATCCTTGAGGGTTTGCGGTCACACTGCCAACTTGAGCAAACACTCACAGCCTGCCAGGTGCCCAGACTTCAAAAGCCAACAACTTCCTATTACTTAGAGAATTTCAGAAGGGAGGAACAGACGACCTGTAATGAAATGCCTCAACATGGAAGCAAGAGAAGGCTTGTAATCCAAATAAAATACAAAACAAACTCTGCAGAATTTTCATTTCCTTTAAACACAACTTACATAACAGTACACCTAAGATACGGTATTATAAGGTACATCTACTGTTTTGTTACAACACATTAAAAGTAATATATTTCAAGCTCCTTGGGGAAGCGATGTCCACCTTGCAGCGGCTGGAGCAGGATTTATGAAAGGATGCCAGGGCCCCAGCTCCACGGGGGGAATTTTGGAAGTAGCGCTCTTCCTATCTGCCACCTCACTTGAGAAATCCCGCTCTCAATCAGCAGAGTGTCTCAGCTATGTGAAACTCTTGTTTCTGGGCATGCCTAGAAGCAGGTCAGCTTTAAAAGAGCTCGGTGCCTGGCTCCTCTCCAAAGACCAGGCTGGGTGTTTCACACTACACAAAAGACATCAGGGTCCACACAAAAGCAGCCCAAGGAAAGCTCTCTTCTGCTCTCTGCTTTACTGGAGAAAGGATCCACCTGGGATTTGCAGGGCCAGATTTAGCTTTGAACTGGGAGGAGGCTGCACATCATCTCCCCATCACACCACCTGGGACACGCACTGCGTCCAGCTGTAAGAACCAGGGGAGGAGATGGGGTTCCTGTCCTCTCAGCTTATCAGGGCCTTCTCCAGCTCCTCCACAGATTCACCCAGTTTAGGGTGCCTGCACGTCTTTGTCACCCGTTGCTACATACATAGTGGAATCCAAACAGGCCTGAATTTCCCACAGCTCCCCTGCCTCCATCAGGAGACCCTGCCTAACCCCTGCACCCAACACACCTGAGAAAAGTAAGTTCTACAATCTAGAGTTTTGGGCAAAGTTGGGCAACCTCTGTCTAGTTGCTCTATCAGATGCTGGGTTTTATTTTCTTTTCATAATTGTGGTTTATTTATTGGAACAGGGACTGGGCATGCATTTCCCCCTTCTTCCAGGCTCTTCCTAATCTCGGAATCATAACGACAGGTGAGGACCAAAAGAGATTGAAGGCATCTAAAACACAGCTTCCCCAGGATTTATATAGCTAGGTACGTAAAAGCAAGCAAATGTTCAAAATGCCACCGCTATCTGCAAAGTCCTGCTTAGTTGTTTATGGCTGAGTTTCCACTGTTGAGCCCATTAACCACCAACTTCCCCAATGTCCATATACCACAGTGAAACCAAATCAGTCAGATTTGCATGGCTAAGATAAAGACGTTCCCTTAGCTTTCTATGCCTGCATACAAATACAGATATATAAACAGAAGGAATATAGAGACATATCCACTCAACACTGCTCAAAAAGGATTAAAAGATGTCACTCTAAAGCACAAAAAAAAAAATTTCTGAGTGATTTGGTCACCAAAAAACAAAGTTCAGAGAACACTGAAACTATTTCTGATTTTAATTCAAACATGGCCAGATAGTGGAAAAACAGAATTTTCTACTTTCTGTCTGAAATGATGCTTAAATTTTGAGAACTGTCAAATTCCTTTCCTCTTTTAAAAAAGGGGTACAAATATTTTGATATTTTTATTGCTTTAATTTAACTAATTCCTAATTAAAACTAAATCCTTTCCGTTTTTTAATTTTTAAAATTTTACATTTAAAATATAAAATTAAATAAATTAATTTAATTAAATAAATTTAAAATATAAAATTTAAAATTGAAAAATAAATTTAAAATTTATTGAATTAAATTAAGTACATTAATTAAAGCCTTAAAATATCTCTAAGCATTCTAAATATTTTAGATTGAAGATTGTCTTTGTTCAGTCTAGAGAAAGGCTTTCTTTAATGTTTTGATTTGGTCAACAACAATGATGACAGGATTACAGGGCACTGTTTATGAAGGAAGATTAAGGGAATACAATTTGTGTATTCTAATCAGTCTGGCAACACTCTATCATGGGGAGGAGGAATACAGCTGGAAAACTGTAAAGAAAACCATTTAACAGCAACACAGGATTCTGGCTTTTGCTGCATTTGCTGCAGTAGATACACAAACTGCAAAGCCTGCTCCAGCTTGACCTCACACATATTTTAAAACAAATACTTAAGAGCGTGCAGTGTGTGTAGCATCGGTTTCTCTTATTTGACTCATATTCCATAACGAATGAGCAGAAGAGAGAAAAAAAGCTTCTTAAATATAAAAAAGACTTTTTTTTTTTTTACTAAAGATCACAGCTCTTGCCATCTTCCATACCTGCCTCAACTCTGACCTCTAAACCTCAGTGCCCTTCTTACGCCAGGAGCTCAGCCATCTTTTCCAGATGGAGGAGGAGCATGTCCCCACAGTCCCCAGGAGACCTGCATCTCTATCAAAAGGCATTTGGCACTAAAAGGTGAATTGGCTGGCACAGGTCTCACCTTGTCCAACAGCCCAGCGGCTGAGGCGCTCCCTGCAAAAGTACCATATCTGCATCCCCTACTTACTCAGATTTGCAGTTGGAGCCGTGGCTTTCTCACGGACCACGCGCGAGGCTGAGCTTGAGGTTGCAGGCGTCCTGAGGCGAGAATCTCCCTTTAACAGTTGGCGTCCCACTTTCAGGAGATCTGGAGTGGTATCAGGACAATTAATGGGCCAGAGAGAGAGAGAGAGAGAGAGAGAAGAGTAATGGTGTGCCTGCTGGGTACTTGGCTTCAAACCCCCAGTACAAGAGTAACTAGATTATACAAAGTGGAAGAGCTTCCCTGGGAGCAGACTCCCTGCATCCCCTCAGCCTGCTCAGCGGCCTGCTACTAGGGCACTCGTCTCCTTTGTGCTCAAGTCCAGCCTCCAAAAGAGGCAAACAGATCTAAGTAGAAGTTTCTTTTCCCTTTACTGAACTAAGTAACAGGCACCTCCTTTTAATGTTCTTTTCCTTTGTCAGGAAGGACATAAGCACCTAAGTGCGCAAGATTTGTGCCCGAGACCCTGAATTGTAGGTGGCCTGTGCCACCAGCCCAGAGCTGAGCAGATCATTGCTTAGGACAGATGGGATTCAGGCTTTCGCCTTTTACTTGCCCATTCCTCCTTTGTAACTTGCTGACTTCTTTTCGGGATCCTCTATTATCTCTGTGATGTCTGGGTGCCTGCTGCAGCCCAAGAGTCTTCTGAACAAAAGGAGATATATGTCTTGAGGGGCCTCAGCCCAACCAAGCAACATCAACAATAATTTTTTAGAAAGGGTGGATCATACAATCTGTGACATTTTTCTAGAACACTTTTATTTAACAGGAACTTGCAGATTTGGGTTCAAAAATACAAAACACTTGAAAGCCAAAACAGTCTTTGTAGGTGCTACTTTGTTTATTCGTCTTTGAAAGAAATACGTGGCCCTTTGAATGTGTTATCCACACCAATTCAACTCAATTTGTTGAAATTCAAACTCTAAATCTAAAACATATAAAAATCCTAAATAAAAAACCATAGCGCTATGCTCATAATTTTTCAAAGATGCTTTTTCAGCATCTTTTGCTCAAAATATTTCTCTTCCAATTATATTCCGTTCTTATCTCTTGGAAGTTATACAGCACTTTTTTCACTTCAGTGCAATTCAGTTAGCTTATACCCTAAAAATTCTTCACTCCTGCTAACAAAATTCACGGTGCAACGGGAGATACAGGCTGTCCATGTGCAATGCTAGGTGCCTTGGGCAGCGGTCCTCAGAAACAGGACAAACGGACAGTGCCCAAGCCTATGAGGGATGAACAGGAGAGGAAGAGGCATCTAATTAGACTTACTTGAAGATCCAAGCGTGATCTTCAAACAGAAACTTTCTTCCGCAAATGAATGTCTAAGACTGGGTTTCCTTTCTGTTAAACAAAACAAAAAAGAAAAAAAGAAAAAGAAAAAGAAAAGAGACAGAAACCGTACTTGGCTTCAGTAAAGGCTAACAGCAGAGCTGTCATAGACCTGATGAGGAACACAGGAGATTGGGGTGGGATTCATCTGACTAAGCATGGATGTCTCTAATGTAGACACCCATGTCTGAGCCAGCCTCGGTCCCATATTTAGGCAACCGAGAGTTCGTCAATATAACCAGTGAGTTCAAGGTACTCCCTCACCCCCGAAACAGCTCCCACAACGGCCAGGAGAGAAATGGCAGATTCACCTGTTCAAGCTGTTCCCCTTCTGACCAGCAATGGGACCAGTCACTGGAGCAGACAAGGGGGGTGCCCCCCCATCTGCAGCCCACAGCTCCTGAAGGTTGTCTAAGGAGACCCGTAGATTCGGTTTTCACCTCTTCTGAATCACAAATACCGAGGGATTTACCCCAGGCAGAGGAGCCCCAGCGGGATCCGCCGCCTGCGCTGGGTCCGTTGACCCAACTGGCAGGGACCGGTCAAAAACTGCCACAGGGGGGACCCAGGCGTTCCGATGCACGCGGAGGGGGCTGGGCTATGCAAATGAGGGAACCCCCCAGCAGCCGCTTCCCCCCTGCTGCCAGCCGCCAGACCTCACAGCACCAGCTGCTACAACACACCAAGCCTTCACAGGGTGACGCCTCTCTGTGCTCAACTCCAGGATGCAAGCTTCGAGGTTAGCGCGGGCTTCAGCCTGGGCATGGCGTCCTCGCTCACAGAGGGCGACATGTGCGTGCTCATTTCCCTCTGAAAGAGTTAAAAATAACATTAGAAACCCTCAAGCTGACACAACAACATCTTCAACTCGTTTAGACTAGACACAGGAGATGTTTCTGTGATCCTAGTTTTTAAGAACAAAAATACGTGCTTTTTTGAGCCTTCAGCCGTTTTAAAAACCATTAGGTGCTGCCACCTCCTGCACATCAGCCCTCCTGCATTGCTTTGCCCTCTCCTGCTGCGTTGCTTTGCCCTCTCCTTCCCCTGCTTGCCAGGCACTCACCACAGCAGCAACGTTCTCCGGGTAGACGGTCATCATCACGGCGTTGGCAGGACCAAAGCTGATATAGGTGGAGTAGGCTTCCAACACGGCCATACTGAGGTAGAACAGAGATGCTGTCTCCTGGCAGATGACAGCCTAAGAACCAAGGATGACACAGTCATTCCCAGGAGGGAGCACACTGCAAAGGGGGGAAAAAAGGAACCCACACAAGCAAGCCCCAGCCTGCAATTTGGTGTGCAGTAGCAGCAAAGGAGACCATTGTATACCAGTGGTACCAGGGAGGGGAGAGGCCCTGAGGTTTGTCCCATCCACTTACCAAGGTGACCCAGGAGCTACTGCCCCCATGTGCACCGCAGATGTAGAGGCACAGGAGGGTGATGGACATGACAAAGCAGAACACAGAGACAAACATCACCCAGCCTTGCAGCATGGGTAACTGGACCTTCGAGGATGCCACCAGGATCCAGACAAGGCCCCCAAAGATCTGCAAGTGAAAGTGGGAGAGAAAGCAAGCATGGGGTAAATCGGCTTATCCAGGGCAGAGCCAAAGGCCACGCACACCTCTGGCGCTAGCACTGCACATGGCAATAGCCCAGGGATACCTCTGAGTTCTTCCCAGCCTCCACTTGAAACTGGGTATTTAGCTGGGAGCACCTGCCTCTGATCTTGACCCAAAAAAAGCCTGCCTGTGGCCCTGCCTCCTGGTGTCACTGCCATTCATGCCCTCCCCACATCAGTGTGCTCAGGAGGCTGGTTCAGACATTTCTGAAGGCTGGTGTCGATGAACAGGGAAGCTTATCCCAGTAGGGCATGTTTGCTTCACACCCAGTGTGGCAGATACCTGAAAGGAGTGCTGTCAAAGGCAGCTCAGCTGCACAAACAGCACAGACATGGCCTTAATGAAGGCCACGTGAAAATGTTACCCTGAAAGGAGAGAGAACAAGCTGAAGAGAGGTAATACCGCCAGTTTTACTCTCTGGTAGGGGAAATAAGGTTGGGGCTCCCAGCTTCTCCTGGGAAGGAGGACTTGTATTGCTGCTCCAGCTATTTGGGTCTTCCTTCGCTGGCTACACCAGAGCTGCACAATGCACCAGCTGCTGCTCCAGTCGCAGGTGGGACCCCATTCTTCTCACCCAGGCTTGGGAGTTTGCCTTGGGTTTTTTGGTGGGATGGGGAACGCAAGGACAGCTACATCTAGGCTCTACCTTTTCTCCACCAGCAGATTCCTACACCAGAGGATGAGAGCACAATGTCCAATGCTGCAGAGTGTTGAGCTGCAAACGGTGTCTTTGCACTACAACACACTCAGCAGCTTTTCTCTGCCTCAAATCAGCCCAGTTGTTTCTTGAACCTGTGCAAAGTTTAGTCTATGCAGCATCCTGTGATGAGGAGTTTCTCGGCTGAACGCACACTGCGTGGAGACTGGTGCTGCTGTGGGGACCTATCCCTCATCACTGGCTGGTCTTGGGCTCGCAGGCAAATCTCCAGAGGTAAGACAGCCTCACTGACTCTAAGAGCATTCTGATCGCCAGTGTATCCCAGGCCAGCCTTTGCCACCATCCAAGTGCCAACTCATAGAGATCACGGCATTTCCATTTCCTTGGAGGCTTTTTGCAAGTGGAGAAAAACGTTTCTGATTTACAATACTCAGAAAACGTTACATCATTTGTGTCACCCACATTTGTAGGAAAGTTCATTGGTTACATTACACAAATTGATACATTAAATCAAGGATGCGGTTGAGACCTTGCAAATATCTGAGTGCAAATAGGTTGGCCAAAGTGCTGCTGTTTTGCTGCCTCTAATAACAACCAAAGACTGACACTTGAAAACTAATCCAGTCCCTGTAATAAATCGTGCAATGACACCATGAGTGCGTTGCAGCTAAAGATCCTGGAGAAAACCTCACCGCTGCTCCATTAAAATCCAACACAAGTGGGGTGAGATAAGAGGTTGGGGGAAGAAGTATCACTTCTCATTTCTTACCACTCCCCAACTCTCCTTTCTGCAGGATGTGATTTCTCACTCAGACAAGTATGTTTGTGTGGTTTGATTACTGGCTTTGGTTCAGAAGAGTCATAAAACTGAGGAAAGGGTCAAGAGGCTTCCAATAAACACACAGCAGGTTGGGGACAACAGTCTAAGGAAAAAAAAGTCTTTTAAATAGCCTTTACAAAGCAAACATATCTGCTTTCAGCTCGTTTCAGCTTTTCCACGTAGGCCTGGCTATCCAGATATGCAGAAGACTCTTCAAATGAAATAGATTACAAGAATGAAACCCAGCCTCACAGAATAAAAATGGTAGCTCTTAATCAGCACACCCCGATGTGGCAATCGTATGAGCTGCGGGCAGGACCTTCTGGCTTTTTCGCATCTGTCTTAGCAATTGAAATGACAAATATTTTTGTGGTTACCATATTAGTCCACTGAAGGCAACCTTGGATTCCGCTACGGACTGAGAAACTCTTTGTCCTTCTGAATGCTGTGATATGAGGCAGCTGCCCCTTTTGTACACAGAGATAATAGAGCTGGACGACCTAGAGTCATAACGCCTCCAGAGATGGAGAAATCCAGTTATGCAACATTCTTCTTTCCCAGGTGGTTCCTTAGCCTTTAGGATGCACATTTCCAGATCTTACCCAAACCAAAGGATAGGGTGCTTATTTTCGTCTCATTAAGCAAGCTGCCTTGCCAAATCCCCTAGAGAAAGGGATTACAAACAGTTCAAGGCACAGCCACGACCGTAATATGCTGATGCCAACAGCATGTTCAGCACCAGGACCACCGTAACCCAGTGGTAGAGGTGGCTGGCAAGTGTCTGCCCCACCAGAACCTCCACAGGGACTTTGTACCCACCTTCATGCAGCTGCAGGAAACCTAGACCATGCTCTCAGGCCCTGGGCAGAGACCAAGTCCCCAGAGCGTATTTGGAGGAGCTGAGGCAAACTTCTCCTTATACATCAGTAACGCCTGCTTTACTCCAATTCTTCTTTGCTCGACAGCTAGGAGAATGAAGTAAGTGCTGTAAATCCCAGGAGTGTGGACTGACTTGGGTGGCAAGGAAGGATTTGGTCACAAAGGGCAAAGTTGAAGTTTTAGCATTAAGTGATCTGAGTGCCATTCTACAACCCTCAGCCAAGCTCCTCAGTGCTGGATGAAAGTACTCAGGCTTTGGAACAAGCCTCTCAAACTGTTGTGAGAAGAGCAGGCTTCATGGGCAGAAGACACAGGAAAAAGACTTTAGTTGAAACTTTCCATCTTCTAGTCAGTGCTCGCAGCAACTGCTTTTAATCACCTGTGCCAAACCTATTAAGATTATGATCTTCTCCTGCTTAAGGAAACTACAATATGGGAAGAAGTTATAAGGTGTTTGTTCACTCTTTGCTCACCCACTGTTGCCCACACACCCAGGTCCAGCGCTCTGTGTCTTCAGCTCGGGAACATTGCAGCTGAGCAGAATGGCTTCAGCAGCCTTGAGTCTTTGCTGCTGTGAACAATTACTTCAGCTTGCCTTTAGCCCCTGCTTTAAGCAAACCGTTTATCTTCTGCCTGTTTCAGCTGCTAAAATCATCTTCCAATTAATTAATCGGCTCAAATTGGCAACCTACTTTAAACCTACCAGCAACCCCTTCCATTTTGTTAGGCAGGAGATTACAAAATGTTTACAGATACACCACAAAAATCCCCTGCAGACTAAAGGAGAGCTTCAGAGCTCCCAGCTCAGGGCTTGTGCTTTTCTCTGAGAGTGATCTAGGCACCAGGGGCTGCCCTCAGACCCCTACGTCTCAGAGACCTGGCACGGGTCCTGAACCACATGCTTTGTATGAGGTCTCATCCCTCAGGCACCTGCAGCATGAAGCGTGCTGGATGCCCTGCAAACAGGATCTGCCCTCCCCAGGAAGAAGCCAGAACTCACGATTTCAGGAATGAAGAGCACATCTGGAAAAGTTGTCAGAACAGCCAGGCCGCTGGGCAAAGAAGCGGTGGAAGTTGCTGAGGACATTGTGAGCCTCTCCCACGGTGATTGTCAGCTGCTCTGGCTCTAGCTGCTGGAGGTAGCTGCCAAATGCAACCTTCTTCCCTCCCTCTTTTCCTTCCTTCTGTCCCTCCCCTTCTTCCTGCTCTTCCTCCTGCCCTCACTCCTTCCTGTTGGCAGATGAAGAAAGCTGTGAATGGCACAGGTGTGGCCAAACCCTGTGACCAGGGGCTACTTGGTGGCTGATGGGAGCCACATGGGAGGTTTTCAGGAGATGTGAGGAGCCCTGAGGCATTTTGAGCACAGCTGTCTGTACACAAGCTGAGCGTGTAGGGCAAGTCCCTGGGTGGTGGTGGGTGGCACTGCCTTATACCTGAGGGCAGTAGGGAAGACCTGTACACATCCAGACAGGCAACGTCTCATCCCCTTTATTTGCACAGTAAATCAGCTTGTCCGCCACCCACATGAGCTGTCCACAGCAGCTGCCACAAGGGCAGCTGGTGGACAGGGCAAGACAGGACATGACAGCTACTGGCAAAGAGCAGGGCTGAGAAACCTCTCACAGATGGACATGCGTCCCAAGACAAGGGCAGCTGAATTGCAGGATGAACCACTTCTATCATCTCAGAGGGAGATTGGATATGCCAAGGTAAGAAAAATGACATAAAATAAAGAGATTTCCCAAGCCATTTGGCTTTTTCCATGACATCAATCCCTTGGCAGCCCTTTCACAACCACACCAACGCTGGGCCTCTCTGCTTGCTTTGCCATGTAAGTGGCAACCTTGCCAGAGCCCAGCAACAAAGTGGACACTCACCTGCTAGGGCTCCAACAAATAAATGACCGGGACTGAAACCTGTTGACAGTTCATCACTGCGCAACCCTGGAAGCGTGCATCTTCTTGGTTTTTTGGGGGTATTTTAAATCAGCTTCAGTAAAATGTCTCTTAGATTTGTAAATCTTTAGGAAGAACAAACATTGCATAATGCAGGTGAAGTGCTTGGAAATGTTCTGACTTAAATGTTGTTGACATGTAAAATTGTCTGAAACCTCAAAATTGAATGTTACGGTTAAAAAAGGAGGAGAGAATTGTTGGGGTTTTCCTTGCTGAAGAGTAGTAGTGCTGTGTTAATTTTTAAGGAGAATTTCATACTGAAGGGGCTAAGATTGTAAACCTTTGAAAAGCCCACTCGTGATTTGCATTTTGGATTTGTTTTGAAATCTAAAAATTATTAATATTTTAGCTCTCTGTCTTTGCTTTTTTCTCTTGAGCTGTGGAGTTGTTTAGGACACTTGATGTAGTATATGTACATAGATCTGTCTTGTTCTTTTGTGTAATTCTTTTTGTAAGGTATTACGCTTACTTGTTACAAGTACAGTAATCAAGTACTCCATACAAAGTCTCAGATGATTTTTTTTAGCAAGGTTGATAGGCAATACCTTCTGGGTTTACAGTTTCTCTTGCAGTATATATCCGTGGTGTAATTAACTTCTGACATTTAACATTTCGGCATAGTACTTGGCAGGCCTGCCTCTGTTCTCAGGAGACTGTAGTAAGGAACTGATCTGTAGTCTCTTAATGCTAGAAGACTGCCTCTTGGTCTACAAAATGATCTGAAGATTTCAGACAGCTAAATGGGGGACAAAGTCTCCCCAAACCCTCCGGAGTGTTAATGCTGACTGTACTCCAGCAGTGCTTATTGAGAATGAAATCCATGTGCAGAAAAAGTAAGGATCTCCCTTAGCTGCCTGTGTCTGGGTACCTATTGGTGCTCAGTTAATATCTGGAAGTGTCTTAGACTGGAATCATTTTTGTGTAGTAATGGAGGGCTGTGTTCCGTTAAGTAACAGGGAAGACTATATCCTGTGACCTTTTCTCTGGTGGCTTGGTATTTATGTGTAGCAGTTGAAATAAGCCCAATACGGCTTCCTGGAAACCGAAGCGTTCTGGAAGACAGTGCTGAGCAGTAGGCTACTAGTGCCTGCAAAGTTCCTGTAGTCTCTTTCTTCCCCACTCCCCAGCAGATTCTGGGCTGAGATGCACCCAAATTTTCCAGGCAGTGATCAACATAGTGGACGATAAAATGGGATTTTCCTTTAAACTGGATTTTCAGTTAATTGAATTTAGTTAGAACTTGGTTGCTTCTGCAAATTGTAGATACCTATCTGCACCTTTAGACTTTCTAAATGCCAACGAATTTATTTTTTTTCCCAACAGGAACAGTCAAGCTAAATGCTCTTTGGCTGAATAAGCAGCACTGTATAAAATGTCTCGTGTGTGAAAATGTTTTTTGTACATTGTAGGGGAATAGACAGGGATTGCCGACCGGAAGATCACGGGCTGTGACGGAAAGGTAGACTCCTCCCCATAGGAGTGGCAGGAACAGGAAGCTCAAGAGCTATATAAGCGTGTGACGCAGCTAAATAAACGGACATTTTGTATCCATCATATTGATGTCTGTGCATCACTGTCCCCAGGGTGGGTAGAGCCCTGTGTCCCGGAGATATGCGGCCCAAGATAAGTTCTCCCATAGAAGCGTACAGCAACTAGTGGGGACCCCGACGTGATCGGCGGGGTGGCATGGCAAGTTCGCCGGGGGGAAAAGATAGCTTGGGGCACGCAGGGGTGGGACGGGGAGCCGCAGGACGGCGGGCGCGCCATGGAATCAGTCGTAAAGGTACTGAAGGGATTGGGGAAGGAATATGGAACTTCGATTTCGAAGGCGCCTACCTCAAAGGCCATCCAATGGATGATTACGTGGGGGCTCATACGGAGTCCCGCAGACATATTTAATAAAGATAATTGGGTGAGAATTAAAGAGGAGTCAGCCGAAAGGGCTATGATGAGAAAACGCCAGTACATACAGCTCTGAGAAAGATACTGATACAAAAATTCGCGGATACTATCTTTCAAAGTCCGAACCTCCCCGTAAGAGGAAGCGGAGTATCCAGAAAGTTCCCGAAATAAAACTCAATAGTAACAAAGTCACTATTAAGCAGGCATCCTTTATTACAGCGCTGGGCAGCACTGGGGATTGATCCACCACGAGTGCTCCAGTGATTCAGTAAACTTCTAAAGATTATATACTATAAAGTCATACATATTAATGAGATTCACGAGGATTCATTAACATATGTAAAAGCTCAAGCTGCATGCATAGTTGTCCTTTTAGTGGTCTTTGGGAGTCCTCCAGTGGTCTCTGATGGTCTTCCTCACCTATCCGCTGGCTGAACTTTGGGTTTCCTTTGCCCATATATAGTCATTGAATGAGCTCCTCGGTCCTTTAGCCTTGGACTGTCACAAGGGGTTGATTTAAACTAGTTCCTCGAGTGCTTATCTCGGCACTGATGTGTGGGAAACTATAGGCTTGAATCCACATGCGGGTCCCCTGATAAGTTGTTTGAGATAGAAAGCGGGCTGGAGGATTATAGGTACGCGATGGAATTAGCTTGACTACAGACCCAGTGTCAGACCCGCTGATGGAAAATTACAGAGATCAGACCCGATGATGGGAAATTACAGAGAATCTGCAAGTCACCAGGAGGAGGAAGAAAGGCGAGAGATATCTCGGCCTTGAGAGCAAAGAAGAAAGGCAGGGATGTCTCTCGGCCTTGAGAGCATCCGACAAACAACAAGGAGTTTAGGCACGAAGTACAGAAATAGACTGTTCGTTAAGGAGGTGTCGCAATCCGTATGAAGTAATTGTTGAAGCTTGTTTACAAGAGCATATAAAAGCGCTGTGACTTAAAAATAAAACTGAAGCTTGCTCTATCACTCACGTTGAGTTGGCTGCTTGCTTTCCTCGCTCGCCGCAACTGGCGCCCAACGTGGGGCCTGAAAAGGACTATTTCTGATACGGCAGCGAGAGACGGAGACGCACTGGCAGACGGCGGCCAGGGGGCAAAAGAGGAGTCGATTTATGCATCATTTCTGATACGTTCCGACCCTCCGGCCTGGATCCAACCTCGGAATTCAAGAGGGGATCCGCTTTCTGCAGTTGAAGCTAACCCGGGAGCGAGAGCCGTACAAACGACGCTGATTTATCCTCACATCGGGCGATGGAGGTCGAGGTAGCTTTTGAATTATTAAAGTGCTTTTTAGAAAAGCGGGGAGTAAGTCAGTTAAAAGACTTGTCAAGGCTAGTTACAGTGGGCAAAGTGAAAGAGTTCTTTAAAGAACCGGAGTCGATTTTTGAAGTAGAGGAGTGGAGAGCTTATGGTGATTGTTTGTGGGACTTGGTGATAGATGACGATAAGACAGCGAAAAAGCTAATGAAACCTTGGCGGGAAGTGATTAACTGTATGAAAAAATATAAAACTGAAAAAAGATTAGCAACAGCCGCCTCTGATCGGCTAGACAATTGTGACCCCAATGCTGGAAAGATTGGAATTGGCTTAGGCAATCCTTCGCCTCCCTTCTCGGGGATCCCAGTTACCGTACCTCGAAAGCCCCTTATTCCTCCTCCTCCCCCTCCTCCTCCTCCTGGTGGATCTGTAGAAACTAGCGGAGAAGGAATAAGCTTGGGAAAGGGAGGTGAAGATATTGAAAATTTATGTGATGTAGTTTCTCCGGTGGAGGAAAATAAGCCGAGCACCCCGTCTAGTCACCGTTCTGTGCCTAGTGTGCGCAGCCGAGTTGACTGGCGGAAAATCGGGTTTGAGGCATTACAAAATGGGGACCTAGAGACCGCCGACTTGTTGGCTCAGGCTTTCCCTGTCATCTATCAACCGGACCCTGCTAACAATCAAAATTTATTCGCACACCATACTCCTCTTGATTGGAAAATCTTGAACCAGCTGAGAAGTACGGTCAGCGAATCGGGTGTACACAGTGAGCCGACCAGACAGATGCTAAATTACATTTGGGGAAGCGGGCTGCTTTGTCCCGAGGATATTAAAAACATTATGAAGTTCATACTGACACAGTCGCAGCAGCTTTTATGGCAGGCTCACTGGCACGCCCTATGCGATAGATCGGCAGACACCCAGCGCCAGCAAAACGATCCGCTAGCAGGAGTAATAGTAGAACAACTTATGGGAATAGGACCCTTCTCGTCCCTAGACATGCAAATGCAGACAGGCCCTGATGTATTAAGAGAATCAATGAGGCTAGCAAGGGACGCCTTACAGCGCGTCAAAACAGCACCAATCACCCCTTCTTACATGTCGATTAAGCAAGGGAGGGAAGAGCTTTTTGCCACATTTGTGGATCGAGTTACAGAAGCGTTAGATCGTACCGACTTACCTGAGTTTATGAAGGGCCCATTGCTGCGTCAATGTGTTATGGAAAACTCCAACCAAGCTACTAAAAGTATTTTAATTACACTTCCCCTAGACGCAGGCATTGAGGTGATGCTTGAACGCATGAGTCGAGTACCTACCGGTCCTCAAGCTATGTTAGTTGAGGCACTGAGGGAAGTTGGGCAGGGAATGGTACAGGTTCAACAACAAGTTTGTGCCGCTCTCGCCCCATTGGGTCCAGCTAAAAACCCTAACAGAGGGCCAGCTACTTTTAGATGCTTCCGCTGCGGAAAAGCAGAACACATGAAGAGACAGTGCAGCGAAGCTAACTTATGGTGCAAACACTGCCAAGCTCAAAGCCACAATACAGCTGCCTGCCGGCGTTCGGGAAACGGGAAGCTGAGCGCCCAGAGTCGCAGCGCGCAGGCACCAATTGCGGCTCCAGTGACTTCTCAGCACTCCGTCACCACGCCACCAGTCGTGCCGAGCAGCTCCGGCCAGCTTCCAATTTGCAACCCGCCACCAGAGGAAGCCTCGGCTTGGACTTGGCAACAGCAGTAGATGTCACTTTGATGGACACTCGTCCACAGAAGATCGGCATGGCTCACAGAAGAGCCAGTATGGGTCGGGCAGTGGCCGCTCAAACGGGAAAGTCTACAGCAAGCCCACATATTAATAAAAGAACAATTAGATCAAGGACATCTCCGACCGTCGACAAGCCCCTGGAACACCCCTATTTTTGTTATCAAGAAAAAGTCAGGGAAATACAGGCTGTTACATGATTTACGGGCAGTAAATCAGCAAATGCAAGCGATGGGGGCTTTACAGCCTGGCCTTCCAAATCCAGCCATGTTACCAGCTGGTTGGCATTTGCTAATTATCGACTTAAAGGACTGCTTCTTTACTATAAAGCTGCATCCTCAGGATACCCAGCGATTTGCATTTACATTACCAGCAATCAACAGAGAGGGTCCTGACTTACGTTTCGAATGGACAGTATTGCCACAAGGCATGAAGAATAGCTCTACTCTGTGTCAACTTTTCGTAGATGCTGCATTAAAAAATGTGCGGCAGCAATGGCCGGACACTATAATTTACCATTACATGGATGACATCTTGTTCGCGCAACAACAACCCTTCTCGGCACAGCAAGAATTATATTTACAGCAACAGCTCCAGCTACACGACCTAGTAATCGCAGCAGAGAAGGTTCAACGTTCGCCAGTATGGAAATACCTCGGATGGCGCATCAGTGACTCTCAAGTAAGTCCACAGAAACTTACGTTACACACGGCAATCAAAACCCTTAATGATGCTCGACGGCTGTTAGGAGACCTACAATGGCTACGGCCAGTAGCCGGAATCACTAATGATGACTTGGAGGTTCTTCGCCCTATGTTAAAGGGCACTGACCCTGCCACGCCGGTCCGACCGGCTGCCGAACAAACCTCGATGATACAACGCCTCAGCTCCGAGATCGTTCAGAGAGCAGTAGACCGGCTGGACCCCGATCTCCCCATCAATCTCACCATACTCCATGGTTCTACTCACATTTTGGGTGCACTTACTCAGCGCAAAAAGAAAAAGGGGGAGAAGATAAGGGTGTTGGAATGGATATTTACAAGCCTACAGCCGAAGACAAGCCTGCCCTACCTGCAGCCATCACGGACCAGGCATAGGGCTAGGAGTTAATCCCAGAGGCCTTCAGGCCAGGGAAATATGGCAAATGGACGTTACGCATGTGTCAGAATTTGGGAAACTAAAATATGTTCATGTTACTATCGATACTTATAGCAAGTTTTTATGGGCAACAGCACAGTCAGGGGAAAAGGCTGTCCATGTTATACGTCATTTAACAGTCTGTTTTGCTGTAATGGGAACTCCAACATAGATTAAGACAGACAATGGGTCAGCATACTGTAGTCAGAAGGTTAGGAAATTTTTACAGGCATGGGGGGTACGCCATCTCACGGGCATTCCACATTCACCCACAGGGCAAGCAATAATTGAGAGGGCGCACCAGACTCTAAAACAATATCTAAACAAATTTCGAGACGTAAAAGATGTACAAGAACGGCTCGCAAAAGTTTTGTTTGTATTAAATCACTTGTGCATATTTGCAGAACACGATAACCCTCCTGCGTGGGTGCATGGGAATGACGGTAGGAAGGAGTCAAGACAGGCAGTAATGGTAAAGTATCGAGACCCTTCCACTGGTCTATGGCAAGGGCCCGTAGAAGTCAAATACTTTGGTCGAGGTTACATGTGTGTGCTTACCCCCACAGGTCCAAGGTGGATACCCAGTAGATGGGTAAAGGCTATGCCTAACGAACAGAAGAACGAAATCTGCGAAGTGACAGGAGACAGTGAAGACGTATGACTGCACCGGTAGAGGTAGCCAGGATACGGATAGAATGTCCCCAATGTAATAAGTGCCGACCCTGGGTACTAAGAGAGTGTCATAGCTGTCAACAGCGCGGGTGGGTAAGAACCCATCGAGCTAGGGGGTGGTGTGACAGTTGCTACTATCACCCATCACAGACACATAAGGTTTTAATCATCACAGGCCACGGAATAGAGGGTTCTAGACGATATGAATTGTACACCCTTGACTGGATTAGACAAATCAATAGTACTCCCGTTAGTCATCGTATCGTGATAAGAATCACCGAGGGCATGTACATACCGCCCCAGCCAAAACAGAATGTATGGGTTACCCTGGCAAATCTAACAGGCCAAGATTCCATCTGCCTATCATTGTCATCGCCAGGAAATCCCCTCTCCACCTGTTTGGTTGGAGTGCCGGTTGATAATTGGACGCTAGTGATACCACAAAATACACCACACTTAGGGAGCCTTTGTGATACTCCCCAGAATTGTGTGAATAATTGGGACGGTTGGGCAGTCCATCGCCCTCAAACTAATCTCGAGCCACAAGAGCTTGAGCTATTGGGTTCTTTGTCAATGGATGCTTGTTTATACTTTAATTATACGGAACGAAACCAGTCTCTTTCTTGGCCTGTGAATGCCACCCTAAGTGTATATAAAAATGCCACTGCTTGGTGTAACTATACCTCTGCAAATATATCCCGCTCTAGCAATATGCCTATTGCTCTACCTGCAGGTTTGTTTTTAATTTGTGGAGACCGGGCTTGGCCTGGCATCCCGTCACATATAAAGGGAGGGCCTTGCTCTATAGGTCGCCTAACACTTCTTACTCCTAACACTTCAATGATTTATCAACATTATAGAAAGATGAGAAGCAAAAGGAGCACTCATAAATTTGAGAACAGCTGTGACTCTACAGCTGAGTTTTGGAATCCGGCAAAGATCATAGCTGCTTCCTTCTTGGCTCCTGGAGTTGGTGTTGCTCAAAGCCTCACGACATTAAACAAGCTAGGGTGTTGGCTAGCTAAGCAAACAAATGCCACATCAAAGGCGTTATCTGACTTATTACTAGATGTAGGCTCTGTAAGACACGCTACGCTGCAAAACCGCGCAGCCATAGATTTTTTTGCTTTTAGCCCAAGGACATGGGTGTGCTGAGTTTGAAGGGATGTGTTGCATGAATCTATCAGATCACTCGGAATCAATACATGCAAGTATTGAGAGCTTAAGAAGGAGGGTCTCAGAACTTAGGGAGGATGATCCATGGCATTGGTTTAACAGCTTGTTTAATGGATGGGGCATTGGCAATTGGATTAAGAGTATTTTGCAGATGGGACTAATGATATTTATACTGTTTATCATTGTATTAATGTGTGTTCCTTGTATATCGCAATGTATGCGACGAATGATGGAAAGAAGTATGAGTGCCGTGTTCCTTTCTCAAGGAATAAAAGAAAAAGGGGGAAATGTGGGAAACTATAGGCTTGAATCCACATGCGGGTCCCCTGATAAGTTGTTTGAGATAGAAAGCGGGCTGGAGGATTATAGGTACGCGATGGAATTAGCTTGACTACAGACCCAGTGTCAGACCCGCTGATGGAAAATTACAGAGATCAGACCCGATGATGGGAAATTACAGAGAATCTGCAAGTCACCAGGAGGAGGAAGAAAGGCGAGAGATATCTCGGCCTTGAGAGCAAAGAAGAAAGGCAGGGATGTCTCTCGGCCTTGAGAGCATCCGACAAACAACAAGGAGTTTAGGCACGAAGTACAGAAATAGACTGTTCGTTAAGGAGGTGTCGCAATCCGTATGAAGTAATTGTTGAAGCTTGTTTACAAGAGCATATAAAAGCGCTGTGACTTAAAAATAAAACTGAAGCTTGCTCTATCACTCACGTTGAGTTGGCTGCTTGCTTTCCTCGCTCGCCGCACTGATGTCCTGAGTCTCTGTTATCAATGAATTTACGAGCTTATTCACTATCTTTTTAATCCTGTCTGGCACCAAGTTGCATTCTTCAAAACCCTGAAACTATCTTTGCAAGGGAGGAAACCACAAGAGAACAAGGATGCTTACAATAAGGACTAAGTCAAGGACTGTCAGGGGTTTAGTTCTTTCATTCCCCCCTTTTCTTTAAGCTTTGTAAATTCCTTTACAAAGGTTCTAAATTTTCATATTTCATTATCTTAGGTAAAGCCCAAACTCTTATTGCCAATTTCTTTAGCTTATACCACAAACAGTAATTGACGACACTTAGTATAATAACAAATGCTAACAATATCAAAAGCGGGTGAACTAAAATATTCAAAGTTTTCTCTGCAGAGGGTGAGTACCCTGAAAAGATATCCCACCAATGATGGGCAGTATCAGATTCAATTTGACTCGACAGTCCGACAAGCTTGTCTCCAGTTATTATTGTTTTAATAATAGATTCAGCTAATGTTTTGTTTCGTTTTCCTAAATGTTCTTGAAGTTTCTGTGATTGATTCAAGATTTCATTTAATTTCTTCAGAGATAAACTTGCATGACTTAAATTTAAGCTCTCATAATGCCAAAACATTGCTACTTGTTCTTCTGTATATGCAAAAAATGAATAGGTTTGTCCATGCCAAGTTAAATGGGTTATGTTCTTGAAACATCCTATGAATGGGGTAGTTACATTGTATTGTTCAACTACTGATCGATTGTTAGTTACTAAGCACACATATCTGGCATTAACTTCTACAAACATTTCGAACACATTAGGAGACAAGATCGTCCATTTACAATTGTTAACAGAGTGTTCTAATAAGCAGGGTTCATATACTCGAGATTGTTGTCCACACAAGATTCCATCAGAGGTGGTTTCACAAAGATCTAAATCGTATGTTTTGTAATTGTTCCCAATATACTTCCCTTGGAATTCTGGTAACCAATATTCTGGATTCCCTTGATTCAAAAAGAGGGTTGGCAGAATTAAATATTTACACATTACTTAGGGGTCAGTTATATTATAGTATACTAATTTTCCTGCACACCATCTATCATAACACTGCACAAATTGTGAATAGGCTTTTATCCAGTGTCTAGGTAAAACCCATTGTCCAAATAATTTTCTCCACATAAACTCATTATTACTCATCAAGTAGGACTGCACCTTATTCTTTTGTTCTAATTGCCACATGACTTGTAGAGTACAGACAGTCCAGTCCACAAATTTTGTCAAATTTTTAAGTGATTGTATCTGGGTAATTATACTCTTATTAAAGAGATATAAGGACTCTTTATCATATTCTAAATTCTGTATCTGAGGATTAAAGGTGGTTGGCATCCATTCAGCCTAAATCTTGATTGCTTGAGCTACATCGAATCCTGCGGTTCCAACTTTACTCCTTAAAGTTTCCAAATCTACTGAATTTAGTAGTCCTAACCCAGTTCCTGCATCTCCGAGTAAAGTATCATACCAAGCTCGTTTTACTTTGCAGGGAGGGGTGGCTGGAAAAGATATGTTAAAGAACAACATATGCTTTTGCCTTATCTTTGCCACATTCTTACAAGTGGATGGTAATCTAATTAATTGGTCCTGATTCACTGCAGGTCGTGGATTCAACAATGTTAAGGAGACTGCCACCCCAGCAGTTCTATTAATGCTTCCATTTGTACACATTAGTGTATCCCAGTTACCAGTTTTCCAAGTATGTGTCTCCTTTATGGGGGTGTTATTTTGAAGAAAGCACTTCTTCATCTGCAGTGGAGGCCCTATCCCTTTGATTGCACAACATTTTAAGGCAACATTCGTTATCACAGTGACATTTGTCAAATTTGAACATAATACAAAGGTCATTCCATGCCATCCCGTCAATTTATCACTCCTAGTATAGGGTTCCCACAAAGAGCAGTTTTCAGCAAACTGAACTAACGTATTGGTGTTATTTCCCCAAATCCACCAGAGACTATCAACAGATTCGCTTCTTTTCTTCAGGGGCCAACTGGGAGTAAATGTACTTATTAATTCAAGACAACAACATAGCAATATTAATGTTAGTTTCGGGTCAGCCTTATAGACGTGGGTCCTACGGGTTGGGACTTCCATGGTCCTTCAGGTGCCTTTTTAATTCTGGAATAGTGGATCCAAGCAGCGTGCTTCTCAAGCTTGACCGCAGTGTAAGTCGTAGGCAGAACTTGAAAAGGGCCGCTCCACTTCTCTTCGAGAGGATCACCTGGGTGGGATCTTGTCCTTGATATATAGTCTGAAAGGGTCTCCCATATAGAATTTCAAAAGGACTCAGTTTTTCCTTAGTTCTTGGCTTGACTCGGAGCCTTAGTAACGCAATAGGGAGGGCTTGATCCCACCTTAAATTCATCTCCTGGCAGATTTTGCTCAATTGTGTCTTTATTAAATGATTCATCTTTTCTACTTGCCCACTTGCTTGCGGGCGATAAGTTGTGTGTAATTTCCAATTAATTTCTAAAAATTTACTAACTTGTTGAACTACTTGTGCCACAAAGTGTGGTCCCCTATCAGAGGAGATCACTTCTGGCACGCCGAATCTGGGAATAATTTCTCTCAATAAGACTTTTGTTACTTCTCGGGCTTTATTTGTTCTGCAGGGGAAAGCTTCAGGCCATCCGGAAAAGCTATCAGTTAATACTAATAGATATCTGTACCCCCCTTTTCTAGGGAGTTCCGTGAAGTCTATCTGCCAGTTCTGGCCTGGAACATTCCCTTTACCAATACTTCCAAATTTCACCCGATTCTCTACCTTTGGGTTATTCTTTAAGCATATTTCGCATCTATCAACTATAGTTTTTATAGTTTGAAACAAATTTCTAGCTATCATCTGCTTGGTGAGGGAATTGTACAAAGCTTCAGTTCCCCAATGAGTTTTATCATGTTCTGTTTTTATTAATTTCCATAATATTCTGAAGGGAACTACTATTTTGTTATCTTTTAACATTGCCCATCCTGTCGGGCCAATTTCAGCCTTTAAATCAGTAATTAACTTCTGATCCTTTTTATCATATTCAACTATCTCAGGTAGTGGCAAAGATTTTTCAGGAATTATGCCTAATACCTCACCTTGTTCCGCAGCTTGCCTTGCCTCATGATCAGCTAATTTATTTCCCACTTCCCTGTCAGTGTTACCTTTCTGATGTCCTTTGCAGTGCATAATTGCTACTGCCGACGGAAGTTGTACAGCATCTAGAAGTCGCAAAATTATATCAGCATGTTTTATGTCTTTCCCTTGAGCGGTTAAAAGTCCTCGCTCTTTCCAAATTGCCCCATGGGCATGAACTACACCAAAGGCATATTTTGAGTCTGTCCAGATATTTACTCGCAAACCTTCAGCAAGCTCTAATGCTCTTACTAAAGCGATTATTTCGGCCCGTTGTGCAGATGTGCCCTTAGGGAGTGACTTTGCTTCCACTACTTGGTCTGTGGTTGTCACCGCATATCCTGCCATTCGAACTCCATTCCTTACAAAACTGCTCCCATCAATATACCAAGTGTGGTCAGCCTCCTCCAGCGGCTCCTCCTTCAAGTCGGGCCTACTCGCATACACAGTCTCAATGGTTTCTATGCAGTCATGCACGACAGTCTCCATTTCCTGTTTATCAGTTAAAAAGGAAGCAGGATTGATAATAGTGGATGTGACAATTTCTATATCATCCTGTTCCATCAAAACTGATTGATATTTCAAGAATCTTGATGGCGAGAGCCAGTGTCCCCCTTTTTGTTCTAAAACGGAGGTTACAGTGTGGGAAGTGTGCACAATCATCTTCTGTCCCAATGTGAATTTTCGGGCTTCTTGGATAATCAAGACCACGGCAGCTACTGCCCGAAGGCATCCTGGCCATCCTTTGCTTACTTCATCCAATTGTTTGGAGAAGTATGCAACAGCTCGTTTATAAGGACCCAATTTCTGGGCCAAAATTCCCAAAGCCACTCCTTGTCTTTCATACGAGAACAGCCAAAAGGGCTTAGTTACATCGGGCAGGCCCAAAGCTGGAGCCCTCATTAGTTCCAATTTCAGTTCTTTGAATGCCCGCCTGGCTTCCATCTGTCCATATTAATTGTGTCAAGCTATTTTTCAACAGTTCATACAAAGGTTTAACCAGAAGTCCATAATTATAGATCCATAATCGGCACCAACCTGTCATTCCCAGAAAGGTTGAAGTTCTTTTACCATGGTTGGTTCTGGAGTCCTGCAAATGGCTTCTTTCCAGTCATTCCCGAGCTGTCTCTGTCCCTTAGAAATCACGAATCCCAAGTATATTACTTCTTTCTTCAA